>NC_045771.1:94410701-94726142 GCF_008692025.1 Phocoena sinus
CACTGGCTTAAGAATACTACATTCATCTTCATACTAGGACCATCCCTGATATCAGGTTTGTGGTAGTCAAGTCAGATGGATCTCTCCCTTCTGGACTCTGTTTGGAGGGACTCTCCTATAACATGTCATTATAATTCCCCTTTATCCAAACTTTTAACAGTGGTATTCCTCTGTTCTAAGAAGAAGAAATGGGGTGGGGGCGGGGATGGGAGGAGGATTACAAAGAGAAGATAATGTGCGCAAAAGCCAAGAGAGACACAAAAATTTGAGTGGGCACCATGCAGCAAAAATGTTTATATCCCTTTCTTATTTAATTCTACTGTCTGTTTCATAGATGAAGAAACAGAGGTTCATAGAGGTAGGTCTTGCCATCACATAGCTATGAGGTGGTAGAACCAGAATTTAAACCTATATCTCTCTGATATCAAAAATTATACTCTTTCTCACTATACCATCTCTGCCTCATGTATCTTAGTCACACTTTAAGGGTCTTTTTCAATAAACCCTACGGAGTGTTTATTATATCTCAAGACTATACTAGGTGCTAAACAGAGAAAGGTTATGAAACAGTGTGTTAATGCTATAAGATTGTGAGTAATTGAAGAATGCAGAGAAGGTCATAGTTTTGCCTTGCAGGGGACACATGTTCACGTGGTCTAGGAAAACTGCGGTGACAGCATGGCGTTTGTCTTCCCCTTACAGTAGGGGTAGGAGTTTGCCAGGTTAAGAAGGCAAAGAGGTGGAGGATAGGGTAGGGAAAAAAAGATATTTCAGGTCTAGGAAATAAGAACAGCAAAAGCAAAAATTTGAAAGCTTGAAGGTCCTGATTTATGGACTTCCACGGCACAGTCACGGAAAATGCCAAAGGTCTCTTTAACGTGTACTAAGAATGGGAACCTTCACTGAGGGGAAACTGGATGAGAAAAATAGAGCTGAAAAATTTGTCGATGTTGTGATTATGCTACCACAATGGACACTTTCGTTAACCCAAGAACAATTCATAGAGCTTGTATTGGGGATGGGTGTTGTGTATTGGGGATGGGTGTTGTGTATAGGGGATGGGTGTTGTGTATTGGGGATGGGTGTTGTGTATTGGGGAGGGAGGAGGTGTGGAAGGGAGAGTGATAGAGGAGAGAGGGTTCCAGAAGAAGGGCAGGTACAAATAGGGCTCAGGCACCAACACTAACCTTCATTTAAAAATTCTGCAAGAGCCTGCTAGGCCTCTTTGCCTTCACCCAGAAGTCAGCTGAAGTTGACTCAGTTGGCAGAATTCTACCGACAACAGACTTAATTGTGACAAGAAGTTTGTTGGGGAAGGAGAGGAGAATGGTGTTCAGATATTCATGCTTTTGCTAAGTGTTAAGAAATGACCTGGTTAAATTGAAGGAAGAAGAGTTTTGATAGGGTTTGTCTTTATAATCAAACCTTTTCAATCCTATTATAAGTGCTTTGGGGAGAGGAGAGGCATCGTAGATGCCCCTGGAGGGTTATGGAGAGCTCTTTCTGAACTAAGAACGTTCCTAATCTCTGCCTTAGCAACTATTATTTCCTTTAGAAGGAAAGACCAACCCTTGCTCTTCACAGTTATTTTCCCAAATATATTATAGAGTGAGTGCTTGCAAGCTTGAGCTTTGAGAGAGAGATTTCAAGAACTCACACTTGGGGCCTTTGACAGAAGGCAACTATATTTACCTATCAAATCCTCACTTTCATCATCTGTGAGATGAGAGTGGTGGATAGTGCTTACCTCATGAAATCTGTGTGAAGATGACATTAGATAACGAGGGCTAGAATTGACAGAACTCTTAAAACATATCAGGTCCTGCTCTTTCAAAATGCTTTACATGAATTCACTCATTTAATTTTTAAAACAATGACCACATAAGGCAGATACCATTATCATCTCCATTTAGCCAACGAGGAAGCTGAGGGCCAGAGAGGTTAGATAAGTTTCCCAAAGTCACACAAGTATCAGAGCTGGGATTTGAACACAGACCTTTGGATTTCAGTAGTCATACTCTTTGATTACCAAGGAATGTAGAGCATTGGGCACATTTGCTGGAAGGTATAATCATGGAATAAAGATTAGCTAGCTAAAGAAAACCTTTTTAATGTTCAGCGTATTCCTCAGTATTAGAATTTTGAAACCCTCATTTTAACCTTGATGCCACTTTAACTGATATTCACTTCTTCACAAATCCCAGTTACACGTACGCAGTTAAAAGTTAACTCTTTCCATCACCTGGAAGGTTCTAAGGAGTGGTACTTCTTTCAGTTAACTGTTTTAAAATGATTTTATCCCAACCTGTGGGAGATAGAAGTCAGTATATCAAACCATCACAAAAACATCACCCTGCTGTGTTCTCATCATACTTTTGGAAAACGTTCCCACAGCTCAAACAAATCAGAGGTGTCAGTATCCATCGTATAACCAACAGGGATCTGGATATTTCTTGGGGCGCATATTTATATAAGTTCAAGTCCATTCTGGTTGTATCAGCCATTGTCCTCAAAAGGGATCTCCAGATGTTGTAAGAATTAAAATCTTGAATTTGACAAGCTGCCACTGTTGTTCTGCATTTTTGAAAGTTTCTGTCAGAGGCCCCAAGTGTGAATGAGGAAGATTGCCTTTCATCCAAAACCTACCAACTTGTTTCCATGCTGCAAAAATCTGACGTGGGGGAAGTTCAGCGAGGGTGTCAGGGCTGCCCTACATATCTGTCGTGGTTTGCAAAGCATGTGATCAGGCTCTTGGCAAAACCCTGCAGAGGAGAACTTCTCCAGCTGTGGCTGTAGCCTGCCATCCCTCTCTTGAACTTGGCACTTAATGAATCGGTCTTTGGCTTGCTTGCCTCTCAGAGTCAGGCTGGAATAAGCTTCACTTCTCAATGTAGGGCTTTTCAGTTTTGTCTCTAGTATTTCCTTTGCAATAGAAATTTTATTAACATTCATAAATAAAGTTGTCCACATACTGTCATCTATCTCTCTTACACCTAACTTATCCCAGATTTTCTGGGAATTGTCTGAAAATGATTCACAGTGTGAGTGAACAATTTCCACATTGTTCTTGCTGGTCTCTATCTAGAGCCTTGCCCTTGGTTAAGTCAGTGAGAAAGATGAGAATTTGTCCTCTTTTGGTCTTGTTAAACAAACAAACCAAAGAAGACATAAAACAATTCTTGACCAGAATTGTTCAGTGGCCAGATCTCTCCTTTCAGAAGATATCACTGCCTAGGAAATGGTGCTGCACTTTCTAAGATAAAATTAGCACCTGGCCTCAAGCAGTAGCAGGAAGAATCTGGACCATATGCCTAGAAATATTTTGTGGGGTAGGATGGTCCAACGCTAATGAGTCACGTGGTCAGTTCTAGTGGCTTTGGCTTGAAAATCAGCACACATTTGTGCTGACCACCCCTTTGTTTCATGATCTGAGTCTTGGTTTCAGGAGAGATTAAGGTCAACATTGGCCATAAGATGAGTACTTATGAGGTATTACTGAAGGGGGTTGAAATTGCCATGTGCACTCAAATGGCCCCCGCAAAACTGCCCCCAGGTAAGAAGCATTGCATTAAGGACATGATGAAACTAAGGCCTGGAGAGGTTGAGTAGATTTCCAAAGGTCAGCAAGCTAGTAAGTGGCAGAGCTAGGACTACAAATCTTTTCCAAGTACAAAGTATTTATCTACCACCCTATACCACCACTGCTCCATCAAGCCATCCTCATTCTTCTTTTCTTTTTTCTGTCGAATATCATACGTCTAATGAACATCTGCTTAGTACACTGTGCACACCTGGATGCACCCATGTCCAGCAAATATCTGTTAATATTTCAAAGCTCTCTTAAACGAACTCTGCATTAATCTTCACACACCATCAGACAGGAATCGTAGAAACAGAAACGTACACTTGTGTCCCTACAATAGCTGTCTCTGAGCCAGTAGGTGCCTTTGAGTGGAGGTCTGAGGTCAGAGGTATGGGTCTGAGTTCAAACTAGGAGTCCGCATTGCAGGCAACTCCTCATTTCCTAGGAGGACTCTAGTTCTCACAACCCAGACTATATCTTGTGTTTGGGGTAAGTAGACCATCTCAGTCTCCAAAGGATAAATTAAATAAGATGAAAAGACTTCCTACCCATTTCCTATTGTGAAATAGAAATGACACCCAGAGCATTAACTAGCCAACTGTAACTTTTATTTTTCTTCCCATCCTGTAGTCATTATCAAAGCCTCCAAACTTTCGGCCTCATGTCTGAAGCAATTGAGTCTCTAGGAAGGTGTGAGAATGCTAATCGATCTAATGTTGTGTTTCATTCGCTGCGGACTTGACATCAACTCTTCATTACTTCATAAATACATGAATATTTATTACTGTAGGGAAAACACTACTGTCCACAATGACTGCAGCTGAAAAAATGATAATAAACATGAGAGATTAACAGGGCTCTGGAGAGGAAGCAGTTCAGGGATGGTGAACCAGGGTCTGTGGAATGTAAAACAACTGTCATCTGAAGAACAGCTAAAATGTTAGACATGCAAAAGGACATTGTGTTGGCAGAAGATAAACAAGGTGAGTTTTAGATTATAGCGTGTAATTAACATTTGCATAAATATTCATACCAGGGTACTTTGCGGATGGTAGTAGCAGATATCCAAAATACACGCGTGTGTGCGCGCACACACACACACACACACACACACACACACACACAGCTAAAAGGCTCAGAAAAAGTGTATATTCCTGTACTCATCATCTAAGATCTGCCTCAAAACTCATCTCTGTAGCTAAATCATCCTTATTTCCCCTGCAGAGAATACTTGGCATTTCACTTCGACCTCTATGACTTCTCTATGAATCCATCACACCTCTAGACCCTTGGCTGACCTGGCTGTTGCTTCCACAGTGCCTAGTGAAATACACGTATCTAGTAGGTGATCAGTAACAATGGTCGAATGAATGAAGAAGGCAAGGCAAGAATTATGTGGTTCAGTTTCCTTTGACTAACGGATAACATGCACCAGGCTCTGTGTTAGGCACTGAGGAAGAGAAACATCTCAAACAACTTTCGGCCGTTTCTTCCCGGTGGTCTGAGGTGATGGCTGAGACTGCACCTTATTGCTGACAATTCATTCGATTAATCAGTCAGCCAACGAGTTCTTTCCTTGGTGCTCACAATGTGCCGGACCCTTGCAGGATCTCCGAGGACACAAGGTAGAGAACTTAAGAGGAAGTACTAGTCAGCGTCATAAATGCTGTGCTTGGTATATGTCCAGGATTTTCAGAAAACAGAGAGGAAGGGATTCCAACTCAGCCTTGTGGCGTCAGTAGAGACTTGCAGGTTGTGTGAGCTGAGCCTTGAAGGAGGAGTGGGAATTGCTGGGGTGGGGGTTCCAGGGGAGGTGCAGCGTGAGTGAGTCCCGGAGGTGGAGACAGAGGAGACGCCGGCCAGTGCGGCATGGCTGGGGCACGGGTGCTGGTGGCTCAGAGGCCGCTGCGATGAGAGTCGCAGGTTCTGGCGGCCTGAACCGAGGCTGCTGGAGGTGCCAGGGAGGAGGTGGCAGGGGCAGGATGGATGGCTCAGAGTGTAAGCAGAAAGGCTGAGGCTAGAGGGTGGACTTGCCTTGATCTGAGTCTTGGGAATCTTCAGGATGGTATGCAGACACCTTAGCGAGTCCATTTGTAACTGGAACACAAGCTCAGGGCTGAGAAGGAGCTCAGGGTTGAGAAGGAGCTCAGGGTGTTGCCTCCTTCAGGACTGGGCCTGTTCACATGGTCCACATCAAAGAGGAAGAAGCATAGGGGCTGCATCAATTTATATTCCCAGCAACAGTGCAAGAAGGTTCCCTCTTCTCCACACCCTCTCCAGCATTTATTGTTTGTAGACATTTTATGATGGCCATTGTGACTGGTGTGAGGTGATACCTCACTGTAGTTTTGACTTGCATTTCTCTTATGATTAGTGATGTTGAGCATCCTTTCATGTGTTTCTTGGCAATCTGTATGTCTTCTTTGGAGAAATGTCTATTTAGGTCTTCTGCCCAGTTTTGGATTGGGTTGTTTGTTTTGTTGATGTTGTATGGAGATTCCTTAAAAAACTAAAAATAGAACTACCATATGACCCAGCAATCCCACTACTGGGCATATACCCTGAGAAAACCATAATTCAAAAAGTCATGTACCACAATGTTCATTGCAGCTCTATTTACAATAGCCAGGACATGGAAGCAACCTAAGTGTCCATCGACAGATGAATGGATAAAGAAGATGTGGCACATGTATACAATGGAATATTACTCAGACATAAAAACGTGGATGGACCTAGAGTCTGTCATACAGAGTGAAGTCAGTCAGAAAGAGAAAAACCAATATCGTATGCTAACACGGACATGGGGAGGGGGAAGGGTAAGCTGGGACGAAGTGAGAGAGTGGCATGGACATATATACACTACCAAATGTCAAATAGATAGCTAGTGGGAAGCAGCCGCATAGCACAGGGAGATCAGCTCGGTGCTTTGTGTCCAACTAGAGGGGTGGAATAGGGAGGGTGGGAGGGAGACTAGACGCAAGAGGGAGGAGATATGGGGATATATCTACACGTATAGCTGATGCACTTTGTTATACAGCTGAAACTAACACACCATTGTAAAGCAATTA
The DNA here is from genome assembly GCF_008692025.1 of Phocoena sinus. Classification (NCBI taxonomy): domain Eukaryota; kingdom Metazoa; phylum Chordata; class Mammalia; order Artiodactyla; family Phocoenidae; genus Phocoena; species Phocoena sinus. The sequence goes on from NC_045771.1 coordinate 94,417,353, forward strand.
TATTCCAATAAAGATGTTAAAAAAGAAAAAAAAGAGAAGCAGTTACTCCCCGTGATTTGTGTGGAGCTTTCACAGATGCTTTGAGTTACACATTTCAGGATATCAACATCATATTTTTAAATAGTTTACTCGTTGTTGCTTGGACTTTTACTTTGATTTCAAAGTCAACTCTGTCTAATTGGTTGCTGAGATTGGCTCTAGCATTCAGTGAGGGTTGAAGCACTACATTTTACTATCCAAATAATTGGTGAGTTAAAAATACTTCCAACAGTTTGTGACTCATACTTTTCAACTCATAGATGAAGAAAACCAAGGTGGGTGACTGTAGATGCCTGTGATTTTGGCACAGGCTGAATGAAGTGCCACTGTGTTCTCAGTGCGATTTCTGGCCTGCTGGGAAAGCCCTAACACTTCCAAGTCGTCCCTGACTTTGAGGCTATGCCTGGAATTAGTAGAGCCACATCCATTTATATTCAAGTTCATTATCTACAGTGGTGTACAACATTTTAAGTTCTTCTCAGTCACACAGTATTTTTAATGTGTTTGAAAGATCTCTGAGTAGGTTTTGATAGATAGGAGTTGAGGTTGAGAACGAGAGGTTACAGGATATGGGATGCACAAAATTGACGTGTTTTGCAGTTTTATCAGATTGGTTACATTTGGCTCAATTTGCCAAATATTTATGGGGCACATGCTGCATACAAGATGTGGTACCACCTCTTCTGACCGTCAAAGATGGGCCTCACAGTTTCCTTGTCCTCAACGAAGTCTCCAACCTTTAGGAACACAAGATAAGTACACAAATGACTGAGTGACAGCGCCTGGTGTGGTGAGACCAGCTTCTAGGGGTGCGGAGGGTGGAGAGTGAGTAGGTATGTGTGTGCAGGTGAGAGCAGTAGTGACCTGGGGAGACAGAGAGCTCAGGCCACATGGGACGGACACCCAGCAAGAAGGCTGTGTGTGACAACAGCTCTTCCGAGATAGAAATAGGACCTTCGACAAGTCATGCAGACCTTGCTCATCTGTCAGCTCGGGATGCCAGAGACTCCCCTTCTCGCTCAGAGGTTTGTTATGAAGGTCACATATGTTGCTTCATGTTATCAAACTGGAAATATATAAAGGGTGCTTACATGCTCTTCATTGTTTAAGTGTCAGCAGAATCAGGATTGGAACCCAGGCTATTTGATTTAACCCCTGAACCACTAAATTCTGGGAGTGTTCCTGGAATTTTTTTTTTTTTTTTATCATTTTTTGCTGGGATTTGCTTCATTGGAGAAATCTTTGTGATTGCTGTGGGCAGCTGCACGTGTCTCTCGATTCACAGAGGAGGGTGGAACAAGGACGAGAAGAAGATGGTGTGGGTGGACGATTCTAAATTTTGTGAGTCCAATACAGTTCCTGGAACTCTGAAGATGCTTGGAGCCTCCTGAAGGGCCTCCTTACACGCTGCGTTTTAAATTACGCCGCGTACGTGCTTTAGCTAAGTGGGCCTGCACTCACGTCTCCGGTCCCATCTTAGGACTGGAGACTCTTAAAGCATTAAGGAGAACTTAGCTTTTTCTTAACTGATGGGTTTTTCAGGCCTTACTTGAGTAGAATCTTATATTGCAGGACTTAAGTGATCTTGAAATGAGAAATGAAGCATTGAATCTATGCAGGGTATTCATTGTGGGAAACCTTCCCAACAGACTAGTGCTTGAGTAAGTTGGAATGCTGAAGGAAATAGGCCAGTCATGCTGTCTGAGGATTTTGGACAGTTTTCCAGTTGTTCTGCTTCAAATCAATTATTCGTATTTTTGTTGTGACTGAGAATTGACAGATCTCAGAGGCAATGCTTCATGACTTTCCCTTGTCCTGGAAATCAAGTGAAAGAAATGTGTTCATTGACTATATTGATGGTTTTATGTCTAAGTTATAGCCTCCGTTTGAATCAGTTTCTTTCCTGATTTGAGATAGCAAGGGATACTTGCTGAGCAGGCAGGACATTTTGTTAGAATCACTAGGAGGTGTGTGAGGCAAAATGAAGTCATTGATTCTTTTTTTTTTAAGATTTTTTTTTTTTAATGTGGACCGGTTTTAAAGTCTTTATTGAATTTGTTACAATACTGCTTCTGTATTTTGGGTGTTTTTTGGCCGCGAGGCATGTGGGATCTTAGCTCCCCGACCAGGGATCGAACCCACACCCCCTGCATTGGAAGGCAAAACCTTACCTGCTGGACTGCCAGGGAAGTCCCCATTGATTCTTATTGAGCTTCTTAAATGGATCTATAGTGGGAGCATGAGAAGACCAGGTACCACTGTAGTCAGTTATTGAGGAAAAGAAGTATCCCAGAAACTAAACCGAACCTCACGTCTCTTCTGAGGAGCTTCCTAGGGCAGACCCTGTCTGAAAATTATAAGCAAAGGTTGGGGTTGAGGGGGAGCCTTCTCTTGCCCCTCTTTGGTTTGGTTGGTAGTGGTCCTGCTAAAACTGTGGTTCTTTTTTTATCATTCTTTCCTTGGATAGTTGCTTCAGGAAAGCCCCAGGCCCCTGAGGCCAGCTTCCTCTTCCCTCAGAGATTTTAAATATGAGGACAGGAAACGTGTGTTCGGATTTTTCAATTTATGACACAGTTGCCCACTCCCCTACCCACGCACCCTCATTTGGTGCCTCCTGAAAAGTTCTGCCGACATTAAGCAACCACCTTTCAATGTGGCTTTGGCTGAACTTGTCCTAGGACGTGAGTGTGGCAGGGTACTGGTATCTCAGCCACTCCAGCCACATGTGAAAGCTGAGCTCATCCCCCGCTCACTCCAGTGTTCAGAGGTGTGGGCAGCTGTGAAGAGCACTGCGGGGCAGGCTGGCTGCTCCGGAGAGAGGAACTGTACTTTTCAGAGAGGTAGCTGCTACCTGCTTTTGGAAAGACAGGTATCCTGGAAAACACTGATTATACGCCAGCTGTATGCAGAACATTTTCCAGATGAGCATCTGAAAAATGCCACAGTTTATTTAGGGAAATAGAGAGATACATAGAGATTGAAGGAGCTGTTCAAAGCCCTCGAGCCATTTCAGCATTGGTAGAAGGTGAATTTCCAGATCTGCATTCTACCATATTTCATCTCGTGAGCTGCGTTTAGTAGCTGTGTGTTTTCGACTCTTGAGAATCTTCAGAGCAATTCTAAAAATGTAGCATGGTCTGCCACTTAGATTCGTTGTATCTCCCCTGAGAAGCTCTGTGAAGTAGGTAAGTGGGAGCGTCCCTCTACCTTGCAGCAGAGGAAACTGACCTGTAGAAGAATTTATGTGTGGCCTGGAGCCAAGCAGTGAGTTAGTGGGAGATGTTCTAGAAACTCAGCCTCGGGTTCAGAGCCCCTACTGTACCTCTGGGCAGTTATAACCCTTAGCTGACACAGGCTTGCCAAGGTGAAGCAGTCAAAATGCAGAAGAAACTCAGAGATTAGTGTGAGATCCACCTGGGCTACATCATCACAGGATGCGACTCTCTCTTTGTCATTAGCTTTCTTTAAATCCAGCCAAGGACTAGCTTCCCCAAATAGCCCTCACCGCCACCAAAGGCCAGAGGATTCTGCAGGACGCAGGGCAGCTAGAAGGCAGCTGGCTTGCTTCTGATTGCCTAGGTGGCGATAAAGAGATAATTATCAATGACCAGATCGGTCTCTTTTGCATCTTAGTACTTGGGCTGGATGGGCAGGCAGGCTGTTAGAACAAGTAAGGAGAAATTTAAAATCAAGTTTCTAACCTTTCATTCTGTTGAGGTATTTTTTTCTAATGTGAAAGAAACTTGGCACGGTTTCAGAGGAGGGAAATAATGGAGTAGAAAACACATTTTCATGTGACTTTTTCCATAAAAACATCAAAGTCAAGACAGCCAAGTTAAATCATTATTCATTACCTCTAAGAGCTTCAAATTACCTTCTCAGCTTCTTGGCTGATGGGCGTCCATCCTCATTTTCCTCCTGTGTGATCAGCAGTGTCGAGCGTGTGGTGTTGGTACATTAGATTTATGCGTATTTTAAAGGCACTGAGTCCACCTCACTTTAACCTTCTATTTTAAGGGTCAGCCTACTGTAAAGCTGCTTTCAGTTTCATAGTAATTTATCAAATTTAGTCTTGTTTCCTGCTTTCGGGGTTGAGAGAACTGTGGGGTGAGGTGTTCGTTCTTATTAATACCCTGCTAGCTCCAGTGTGGGATTTCCAGCTCAATAAAAGATCACTGAAATGCATTTTTCTGGGCTGCTTTCTTATCCTGCAGGGCCCTCACTTATAAACCAGAGCTGAACATGGAATTCTTTTACAGTCAAAAACCATGCTACTCTTAAATCATCCCACATGCTGTGCAAGAAGATTTTGACTAGAGGTTGGTTCTGTTCTGTGCGCATAACAGGCATTCTGACATTCCTGTACCCGCTTTTATTATCCCAAGGAAAAGCATCTAAATGATATCCACATCGAGTATTGTAACAGGAGAAGTATACATTCTGTATGTGTGTCGGGGGGGGAATATGTGTACGTATACCTGTGTCGGCCTTTCTCCTCTATGCGTGGTGGTTATTGCCTGGGTCCAACTGATGTGGTTCTTTCAAATAATTTTGCCCTGGAGAGCTCAGCACAGGTGAAGCTCTACATTGGTCCATAGCATTCCCTCAGAATGTGTTTTTTGAGCCCTCTTCTCCTCCCACCTTCCCCTTTCTCTCTATAGATACTCAAATTTATTTGGCAATTGGAAGGATTGGAGGTACCATCTTATAGAGTAGATTTCCTGCAAAGTGATAGATTCCTTTTACATTGCGCAAAGAGAGATCCAGTAAAGTTTATCCACTTGCCCAAGGTCACACTTAATAGTGATTTTACAAAAGTTTGTTCTTGGTCCCAAGAGCTGGCAATAAAGCAAATCCTCTTCCTCTTTCTTGGTATCAGGCTACCTGACACTCAGGCTTCCATACTCATAATCCCAGGTGGTCATTCATACACACAAGAGTTTCTCAAACAGAAACATGGATCATCTTTTTAAAACACTGTTCCAGATTTGGGGGCTGACGATCTGAAGTTACAGGCCATGGCACTAATTGTTTTGAGTGGGTACCAGATAATGTCAACACGTGGTCCCTGTATTCTGTGAGCCTCCAATCTATCTGGGGAGACAGAGCTCTAAAACATCGTAAGAGCACGGAAAGCAATGTGTATTCCTGTATAGAGTGTGTCCCAACTATAGGAGCAGATGACTTGTCCAGATGAGACTTGTATGGTGTGTACTACTGTTTGGAACACTGACAAGAAACAGCAAGAAAAAAGTCAGGAGTCAAGAAGGTTGCCCAAAAGCCCATGCTAGAAAAAAGTGGTTTTGAGCTTAGGTGCTACTACTTGCTGGCTGTGTGATCTTGGTCAAGTCAGTGACTTCTGTGAGTTACCATCTTTTCTCTAAATGGAGATAGTAGTAATATCTACCTAAGGACGCTGTGAGGGTTAACAGAGCTAATGTATGGGAGTGTGCGGGTTATGACACTGGTTATTGACACCAGGGGCCTCTTACAATTATCCTGTTAACGAAATTACAGTGGACTAGAGGCACAGCACGAGAAGAGAAGTGGGCGCATAACCACAGAGGTGGACACATCGAAGAGAGAAGAGATCCAGCTCACAGGTGACCACAGGGGAGAGGTCACTTAATACAGATCATCAGCTCTTGGGATCAATGTCCAGGCCTGACTCAGCCTGAGGATTTCGTTCTGTCAGGACAGTCTGTCCAGTCTTATGCAGAATGAGTTTAGCTGGCCAGATCCTGAATAGCAGAGAGCCTGGCATCACAGAAGGATTTATGTTTTTTTTGTACTGAATTGTATCTGTTATAACAGCAACAACTAACTCAGCTAATACTGCACGTGTTACTGTGTTCCAGATACTATTCAGATACTGTGTTCCAGATACTATTTCACAGATGGTAAAGTTGAAGGGCAGTGAGGGTAACTTTCTTAAAGTCACACAGCTATCAAGTGATAAGAGTCATAATTTTAACCCTAGCGGTCTGGCTCCAGAGTCCACACTTTTAACCACTATACAAATCATATTAATACTTCTGAACTCTCATTTGTCAGCTATGGGGAAAACATCTTAATGTTTGCCTTTCCAGTTCGTATTTTTGGACATTCAGAAATTTCCAATTTTTATATGGTTAAATTTATCAATTAAAAAAATGAATTCTTCCTTGCCCACATCAAGTTCAGCCACTCAGTTTTACCTTATTCTATTTCTTTTATGATTATGTTCAATTTTTATTTTTATTTTTGTTTTCTTTTTTGAGACAGAGCTTCACCAGAAGTTTTAAAAATAGTACAGAGGAGTCCTGTGTACCTTTCACCCAATTTCCCCCAAAGGTTACATTTTACATAATTATAGCACACTATTAACATCAGGAATTGGTACAATGTGTGTGCATAATTCTGTGCCACTTTATCACATGTATAGATTCATGTACTGATCACTCCAGTCAAGATGCAAAATTATTCCATCATCACAAAGCTTTTTATGCTTTCATTTTTATTCAAAATGTTTTGATTCATCTGGAATTTATTTTGGTGTTATTGAGAGGTAGGGAATCTATCTTCTAATTTCAAAGTTTCTCAGAACCATTTATTTTATAGATGATCATTTGACACTAATTAGAAATTTCACCCTTATATTCCAGCACTGAATGATTATAAACCCCAGATCTTTCAGAGCTCAGGGCAATTGTTCTTCCAATTTACTACACTACCTCCTACAATTTGGGTCATGGCAGAAGTCGGATTTGATTTTTATGCCATGAGAAACAACAGAGCTTACATCAGGGTCTTGGGCTACTTAACTGTGCTATTGTTGTGAAATGATTGTCTTTATTTCTTTGAATTTATCCATGAGTCTCATTGGTACAGCGGGGAGGGCTGGACCACCTGCTGCACCTACTGGTGTCTCCCTTTCAGGGTAGCACATCTCAGAAACTCAGAAGGGACTGGACATGAGTTCAGAGTCACAAAACTCAAGGGTCCATCACTTTTCTTAATTTCCTTCATTTTTCTTCAGCCTCAACTTCCTCATCTGTAAAATGAGAAAACTTTTATCTGCCTCAGGGTTATAATTTTTATGAAGGTTAAAGGAGGCAATGTATTTCATTTATTTATTTATTTACATGTAATTCTTTTTATTCTCTCTTTTTATTGACGTGTAAATGACATACAACATTGTATTAGTTTCAGATGTATCCCATAATGATTCAATATCTGTACATATTGTGAGAGGGTCACCACAATACGTCCAGGTAACATATGTCACCGTACATAGCTGCAGATTGTTTTTCTTGTGATGAGAACTGTGAAGATCTATTCTCATAGCAACTGTCAAATATGCAACACAGTATTGTTAACTGCAGTCACCATGCTGCACATTACAGCCCCATGACATTTGTTTTATAACCGGAAGTTGGTCCTTTTGAATCCCTTTACCCATTTTTGCCACCCCACCTCTGGCAACCACCAATCTGTTCTCTGTATCTATGAGCTTGTTTTTTGTTTGTTCATTTGTTTTCTAAGATTCCACATGTGAGATCATATGGTATTTGTCTTTCTCTGTTTGACTTATTTCACTTAGCATATGCCCTCGAAGGCCATCTATGTTGTCGCAAATGGCAGGATTTCCTTCTTTCTTATGGCTGAATAATATTCCATTGTATATATACCACAACTTCTTTTTTTACATCTTTATTGGAGTATAATTGCTTTACATTGTTGTGTTACTTTCTGCTTTATAACAAAGTGAATCAGCTGTACATACACATACATCCCCATATCCCCTCCCTCTTGCGTCTCCCTCCCACCCTCCCTATCCCACCCCTCCAGGCGGTCACAAAGCACCGAGCTGATCTCCCTGTGCTATGTGGCTGCTTCCCACTAGCTATCTGTTTTACGTTTGGTAGTGTATATATGTCCATGCCACTCTCTCACTTCGTCCCAGCTTACCCTTCCCCCTCCCCATGTCCTCAAGTCCGTTGTCTACATCTGCATCTTTATTCCTGTCCTGCCCCTAGGTTCTTTAGAACCTTTTTTTTTTTTTTTAAGATTCCGTATATATGTGTTAGCATATGGTATTTGTTCTTCTCTTTCTGACTGACTTCACTCTGTATGACAGACTCTAGGTCCATCCACCTCGCTACAAATAACTCTTTTGTTCCTTTTTATGGCTGAGTAATATTCCATTGTATATACGTGCCACATCTTCTTTATCCATTTGTCTGTCAATGGACACTTAGGTTGCTTCCATGTCCTGACTATTGTAAATAGTGCTGCAATGAACGTTGTGGTACATGACTCTTTTTGAATTATGGTTTTCTCAGGGTATATGCCCAGTAGTGGGATTGCTGGGTCACATGGTAGTTCTAGTTTTAGTTTTTCAAGGAACCTCATACTGTTCTCCATAGTGGCTGTATCAATTTACATTCCCAGCAGCAGTGCAAGAGGTATACCACAACTTCTTTAGCCATTTATCCATCAACACTTAACTTGTTTCCATATTTTGACTATTGTAAATAATGCTGCAATGAACGTGGAGGTGCATATATCTTTTCAATTTAGTGTTTTCATTTTCTCTGGATAAATGCCCAGAAGTGAAATTGCTGGATCATATGGTCATTTTATTTTTAATTTTTTAAGGAACTTTCATAATGTTTTCCATAGTGGCTGCACCAATTTACATTCCCCCCAACAGTGCACAGGGGTTCCCTTTTCTTCACATCCTTGCCAACACTTGTTATTTCTTATCTTTCTGATAATAGCCATTCTAACAGATGTGAAATGATATCTCATTGTGGTTTTGATTTGCATTTCCCTGGTGATTAGTGATGTTGAGCATCTTTTCACGTACCTGTTGGCCATCTGTATGTCTTCTTTGGCAAAATATCTGTTCAGATCTTTTGCTCATTTTTGAATCAAATTGTTGTTTTCTTTGTTTGTTTTGCTGTTGAGTTGTATGGGTTCTTTATATATTTTGGATATTAACTCCTTATCAGATATGTGACTTGCAAATATTTTCTCCCATTCCATAGGTTGCCTTTTCGTTTTGTTGATAGTTTCCTTTGCTGAACCTTTTTAGTTTGATGTAGCCCCCCCTTGTTTATTTTTCCTTTTGTAGCCCCATTTGTTTATTTTTCCTTTTGTTGCCTTTGGATATATAGCCTAGGAAGGGCTCAATGTAGTCTAATATTTTTATGATCATTATGATTTCCAACAATATAATATTTTCTTTATTTATGGCAAATATGTCTTTATTTATATTGGTAAGTGCCTTCAATCTTGATGGTATTTCCTATTCCCTCTTGAAAGGTCAGAATGATAGAGTCTTAGAATTGAAGGAAAATATGGTTGTTATAAGAGTGAGGTTGAAGTTGTTGATCAATGTCTTAATCCATTTAGGCTGCTATAACAAAAATAATATAAACTGGGTATCTTATAAATAACAGAAATTATTTCTCACAGTTCTAGAAGCTAAGAAGTCCAAGATCAAGGCACCAGCAGATTCAGTGTCTGGTGAGGGCCCACTTCTTGGTTCATAGACTGCCATGGTTTCACTGTCCTTACAGGACAGAAGGGGAGAAGAAGCTCTTTAGGCCCTCTTTTATAAGTGCACTAATCCCATTCCTGAGGGCTCCACCCTCATGACTTAACCACCTCCCAAAGGCCCTACCTCTGTATACCATCACACTGAGGATTAGGTTTTGAAATGAATTTGGGGGGGACACATGCATTCAGTCTGTAGCAATCAATAATCAGAAACTTCCTCTTTCCTCCCTGGGTGGTGTTTTCATGGCAGTAGCTTCTTCTATTGGTAGTAATATCCGTTCAACAGCAGGACAGCTTGCCTTGTTCCCGAGACCACCCCCAGTGGGCAGCTGTCTCTCGGGACCTTGCTAAGGCTTAATCTAGAGGAAACCACAGCACTGTCAGGGGTTTACAAGATAGCTTTGTATGGTAGCTTTGTGTTCAGAAAGCTAGGCTATGTAACCCTTGCTGCCCGCTCTTTTTCCTTTTGTGGATACAGCCCCAGAGACTCTCACTCGGGTCAGATGAGCAGTCCTATTCCTTAAGAGAGTTGTTACAAAGATTGTGGTCATGACACAGCTCTGACACCTAGAAAACTACTCATCCTCATTGTTCATCTTTACCTTGGAACACACCAGCACCAAGAGCAGCCCTGGGTATTCTGTAATTGCCTAAGGTAGAGCTTCTTTGAACCAAACTCTACTAGTGACTCAGATTACATGAATCTGTCTCACACTATAGGAAGAATCTGCCTTTAAATGAAGGGTATAGATTTGAAATCCCAGTGTAAGCTATGAAAATACTGCAATAACTCCTCTTAAAAAAAAAAAAAAAGAGGCAGTTTAGGAAAAGAAGAAAATATCTTTATTCTCTTTTTTCATGCTTCATCCTCATTTTGTTTTGGGAGGTGTTTTGTATATGCATATATGAGTGTTTTGCTTCTAAGTTGCCACTATAAAACACAAGAATGATCCTGTGATTACCATTTCCTAAAGAGGCGCTCCTACAGGAAATTGGCCTGCAAGAAAGGAAAAGTGTGTGTTTTCCTGAAGGAAGTGCTTGTAGAAAGCTAAATCTGGGAAACAAATCATGGAGAAGGTATAAATAAACCTCTGGTGCTTTGCATTTGAATGGTGAGATAGTACCTTTGGTCTCAAGGAAAGCAATTTCTTTTTGGACACGATCCTTAAGGCATGTGAAAGATTCAGGTTTAATTTTAAAACCAGCACCTTCATTCTTCTCATTTTCCCTAAACCACCTGAGCACAGGCACATACTCCACAACCACCAACACCAGGATGCTTACAAATGGGAAAATTGAATTCCACTTAAAAGAGAAGTATTAGAAATCTCCATGGATGTAAGCCTTAAATATTGTTTCTAAGTAAGCTCTGGTGGGGTTTTGTTCCTTTCTGAAGAGTTGACTTCCTCTGTTAAAACTCTCTGAATTATAAATTGTAAATGAAATCTTTTTTCCATGCATTTAAAAACTGACAGTAAAATTTTAGCAAAGAATAGATGTTATTGGAAGCAAAAAGTGAAGTAGAAATTTTTAGCTTTTAGCATAGATGATATCAAATGTCTTCTTTCATGGTATTGTTTAATAATATTTATGTACTTTGAATAAAATGAGATGGAAATAAATTGTTCCTTACATTGTGGCTTTAGAGAATAGGACTTGGTCTCAGTGAAACTTCCCAGAACTTCACAGTATCCACACAATGATAGGAACCAGGGAGCTGTTTTATGAAATATGAGCAAGCTAATGTCATCATGGGGGACCAGGACTGAAACGCTTCCTGGGTCATTAAAGCACAGAAAGTACTTTAATGATGTCCTGTTCCTAACTCAGTCTGGATGACTGAGACTCAGTGCCTTCGTAAATCCTTCCTTTCCATTCCAGCTTGTGGTAAAGAAGGAAGGAGATTTGCCTAGAGTGTGCACATCTTGGAGGGCCCTTCAGAGCTCTCACTGAATTAAAGAGGTAAATGATTAGGGTCTTCTCTAGTGATCCAGTGGTCCAGTGGTAAAGAATCCTCCTTCCAGTGCAGGGGACACGGGTTCGATCCCTGGTCAGGGAGCTAAGATCCCACATGCCGCGGGGCAACTAAGCCCATGTGCCACAACTACTGAGCCTGCGCTCTAGAGCCCGCGAGCCACAACTACTAAGCTGTGCGCTACAACTAGAGAGAAGCCTGTGCGCTACAACAAAGTCGTGCGCCGCAACTAAGACCCGATGCAGCCAAAAATAAATAAACAAATAAATAATAAATAAATCTTTTAAAAAAGTAAGTAAATGATTAATTAGGTAAGTAAACTTGCCTGGAAGATGTTGTCTTCATCTCAGTCTTGTCTAGTCAACACTATACTTAGACTCCTATGGGTATCTCCTATTTAGGCATTCCTCTCCTCACCAAATGATAACTACTCCCACCTGTCATGGCCCTAAGAAAAGCTTTGCAATCACTTCTAATCATTAAAACTATTAATAATGTCTTAGTCTGGTTCCCTAGAAGCGGAATGTGAGAAAGGGATTTGGGTGCACTGATTTAATGAGGCAGTAGTCTTTAGGAAAACCCTGTGAGAGAGTGAAGAGGTCAGGATAGGGGAGGAGAAGGGTGTGGTCTTAGGTAAAGTCTAGCTTTGGCCTGAAGCACAGGACTCACAGGCATGAGCTGTCCTGCCCTTCAAAGGGTCCAGCTTCAGTTTCTTATGTCAGTTGGTCACTGGCTGCCCCAGGGGTGAGGGTGGCGGGTAGGTGGCTTCCCAGCCATCTCTCCTCATTCTGTCAGCCATGGGTAAATCCCTGGAAGAAGTCACAGGAGTAAGTGCTCAGCTTTAGTCCTCAAAGCAGCCAGAGGATGGGTGCACTGGCTGGTCAAGGGAGTCTGTATGGGTGGACACCAGTGTCTCCACTACACACGGATCCTCCATAATGGCTACTCGCTCTAGGTTGTAGCAGTAGTTCTCAGACTTCAGCATGCATTTAAATCGTTTGGAGGGCTACTTAACATACATATTGCTGGGCCCCATCCAAGAATTTCTGATACATATCTGGGGTGGGGCCAAGTTCCCAGGTTTTGCTGATGCTAGTCAGGGATGGGAGAACAACTTTGAGAATGTATCACATTGAAGATTTCCTTGAAGTCATCCTGAGACAAAGAAACCCAAATCTTAACTCCAAAAGGCATTGGAAGTCATATAAATCTTTACTGAAATTTTCTTGAAGAAGGGGTAGGGGTGTATGTCCACTACCTCACATTCAGCAAACTTTCTACAAAATAATTTGTAGATATTGTTCCTCTCTTCAAAGTTTTACTTCTCACTGTTAACTGCCATCTCTCCGTGAGTTATAAAACACTCTCTGAGTGTTAGCTGTAAGGAGGGACACCTCTTTCCCATTCCAGAAAGTGTTGTCGAATGCAAGACAGAAACACATTACTACACACATAATCTTAAATTTGCTTTTGTTTATTTATATAGAAACAAGTTATTAGTACATTTTTATTCTACAGGCCTTAGGAACAAATTACTTGTGATCCATCTCACAGTTTATGGGAAGAATAAGATACAGTGCCAGCCTCTATTTTATAGCTGATGAGTAAGGGGCACCGAAGGGGGTGAGGCTTAATGTTTTATGCTACATTCCTCTAGATCTTGATAAAAGGAATGATTTTAGGGATTTGTGTGTGTGTGTGTGTGTGTGTGTGTGTGTGTGTGAGAGAGAGAGAGAGAGAGAGAGAGAGAGAGAGAGAGAGAGAGAGAGAAAGAGAGAGAGATTAAAAGAGATTTCTAAAATCATGCTTGAAGAAAAAAGGATAAGAAAAACTTTCTAGTCCAGGAAAAATAAAAGATTCTGAAACTAGATACTTTTATTGGAGTGGGGAAGCCTAGCTAATAATCATCAATTTATTGAAAATTCAGCCCTCCTCCTCCTCAGAGGTTTTATTATCATTTGGTTCTCTTTTTCGGTGGGATCTTAATTTAAGAAAATTTCCTTTAAGAATTTTTGTTTGCAAAGATGCCATCTAAAATAAATTCAAGCTTTGCCTATAGTTTCTCTGTGTTCAGAGTGCGGAACGCACCCCTTGAGGTGTTAGAATATGAGTTCCTGCCAGTGGAATGGGGTCCAGAAAGGAAGAGGAAGTAGCTGGTGGTCGCCTGGGTAGGTTGATGTTCAGTCAGGTTAGGATCACCGTTTAACAAGGTCAGTGACATTTCTGACTCAGAGAATAGCAATCCCAGGTACCTACAAGGGTCAGTCAGGGACCACTGGTAAGGGGAGGCCGAAGGGTGGGAGAAGCTCAGCCGGAGACTGCTGTGGGGAGCTAGAGGGTGGCACACCTCCTCTTCTGGGGGCAACTCAGACTCAGCCTCTGTGTTTAGAAGAAAAGCTCGAAATCAGATTTTGTTGTGAGATCTTAAAACTGAGCCACCAGTTTGCAACGTCCATATTAAACCTTCCCATGCCTGTTCCTCTTTGCCAGTTCAACCCCCTCCCCAAGTTCTGCACCCGCATCGTTTGAAACCCGAACACTTCTGCTCACATCCTTCACTTCCTCCTGTGGAATCCTGGCACTAACTCTTTGAGCCACTCATTGGAATTGACACTGTTTTGTGAATTCAGTTTTTATCTGTATGTTGTTTAAATGTCTGTTTGTATCCCCAACGAGATGGGAAGCTTGTGAACCCTTTGGGCACAATATCCAATCTCGTCTTTCTCACTTACCCTGAAGGGACTCAGACCTTGACGTGTGCAGGGGAGGTTCCTGGTTTACATATAGGTAGTCCTCACCATATGGCGGGGGTCCTTACCATGGCCCTACAGTAAGAGAGGCCCACGTGGAAGGGAGGACACAGCCTCAGCAAGCCTGCCTGACCTCCAAGGTGGCCCAGTCTCAAGGGGAGGAGCTGGCACTTGAAATTGACTTTGACTTTGTTGCCCTCTATGTGAACGTCTTAGCTCAGGCTTCTGTAACAAAAACGCCACAGACTAGGTGGCTTAAACAACGGGCATTTATTTCTCACAGTTCTGGAGGCTGGAAGTCCAAGATCAAGGTACTGGCAGATCCCATGTCTGGTTGGACTCACTGCCTAGTTTGCAGAGGGTCATCTCTTTGTATCCTCACATGGCAGAGAGAGCAGAGTAAGGAAGCCGCTCTCCCGTATCTCTTCTTATAAGGGCACTAATCTCCCGCACACGGGCTCCACTCTCATGACACAGTCATCTCCCAAAGGCCCCACCTCCTAATACCACCACATTGGAGGTTAGGATTTCAACATGGGAATCTTGGGGGTGGGGTGGGGGGACAAACATTCAAGTCCACGCCAATTTTATAGATTATAGCTACTTTGCCTGGTAAATAGGGATTTGACATGATGAATCAATGATTGAGTATTCAAATTATTTTATACTGATTGCTAGACAATCATCTTGTAACTTTTAGGATATGCTCTTTGATAAAGGGGGGGATACTAAGAGAGAAGGAGGTTAGTGAGGTCTGGTGAAAAATATAACCTACCTCCTTTTAGCCACAAGTAATTTTATAAGAACAGATCAGCTATATTTTCTAGTTAAGTAAAGCATATTGCTTTTCCTCAGCCAGAACTGGAAAGCAGTGTGTATATGACATTGTGTAGCCTAAGTCAGTTGATTTCTCCTCCTAATTTGTGGTAGGATGTTATGTAAAAGCCCCCATAGCATAAAGCAGTGTGGAAGGAAAACTACCAATTGCCTATGTAGAGAAAAATAGAGAATTTAGGATCATATAAAACTTGGTTTGAGTATGCAACTCTTACTTGTAGAGAAATTCTGACCATATACTAAAATGTAAGTATGTTTGTTTTTCTTCTATTTATTATAACTTCTAGTTATATGGTATCCTTGCAAAAAAGTATGTTGAATCGCAGTTTCAACACTGAGCCTCTGAATGTGCCTCATTCACAGGATGGAGGCTCTGACCCAGTGGAGCCCTTGGCATTTGCAGGCCTCACATCTCCCTAGAGTTAAACTTAGGAGCAGGTGTCACACCTCTGTGCTTTTTAAACCCTTGGGTTTTCCTGCCATTGCATCTTGGGAAGATCCCATCACTTTTTCAGTGATCTGCTAGTAAGAAGTCTCCCACATTGCTTGCAATCACAAGATTCATCTAAAATGTAATTCCTGTGTCAATTACAGTGGAATAATAATATCTCTGAACTTATTTTAAAATGATAACTCTTATATCCCCCCTAGCCCTGGCCCACTTTGATTCAGAAGTCCACTGGGGTGGGGGACAGAAGAGGGACGCATGGCTGGCTTCGGTTGCCTTTCCTCACCTGTCATTTATCCCCTGACCCTCATTCTTGCCAGGAGAGGGACCCAAGGAGAGAGTAGGGCAGAAAAGGCCTCACTTGACTGGTGTTGGATGATCTGGTGTAGACCCTCTGGGCCTGGAGACAGCTCACAGCTGACCCTCTCATGATGTGCTGTCATGAATTACTCTCAGAGTCTCCCACCCAGACAATCTGACCACGGGTCCCTTAGCTCAGACAGTGCCTTCCCTGCACCTGCTCTGTTAGCGCTTCCTCAGCCCCAGCCTCTGAACCCAGCAGGTATAACAAACCTTTCCTCTTTTCTTAGTTGTCTTATTTAAACTTCTCTTATTAAGCTTGAGGGAAAGAGGACTTTTACATGGCCAGAGGGTATTATTATAATAAAGGCCATCATTCGCCAACATTTCATTGGTGGCTGTTAAGAGTTATAAAGCTAATTTTTGCTACCTCCTTGCAGGTCCTACAGAGGTGGTCTAGACCCACAGCAACCTCTTATTTTGTGTTCACCTTTGTTTGGTCTTTAATATCCTGTAGCACATGTGGTCCTGCTCTGGACTTAGGTATCTAGCAGTGGTCAGTTTGAGTATTTTTCTGGGAAGTGTCAGTTGTGTACAGAAATGTTTGAATCATTCTTTCAAACACTTATTCCTTCAAACTCCAGCTCCACACCTTCTCAAACCCCTACCTCTCCCCCGACCCTCATGCTTTATATTTTTCTTCATATTCTCTTTCCTGTTTCGGAAGGGGGGCATTTTGACCACATAAGGGGATGTAATATGGCATCCACCTCCCTTTTGCCAGTAGAAAACTCTCCAAAGTTATTAAACTAAGAAATATTTCAAACTTTATTTCACTTCCCATGGTGAAACTGTTTAGCTAACATTAATTATTGAAAACAAAAGAAAACAAAAAAGAAATACAGCTACTCACTCTCCCCCCACTCCAAAAAGACAAAAGATTTCCTGAGATTTGTCATATACTGTGTTCAGTGTCTCTGAAAACGGAGAGCTATGGCTCTGCTGTAGTTTCTGTTTAATCTCCCAGTTTTGCCCGAAGCCATGAAGTCAGCCTCAGAGCTGAGCCTTTCTCCAGCCCTAACTCCCCAAATGAAAACCATGTGCTTGTGTGGGTTTTCTTTGTTTTTTTTTTAAAGTTCTTCTCCATTATTTAATGTAACCATTTAGTAATGCATAGGTCTTAAATAATAAGGTTCACATTGGCTGTTATCAATTAAGTGACATTAACACTTGTTCTCAGAAGCAAATTTAACTCTGGACCTGTTTAAAGCCGATTGTAACACCCTGGAGGAAGCGAGAAAATCTTTGAATTTTTACAAGTCAAACTGCACAGGATAATATATAAAACTAATATGTATGTGTAATACTTGCACAGCTCCCATCCATCCTTTCCTCCTTTCGTGAAGGCAACTTATCAATTGAAACTCCCACCCTGGATAGCGTTACTTCTGACTCTTTACTTTAACGGGAGAAAAATCGAATTCACAGAGGAGTTATATCATATTCCAGAAATTGGGTCGCAAATCACAGGTCTGTACACCTACTGAGTTGTGAAGATGCCTCCTCCTTCCACCTGCCAGGAGCTAAGATTGTCTTGAAAAAGAAGAATTACAGGGGTGTGACTTGGATTATGAAAATCACACTTTTAATACTATTGAAACAGTATCTTAAAAAATCTCTCTCTTGTTCTTAAAACAGACTAACCTAGTACAAACAGGTCATTCTTGAGCACTTACTCATTTCGTTTGTACAGCGAAGAATGAGTAGTTTATGGACAGCACAGCAAACACAACAGAGGTGTTAATGGTTGGGGGGGATGAGATGGGGAAATTTCGCATCTGTGGCCTAATTTGCACAATTGCAAAGAACAGTTGGCTTGCTTTTGTTGCCTTCCTAAAGCCCCTTCTCCTGTTTTCTGACCTCCCCTCTCCTGCCTTTTGGGAACCCAATGTCTACTCCATCCATGGATTCTGCTTCCCACAAAACAAACAAACAAGCAAAAAAGCTCAACTCTCATTTCTCAAGGGTGCTCCCACTAGGAAAGCAAATGAGCTAAAGTGATTTACAGTTGGATGTGATTACTCTCTCCTGAGCTCCAGATAACCCAACTGTGAGCTGAGCATAGCTACTACGATATATCTGCCTCAGCGGCTCAAACTCAACACGTCTAACACTGAGTGTACCTTTGCCCCTCCTCCTGTGTTTTCTGTCTCAGTGGATGGGTACAAGCATGTTCTCAAGCATACAAGCTACTAAATGGATAATCTGCCCAGACTTCTCTCTGTCCCTTCCTTTCCATATTCAATCAGTTGTCAAGTCCTAATTTCACCTCTTCACAGTATCTTCTGTCTGATTCTTTTTCAGTTTCCCCCAACTTAACCCTAACCCTCACTGTCATTTCAATGCCCAAGCCCACAGGTCTGCTTGCAGTTTCCTCAACCAAACAGCCTGCTGATACAGACCCCATATCTACATGTTAAGGTGTTCCAAGCTCTCATATCCCCACTCTACATCTTCAGATTTCTCTGATTCTTCAGATTCCTCTTCCATGTGGTTTTTCTGTTCTCCTCCCTTCTCCTTTGTTCTCCCACTGTACATTAGTAAACTAAGGACTGCATTTTATAGCACTTTATTGGCTGGTCTCTGAGAAACATTTTCAGACCTATCTGCCTGTCATTAATTCAAGGCACAGAACAGCTGCTCATCAAAAATTAGTTGAGTGCACTGCCTGGATGCAGGCATTGTAAAAGATGAACTTGTGAATGCAGCTGCTGATCAGAGTGAGGGGTGTGTTCCGACTTTAGCGTGTTGCCCTGGTGGGCTCTCGATCCATTCCTGTGGAGTTTTGTTGAGTACTGAAAGCAGAGACTTTCCAGCACTGCACAGTAAGCCCTCCTGACTGACTCCGGTTGGCCAGAAGAATGGATGCCAACAAGGAGGAACACTAGTTTTCAGTTTGCTGGGTCCTATTATATATTATGTGAGTGAAGCAGTGATAGGTCAGGGAGTCAAAATGGCCGATTGGCTTTTTTTTTTTTGCGGTACGCGGGCCTCTCACCGCTGTGGCCTCTCCCGTTGCGGAGCACAGGCTCCGGACGCGCAGGTTCAGTGGCCATGGCTCACGTGCCCAGCCGCTCCGCTCCATGTGGGATCTTCCCGGACCGGGGCACGAACCCGTGTCCCCTGCATCGGCAGGCGGACCCTCAACCACTGTGCCACCAGGGCAGCCCCCGATTGGCTTTTGACCCCTAAAACCAGAGTCCCTTCAGAAGCCCTAAAATGTGAGTTCAAAACCTGAACCTAGAGCAACCTCTACAAATTGTTTCTACAAATTTAATTAATCAACCAATGAAAATCTATTAAATGGTTGTGTTTGAGACACTGAAATAATAGGAATTATTATTCAAATAGAAAAAGGTTGGTGATATATGAGCAAAAATGATTTATTCAGTAAACATTGGGGTAATTGGCTAATTCATTTGTGAAAAAGTAATTTTCAAGTTTATTAAAGATTTAAATACAAAATATAATAACAGGAGGAAACACAGGTGACTGTTACACAAAATCAGAGAAATTATGAGCATGACAGCTAATGAAGACACTATTGGACTATATAAAAACTAAAATCTTCTGTGTATCTGTTAAACCTAGCCACACATATAAAGGCAAATACTAAATTTTGTGACACTTAAGACATTGATAATATGATACAACACTATAAGTATCACCAGAAAGGGAAAAAATAAAAAACAGAATTAACAAATATGATATGCCATCAATTGTAAAATGTGACTTGTTTTTAAGGATGAGAAAATGTGCCTCTTGGGATCAAGAAAGTATGGTAGCAAACTAGAAAAAAAAACAACATGACAGAAAAATGTCATTTCCTCACCTCCAGTGGGAAGGTAACAGTACAATCTTTCTGGCTGCAATTTAGCAGTTATGTACCAAAGTTTTTAAAACATGCATCCTTTTGACCCACAGATTTTACTTCTTGGAATTTACGCTGAGGAAATAATGAAGAATGTGTAGAAAGATTAAGCTACATATTTGTTCATTGCCATAATGTTTATAAAACCAAAACACTGGAATGATTTGTGTTCAGGAATCAGTGATTAGTTAAACAAACTATAGCATATCTACATCAGGGCACTGTTTCAGTCATTAAAAATGATGCTGTTGATGAAGATTAATTGGCATCGAAAGATCTTTGCTGGTTTGATTCCATTTCTCCAAGAAAAAGAAATATATATGTGAATACAGAGAAAAAAACTCTGAAACTAACTTTGTATTTGAGGTGGTTACTGAGGGTGGTGCCATAAGGAAAATTCTATTTTCCTCTTTTTTATATATTTTGATTTTATTTATATATTTTGATTATATCCTCTTTTTTATTTATATATTTTGAAAACTCATCTATAACTATATAATAATGAAAAGTTATTTTCTGTTTAAAATAAGAGTCATGCCTTTAATAATTTAAAATTATTTGAAATATTAACGGAAGAATACAAATGAAAGTTATAGAACTAAAAATATAAACTATGCCCTTGATTTCAGTCATTTGTTTCAAATCATATTGCATGCAAAGTAGTGAGCCTTCTGGTATAAAAACTAGTTTCTCCCTGTTTTATTGCTACTTTGATTAATAACAAGTCAGGTTCGTATTTGTGTCTTTTGTACGTATTAAGACTCTAACCCCTGCAACCAAATCCAACAAACTCTTGTGAAAGTTTTCAGAAACAATTCTTGGGAAGTAACCAGGCACTTAAAAATTAACAAGTATTTGATGTAACCTGACTTTGAGTGTCACATTTTAACATCTGTTTTTCATGTTGTGATACTTATTTGAGATTTGGTATTATTAAGTAATGAGGAAAATATCTGTTACCATAGGTAACCGGGTAGTAACTTGAGGCCGATGGGTCAGCATGCTTTGTCTATATAATGTAATTCAAATAAAGTCATAACATTATGGCTATTGCCTTCATCTGTCAAGCATTTATACACTTTTTTTCTCTGATAAATGAACTGCTAGGTTTTCTGGCTGGTTAATAATAGTACAGCTTTTGGTCTTCTATTTAAAATTGCTATCTGCAGTTTGGAGATTTAGGTATATACGTAAACTTTTTTTTTTTTTTTTTTTTTTTTTTTTTTTTTTTTTGCGGTACGCAGGCCTCTCACTGTTGTGGCCTCTCCCGTTGTGGAGCACAGGCTCCGGACGCGCAGGCTCAGCGGCCATGGCTCACGGGCCCAGCCGCTCCGTGGCATGTGGGATCCTCCCAGACCCGGGCACGAACCCGTGTCCCCTGCATCGGCAGGTGGACTCTCAACCACTGCGCCACCAGGGAAGCCCTACGTAAACACTTTTAAGTGATTCTGCAGTGACATTTTTTTTCGGTGAAAGAACTTTGAGTGTTTTAAGTAATACTTATTGAAATGGATTCCACATACTTGTGTTTGAGCCACTCTCCACACTATTGCCACAAACTCTGGGAACAAATTCTTATAATATTAGAGACTACAAAAATATTCCTTCCTTCTCAAAGACTATATAATATAAAATTTTAAAGAAAAAAACAACCCATTGATATGAAAGGAGACCACTTTGAAAAGGTGATTGAATATGGTTCCTTCAGCAATTAAAGTTGATCTTGAGAATTCCTAGGCAGCATTCCTAAAATGCAAATTTTACTGAGTTACTGCATGTTTAAACTTTTTAATATCCCTTCATCGTCCTTAGGATAATGTCCAAGCTCCCTAACACAGCCTACAAAGCCATACATGATCTGGCACTTGTCAGCCTCCTAAGCTCGTCTTGCCCCACTGACTCCATCCCATTCTGCCTTCTACCAGGCAGGGCTTCCATTAGGGCATTGGCTGTACCCTGCTCTCTGGCATGTGGGCCTTTGCTCATGCTGTTCTTTCTGAGACTGTCTGGCAATTCTTTCCCTTCCCTGTTCTCCAGTCCTCTGTATCCCAGTCTATTTCCCAGTCTGTTCCAGGCTCTTTGCTTCATCTGTCACCGTCGCCATCATCATCACCATCATCATCATGAACTCTTCTGCTGCTCTAGCTGTCTGGTGTTTGCATCCAGGCGATTTCTCCATTTCTGATCTCCCTTGGGAGCTTTTGGTTCCTCCTGTTCTTCTCGCTTTGGTCCCTTTGTTAACATACCCAGCTGGAGCTAGCCCTGAAGAGCCATGTGTCAGGGGGCCTCGAGATGTATGGGACCTCTACAAGCCACCGATTCAAGAACAGCAAAGCTGAAAACTGGGTCAGGCAAAGAGTTACCAAAGACCACAACAGAAAACCTGAAAGCAGAATAAGATTGAGAATTGGGTGAATACAGAGGGAGAATTGGGATAAATAAGAAAACCTGATGGGTAAGTTGAGGCAAGAGGCAATCAAGCTCCTGAAATAGGAAGGCATGGAGTTCTAGTGCAAGGACACACAAGCTCAGATGAAATGTCCGAGGCAGCCTTTGGTTACCACACAAGGCACATGCAATGCTGGTGTGACAGTCGTAAATCTAGATTCCAGTCTCTCCACTGCTGTGTGTGACCTTGGGCAAGTCACTTAATCTCATGTGATTTTCGAGTCCTGTGACTTGGTTAAGTCACAAACTCTTGGGGCTCAAGTATTATCTATCAACTGAGCAACTCGGGTTAGATCTCTGTTTGTCAAAGTTTGGCACAGAAATATCCAGAGGTACAAGAGGATGTGGCAGGAGTTCACAAGGCTATAGGATAAAGATGTCACAGCTGCTTGGAGCATTAATTTTATGTCGTGAGGCAATGTTAAATAGTATTTTTTTAATCCATAGAAAAATGGATATGCAGTAGAGTCAAATGCAAAATTTGAATACAGTTTTAGGGTAAGGTGTGAGATTACAAAGAAATTTTATCCATGGTCAGCCGCTGTAGGATTTTCCCCCAAATCTTTGAGGGATCCCTGTTTATTCCTCTCTACCATTTGGGGCCTTTCAGTGGACACGTGTGAGAACAGAGACTATAGCATTTATTACTCAGGCTTCTTCCAGCTAAACAAGAAGGTTTTTTTTTTTGTTTTTTTTTTTTTTAATAAAAGGATTAGGGTGATATGTTAAGTATAAGCTTTGTTAATAGTAGTATTCTCTTTCTTTGAAACAAGTAAAACGTAACCTTACTGTGACCAAATACCACTTATCTATTTTACATTTTGCTTCTTGAATGCATATATCTTATATTAAAGCTCTTCTTTTACCTGTCATCTTTGAAATAGAACAAGAAGCTACATGGTGTTTTGACAACACAAAGGAAGGTCTGTCACATGTTCCATAAAAGATTTTAAAACAGACCTCTATTTTCTCTGTGTCTTTCTAGGTTCTACCTGGATTTATAGCAATAGAAATTTTTTCCCTCCTGGTCTTTATGAACTTGAGCTTCCAAAAGCACAGCTAAGGTTCATTTTCCCAAATACTCCAACAGTGAGTCTGGTGACAGTAATTGGGGCTTTTGATGTGCCCACTTGAGTGACTGTTTATGCAAGAGCCCTAAATAGGCAGGTCCTGGAGCCGGTCTGCAGCAGCTTTCTTCACTCTGAGGATGTGTTGATGGGTGAAAGCAGAACCTAAACAGTCACTACCTGTCAGTTGCTGTGTAAATGAGAACGCTTTGATTAAGAAAACAAAAGCTGAGGGGTAAATCTTGGTGCTGGAAGGTAACAAACCAGATTAGCACAAAACGGTGCTTTCATTTTATCCTGCACCTCGCTCAGGTGGCACTCATTCAAGCTGCATTTTTTTCTCCATCTCTTGAGAGGCATTATGGACTTTCTTTACTGAGTGTTACATGGAAGCCATTTGAATAGTTTGCTGTCTGCAACAGCGGTGGCAGATAAGGAATGCTATCAGTGCATCTCACTGTGAGACATAATGGTGAAATGCTGCAATGCAGGGAATTTATTTGGGACTACAATTTAATAAATGATGGACTATCTCTAGGTCACATCTAGTCCAGATCAGTCACTACCATCTGTCACCAAGCTACAGCCAACTGGCAGCTGCTTGGTGGCCATTATGAAATCCATTAGTAATTTCAGTTCATTTCTTAGTTAATGGACATACTTATGCACAGAACATTCCATAACTGACCATTTTCTTCACCGGCTTCATTCCATTCCTGTAACCTGGACATTCTTCGCCTCAGAGGAGTGTCCTCTGGTTTGCAGTTGGTACAGTGGGGATCAAGTTTCTTATTACTGTTTAGGCATATGTGTACAATCTGTGAAGGGGTGGAAGCCTTTGAATTTTTGTTCTGCGTAGCTTGAAGTAGAAAATACGATTCCCAATGAGACTTCTAGAGTTGGAAGCATTTCAAGACTGTCCTTTCATGAGAGATTTTAGAACTGCATATATAATTCTGTTCCAGGATGAAAGCAGGCCTTGTAGAAGCCTATGACCAAGAAAACCTATCCACTTAAATACAAAGAAAGCTGGCCTGTGTTTAGGGTCATTTTCCCAGTCAATTTTTATTTTATATGAACAATTCCATCCACCACAAATTGACAGAGTAGAGGACTTCCTCTTTTTGGGTTGCCAACAAGCACATTTTGCTACCAGTAAATTCTCCTAAATATTAACCACAATGAATAACACCAATTGGGAAAAAAATTAAACAGAAAGAAGGCTGACAGCTGTGAAAACAAGCATGCAGCTCTTCAATTTAAAGAAATCGTAGCTCACTCTTATACTATAATGTAGGAGAGTCTCTTGGCAGAATCATACTTTTGCTCTATTTTTGTATAATAAGTACACATATAATCAAGTGAAAATAGACCTTGGTGCAGGGCTCAGCCATTCCCATGCTGTGACGACAGAGCTCATTTAAATGCTCCTTGGGAATGTTGGCTCATTCAATGAGAAAACAGTCAGTTTTAGACCAAATATAGTCAATTCCAACCAAGCAGTCAAACCAATTGCATGAAAATTTCACTTTTCCACTGGTTGTTTTGGAGTCGCATCCACAGAGACAGAAGATGGAAGGACCATTCTAACACCACGTGTTTCTCCACTCAAGATATAGTGGCCCTGAAAGAGCTCTGATGAATCTGCATTTTCTTAAGATGCTCACGGTCCCCTTCTGGAGGCAGGAGCAGAGCAGGTCTCTCTTGGATCTGATGAGTTGAAGTATGGGTGCTGTGAAGGTCCTGGGCCAGGGTGTGGCAAAGGGCCAAAGAGTGTTCTGTTCCCCACAACCCTGAGCACAGAAGTTTCACCCCTTGTACAGCTGGTGAGTCTGGAACGCAGGCTATGTGCAACTGTCCTGCCAAGGCAAGAGTTTCTCCTTACAAGGAATTAACTTCATGAGGAAAGTAAGTCAGATTTGGGGAGGGCTCACCCTTTATTTTGTATATAAACCTTGATGATGGCTTCATTTCAGCCAGTAGCATTAGAGGAGAGACACCTGGGCTCACAATGTCACTCTTAGTGACCAACCACATAGAGTTGCTTCTTCCTGGATTGACAGCCAATGAATGATGGGCAAGACTCAGTGATTTATTTATTGATTCCTTCATCTGATGAATGAGACAAATGAAAGTTAAGGAAAAAGTGAATCCAAGTCTCCATGCGGTTTTCAGCATACTAGAATGCACAGGCTTGGGCATGAGAACAATGCAGCAGAGTACAAGTGTGAATCAAATGTGTAAGATTCCTGGCGGATGAGTGCAGACAGAGACAGCTAGTGTGTCTGTTCCTGAGGGGCTTTGGTGTTAACCTTACTTAAACCAGTGGTGATTAGGTTAGCCTTGCTTAAACCAGCAATGATTAAGTTGGCCATGCTTAAACCAGCTGTGATTAGGTTGGCCCTAGACACAAAAAGCAAAACAAAACAATCAAAAATCCTCTTAGCATTTTTAAAGCCTCCTCAAGCTGACCTAAAACAAATCGCAAATCCCTGAAAGATACTACTTTACATCTATCACTTGGGAAACTGGTCCAAACAGACCAAACGGATAATTTAATCCTCTTTCCTAGAAGATCAGCATTTTGAAGTTTCTTGGCTCAGAGCGGGAACTACAGAGATCATAGGCATATTCATTTTAATAGTTTTGTGCACTTTATAAAAATGGTGCTCAATGATCTATCATGCCAATGAAGACAGAGAAAACTAGGTGTTCCTAAAAGATGCTTGGCTTCTAGTTCTAAAAATCTCACATGTGGAAGTCTACATTTATTTGACCGTGTTCCTTCAGTTAAATAATATAATAACTGATTTTCCTTTTATTGAATAACACACTATATCCCATTACTTGAGGCATACATTGAGGATATTGATGCCTTAACCACTACACATTGCAATCGTCTATTTTCTCTTTGCATTTTCATGTTAGGAGATCTTCCCCCTCTTCATTCCCAGTACCTATCGCTTAATAGACACTTAGCAGCTGTTGGTGAATGAATAAATGCATCAATATTTATGTATTTCCATTCTGTTTCCTTAAAGGATTCAAGGCAGTTGGTAACAAAACACATGGGCCACAAAACAAAATTAAAATAAGAAAAAGACCAGACACCATGCAAAGAAAATGAAACGATCTTTATTCCACGGGCCAGGGCCTGGGATGAGATCACTTGAGACTAGACTTAACTCTCAACTGAGGCAAAAAAAGGAGCACATGATTGACTATGTTGTTCTCTTAACCTGAGAAATCAAAACATACAAGGAGGATTTGTTCACATGGGAGCGCTAGCAAGTGGGAGGACATGACACAGATGGCTTTTGCCACATCTGAGCCTATTTGTGTCTGTGTGGCATACTTGGTCCTTCCTCTCTCCTATTAAGAAGATCTGGGGCTGGCTGAATGCAATGGCTTGGAATCTGAGATCCAAGTACAGCAAGTAGTTTACTGATCTCTCCTCTGAAGTCAGTACAATGCAGTTTGAATATGTATTGGATGTGTAATATATATGTTTATTATGCATGTGACATGTTATACAGAGTATATGTATATATATGTATATATAAATTTATACATACAAAACATATGTATGTTTCTCTCATATGCATGAAAGCCAGACTTCTATTGGAATCAACTCGATATCCTTTATTTATAAAAAACACAAATTGGAAACAGATAAAACATTAACAAACTCATTTTATTTAAGGTTTGAGAAAACAAAAGGAAAATCCTTTTAAACATCTATTCTGCCATGATAAAAACGCCTTTGGCTGCATTTGCCAGTAGCCCATTTTTACAGCCCTGTTAAAACTCTAAAAGGACTTAGAGTGGTTGAGAGAAGTGCTTGACTAGAGCAGTGCCTTCTCGGATGGGAGCTGTTGTGGACTCCTTCCAGCTCCGGTTTCCCCCAATCACTGCAGCCTGGCCTTGTTTCCCCTCCCAGGATGTGCACATCCAGTGGTCTTCTCATGCAGTTATATAGAGTTTTGCTACTCAAGGTGTGTTCTGGCAACAACAGCATCACCTGGGAGCGTGTTAGGAAGGTAGTGTCAGAAATGTAAATCTTCTAAACCAGCTCTCCAGGGGATCTTATGCATGCTAGGGTTTGAAGCACTGGTCAAGAGCACACTTCAGCCTAAGTAGATGAAGGAGTAAATGAGTAAATGAATGAATGGATGATCGAAAAATGGGAGACCTTTCTTTAGAGTATTCTGTTACAGCTATGTATTATCTGAAACTTTCTTCTTAGAATGCTAATATCTAAATGATACAATTCATTTTCTGTCCTGGTAGAGAGGGACCAGCTTAGAAGTCTTACCCAGTTTTAATCTTTTGAGTTCCTGCTTGCTCACTTTTTTCTTTTCTTTTTTAAAAAAATCTGATCTTGTTTTATTTATTTTCATTTTTAATTGAAATATATTTGACATATAACATTTATTTAAGATGTACTACATGTTGATTTGGTGCATTTATATATGACACTATGATTGCCATTGTAGTGTTAGCTAACACCTCTAACACGTCACATAATTATCATTTCTTTTTGTGTGTGTGGTGAGAATAATTAAGATCTAGTCTCTTTAGATTTTTCTTTGTAAAAGTATTTTCTTCTAGATTAAAATCCTACCTATTAAGTAGGTGACCAGTATGACACACTAAGAGTCATGGAAGACGATGGGGTAGAGACATGTCCTTTCCCACAGCCTTTCCAAGCCTTTCCATTTGTTTCTTCTCTCTCTTTTAACTATTAGAATTTACCAAAACTTTCTGTCCTAGCGCTTGGCTGATATGCTCTCTCCTAGAGATAATCGCTTGACTCCTATAATTAATCGTTCATACCTACCTTACAATCCTATTTCTCCACAGACTTAATCCAGGTCTCTAGTTCTCAGAATTGCTGTGCTCTTGATGGAAGTCCCAGACTCTTGCCATGGAGAAATTGGATTTTCCTCCATTTTCTACTACCTCAAACCCTTTGACGGTGTTGATTTGTGACAATAAATTTTTTAGGCAAGGAACCCCCCAGAGGGAGCAAGGAGAGTATAGAACTTTACAGAGAGGGGCAGCAAGCAACTCCTGGTGAAAAATAATAGCAAACTTTATAGTCAGGAAGGCAGTAAGTGGAAGACAGTATAGAACAGAGGTTGGCAGCTTTGGCTCTGGCACAGGCGTGCTCAATTCATATCCCAGCTCTGCCATTTAAACTGGCTGGGTGACATTCACAAATTACATAGACTCTGTACCTCAGTTTCTTGGTCTGTAAAATGGGGCTAACAGACAGTGAAAGGAAATAATCCATGCAAAATGCATGGCACACAGTAAGCACTTATTAAATACTGGCAATTGTTACCTAATACAGACTAATCTGCACGCCCCAGTTACTAAACTCTTTTTTAGATGTCTGTAAAGGTCAACATCTTATATTCCAGGATAATAGTTCGTGGAGTGAGATTACCTTTAGAGCGAGGTAAAAGAGAAGCTGAGGCTCCACAACCATGCAGTAATCTACCAGCTGAGTTGCCAGGGTCTTTTTCTGGAGGACCTTGGCGTTGGGTTGGCTTGCCACCACCATGGTGGTACACACTATAATGGACTCCACAGGTGCTGCTTGGAATAGGCATTTCCATGCGAGGAACAAGTTTGATCATCAGGGGAGGGTTTAATGCTTACAGCCAAAAGCCTGTGCACTAAGAAAACAAAGAATGATATATAAACAAGGCACAACACTTGCATGGCAGGTGAAAGATGGATGAGGTGCTTACGCAAAGCTCTTGAGACAGAGCAGTATGTGTGATTGAAGGGCTGCACTGACTGTGTATATTGTGTTTGGAGAAACAGGTGAGGCCCCCGTGGGCTGTCAAATACTGAATAATAGATTAGTAGGATGGTATCATGTTATTGTTAGTGACTCCTTTGCTCACTGTTAGCTAAGGCAGTAACTTTCCATACGAGGATTTCATGACCTTTGAGATTCTTTTTGCCTTTCGCAAGTATACTTTTCCATGCCATGATTTCTTTAGTAGGAAATTTATTATTGCTGTCCCCTGGAAGTTATTCTTTGGCTTATCCAAGAGATATGAATTCATTTTTGAATGCAAAATCTAGTTCCCAGAATGCAAAGTCTCAGTGGATATAAAGCTGCAACATTCTGGAAACTATTTTCCAGGCAACATTCTTCATCTTCAGCAATAGAATCTGGCCCACTGGACTGCTCTCCTCTTTTGTAAGCACTTTTCATTTAGGTGAGTCCCAAGGGCCTTTAGAGTTCTTTTTCATCCTATACTCGTACTTTGACAAATGTAGACCATTCCATTGAAAACATTCAGTTATGCCTTTCATATCTGATGGCTGTGCTGGGGCTCAGCAAGAAATACCATATTCTTCCACATAGGTGTGGTTTCTTCCAAATTAGTCTGTTCAGGTGAGAACTGAGGTTTTCAAACTTTGATTCTTGACAGTGTCACTATAAATTTAATACAACCTTTTTATCTAGTTCTGCATGAGTCATAAAGATGAAATATTTCATTACAATAGGCAGAGAGATAATTTTGCATACCCTAGGAATGCTGAGGTTCTAGACACTTGTGTACAAAATAAGTGAGGTATATTTCCTTTCATTCTTTTTTTTCCCTTAATATTTGGGACTCTCTTCATACAAATTTGTATCCTGAATTTTTAGCTTTCCTGTGTCATTAAACAATTTTGTGAACATAATTTTAATAGCTGCCTATATATTTGTATTGTTATTTATTATTCTGTATTTGAAAATTTAGGTTATTACCAATTTGATAATGCTACAATGTGCTGAGGTGAACATTTTTACGTGTAAGGTTATTTTCCTTTTAAAAAACTGTTTCTTTAGAACAGAGGCACAGAATTTAGGATTACTTGGTCAAATGGTGTATTTTTTTAAGTTCTTCATATATATATATATATACTAAAACCTTCTCAAAAAGATACATACATTTAGATCTCTACCTTCAAGGTAAAAATTATGTGTCTCCTTTCACCCTTGAAAGGTACCTCCTTGTTTAAGAATATACATATTTACAGAGGTTGCCAATAAAATATGGTATTTCATTGTTGCTTTAGGCATATAGTATCTTATTGCTTATGTTTAACTAGCATGGCTTTTCTCCTATTAAGTATATTTGTTTAGGATTAAATGCACCTTAAAGAAAAGAGGAGTTTCCTGAAGGCCTCACCTATGGGAAAAAAGGGGGCTTTACAACTTCTTTGAATATATATATTTTTGTACCTTATGTAAGTAAAATACGACACCTCAGAATATAGCTGTTTCACTAGAGTGCAGTTCTGTACGTCCATTTCGTGGGTTTGTTACCCAAGGGAGACGGCTTCATTAAGGAGGCTTTATATAACAAAATACTAGCAACAATAATAATAATTACAGCTAAGTGTATTTAATGCTTACTGTGTGCCAGAAGCTGTCTAAGACTTTATAAATATCTTATACAGTCATCTCAAATCGTGCCTTCACACACTGAGGAAAAACTTGAGGAAGTCAATATTTGCGAGTCATCAGAAAATAACTGCGTCCTACAAATGAACCAAAATAGTGAGGATAGTAAGTATCTTCGTTTATACGGTGCACATCCCCCCACGAAGCACCAGCCTGTACCTGAGGTCAGGTAATTTGCATAAACAAACCACTGAAGTGGAAGAAAGAAATATTTGATGTGGAACTAGTATGTAGGTTTAAGTTTCTCTCGGGTTATTGAAAGTGGCAAAGCTAGCACCAAAAGTGTGCAAAAATAGGATTAAAAAATACTCCTTCATGAAAATAATTTCAGTCAAATACCATCTAGTTGATTGAAGCATGGCTGCATGCTGCTCACAATATTCCTGTCTCCTTTATGTAGAAACTCTGAGTCCCATTTGGCTTTATAAATGAGATTTATAAAGATCAGGCAGAATTTTGATGTTTAGATTGGGGTGCATAAACTAAACTGAGAATTCTAGCTCCTGACGGTGTATCTGGATTAACTCAAGAGATAAGGTACTGTGTATTTTAGGGCTGTTGTATCAGATTACCACAAACTGGGGGGCTTAAAGCAAGATATTTATTCTTTCACAGTTCTAGGTCCAAGGTGTTTGGCACAAACCCCAGGCCCTCTGACAGCTGTAGGGGAGAATCTGCCCCTTCCTCTCCCAGTTTCTGGCGGCTCCAGGTGTTCTTTGGCTTGTGGCCACTTCACTGCATTTTCAGCTTCTCTGGTCACATTGCCACCTCCTCGTAGGTGTGTTGGTGTTGTCTCCTCTTGCCTCTCTCTTACAAGGACACTTGTGATAGCATTTGGGGCCCTCCTGGATAATCCAGGGTAATCTTGCCATTTAAAAATCCTTCATTTAATCACATCTGCAAAGACTCTTTTTTTCCAAATAAGGTAACATTTACAAGTTCCAGGCATTAGGACTCGATATCTTTGAGTGGCTACTACATACAACGTAAGGTTTGTTTCAAGGACTGGGCTAAAAACAAGATGTGTATTTGACCACGGGGCTCAGCTTGAAGGAAAGTCTTCGTTGTGAGCAGAAGCAAAACGACCAAATCGGGATAGTAGTGTCAAGTGTCAATTCCAAAAGATAAAGCCAGGTTATAAATAGGAAGATGGATCACACAGCTAGAATTATTAGACAGTGTTTCCCATGATACTCAAGTTAAGCAAAGCAGAGGCAAGAACCACTTTTCTGGCTGCTCCATTGAGATGTGACAGTGCTGTGACTATCCAGGCTGGAAAATGTGCCTGTGAGGCAGGTTGATAATGTGTGATTGAAATTAGGAGCCACTGGATGCAAAAAGTCAGCTGGGAAAACAAATGTGTCTGAAAGGGGCTCAGGCCTAACTCTCAAATGGGTTCATGTCTCTTCTGTTTTAGTTTCTGTGTATGACCATCCCTACCCCTCCATCCCACACTCCAGCTAATTCAAGCCAAAATTATATATATATATACATGTGTGTGTGTGTGTGTGTGTGTGTGTGTGTGTGTGTGTGTGTGTGTATGACTCAGCCCTTTCTGGATGATAAAAATCTCTTGGTGTATTCCAAGGGTCAATTGCCCACAAAGTTATCAGTGACCCTTCTCACAGGGATCAGTATCAGCTCCCCCACCCACAGCCATCCAGGCTCCTTCCTAAAATAGTTCTCCTCATCTCTTGCCCTACAGCAAACGCGCATCCGCCTGCAGCAAGCAAGAGATTTCCCCACCAACACAAGTTCCTGCGAAAACCAAACCAAAATATAAAATGAAAACACAGAATTCAGTGAATTTTAGAACCACCACCTCAGTGGTTTGTGCTTAGAGACATGCTAATTATCGTAACAGTTCTGTTGTTTTCTGAACCTGAGCTGATTTCGTGATTGATGAATCAGGTACAAGGAGGATGTGGTGTGCAGCACCCATGATCTTTCTGGAGCCATAGGACTGTCACTTGATTGCCTCTTGGGTGGCTATGGTTCTCTGGAACGTCTGACATAAAGTAAACACACGATATTGCTTCCTCATGGTAGAGGACTGGATAATCACATTTATCTACTGGTGTTCTGCTTTGTGGCTGTTTAGATATCGTGTGTGCCACATCATTTCCTCTGTGGTTTCCTGATGCTGAAAACCTTTCCTGGCTAAACTTACATCATACTGTGTAAAGAGTGATAACGAGTCTTAAACACATTTGGCACGCATGACTTCATTAAAGAAGAGATTGTTAAGGAAGCTGATGCTTTGTTACACCCTGCTGTCCTTCATATTCCTGGGGACTTACTAAGGGAACACGTTACAACTCCAAATAAGGAGATGTCTTATTGTCACTAGATCCCAAGTAGAGTTTACAACACACTACCATCAAGGAGGCAGAAAGGAAGCCCCCAATAAGATATTACTTGCATCTTACTGTATCCAAGCTTCTAGGTGGCACTCAAGCCAACAGAAGAAATGACAAATTGCTTAATCATTTGGAATATTTGGTGTCCCCAGTGATTCCTTCCCCTTATATCTGTGTGGCACCCAGATCAGGAACACTAGAATCTTACTGTAGTGAGAAGTGGTGTTGAACACTTAAGAGACAGCGTTATGTGGTAGAAAGAGTGTGGGCTCTGCCGTCAGAGAGACATGGGTGTGCCACTTTTTCGCTTTATTTATGATCTTAATCAAGTCATTTTACCTTTCGAAGTCTGTCTCTTCATCTAAGAAATGGAGAAAATAACACCCATGTCACTCGGCTTCTGTATGGATAAAATGAGACAGGGCATGCACATTGCCCCGTATGAGGTAGGCAGGGCTATTTCCTCACACTCAACCCTGTCCTTTCTTTACATTCATGCTGCTTACACTGTCTAGCCTTGACATGTCACTTAGAAAACTCTGCCCACTCAGAGGGTCCACATAATTTTTTATGGTCATGCTATATTTTCATCCAACTGGCTTTTTCCCTTCTCACACTCTTTTGTTACTTTGTTCTCTGAAAGAGGAGAGTGGTTGGCAGTGATTCACATTTAAGGGATGATTTCTTGATCAACTAATGGATATTAAGAAGAAAAATGTTTACTTGCACGATATTGAATAAGATCAAGAACTATTTCACTAAATAAAGTAGATCAGGTTATGTATGCATCCTAGGCTGGACACCCGAACTTTGCCTAGCATCTTTAGAGTGTCCTGGGAGCAGAGGACTAAATCCAGCAAGAAAGATGATACATTCACAACCTCCTGACATGTTCTTAGAACTAATCAAAACTCACTTTTCCCAGGGGGCAGTTGAATAATTCCTAAAAAAGAAGGAATTATTTGGTTCATGCTAAGTGAAGACAGCACACACAATCACCCTGCTGATCACCTCTTGGAATGGTTCCTTTTATAGGGCTTTGCAGGCCCCTGTGCTGGAGGGAAAAGAATACTTTCTCAACTTTCACCAAAGTTTATAGCAACTGGTTCTGGGATAATTTCATTAAACGTCCCAGTGCCAAGGAGGATGTAAGTCTGGGGACTTCCCTGGAGATCCAGTGGTTAAGACTCCATGCTTCCACTGCAGGGGGCACGAGTTCGATCCCTGGTCGGGGAACTAAGATCCCTGCATGCCTCGAGGTGCAGCCAAAAAATAAAAAATACATGACGTAAGTCTGGACTTCTAATATCCTGACTTTAAAGTTCATAAATCACCTTTATATTTCACTAGATTCTATTATATTCTCTTTCATTTAATAGTTATTTTTCTTATTCCCCAGGCTAATTAATATTGGGAAAGTTTGGAGTAGCAAATTAAGCCTGAAAAGTATAGCTTAGAGAAGACATGATGACATCATAAGAAACTCTGTTTCTGTCAGAGTGGAGGAGTATGTGAGCAGAGAAAACCTGCTGGTACAGAAGTCATTAGAAGACACACCTGCATGGAAGTGTATACTAACTGATACCTGTGGGCTTAGAACTTGAAATTCCTGGGTCATAAGAAATGGGGCTAGGACAGAAATCCTGAATCACACACTAGGTGGGGAGTTGGACTTCGGAATAAAACTTGGACATCCAGAAGTCAGCATTCTCAGTGGGTGAACTAGGTGAGAAAAACAACAACAACAAAATAAATTTAAAACCTGTGTGGAAAACTGAAGAGGGAAACTAGGGATTCTGGCCTGTTTGACTTTGGCTTCTGCAGGAGAGATGGAGAGAAAAAAATCTCTCATGAGATGTCCTAGCCACATACCTAGTAGCATCCTGCATATAAAAGGCAGGAATTAATTCCATTCAGGACGTCTAAATCTATAAGCATGAAGTTTAATTTAATGTGGTCCCATTTTGCTGGTGCTTCACTTGGATGAAACAAATGCAAATCATCTCTGGATAAAGCATAGCTGAACAGCAGACACATTAAATGGTAGATTAGACACAGCATAAGAGAGAATTTGTGATCTGGTACATAGATATGAATAGGTTAATTAGAACTCAGCCCAGAGAGACAAAGAAGAGAGAGCAAGTATAAGAGTGATCAAGTCTGATATCTAGCTAATATATATCTGATTGGAGTTCCAGGAGAAGATAGAGAGTATATAGGTAGAGGCAGTATTTGATCATAGTTGAGATTTTTCCAGAACTTTTTTTTTGGGGGGGGGGAAGTTAATCATTTATTGAAGATAAACTTTTTTTTTTTAAAACATCTTTATTGGGGTATAATTGCTTTACAATGGTGTGTTAGTTTCTGCTTTATAACAAAGTGAATCAGTTATACATATACATATGTTCCCATATCTCTTCCCTCTGGCGTCTGCCTCCCTCCCACCCTCCCTATCCCACCCCTCCAGGCAGCCACAAAGCACCAAGCCGATATCCCTGTGCTATGTGCTGCTTCCCACTAGCTATCTACCTTACGTTTGTTAGTGTATATATGTCCGTGCCTCTCTCTCGCTTTGTCACGGCTCACACTTCCCCCTCCCCATATCCTCAAGTCCATTCTCCAGTAGGTCTGTGTCTTTATTCCTGTCTTACCCCTAGGTTCTTCATGACATTTTTTTTTCTTAAATCCCATATATATGTGTTAGCATACAGTATTTGTCTTTCTTTTTCTGACTTACTTCACTCTGTATGACAGACTCTAGGTCTAACCACCTCATTACAAATAGCTCAATTTCGTTTCTTTTTATGGCTGAGTAATATTCCATTGTATATATGTGACACATCTTCTTTATCCATTAATCCGATGATGGGCACTTAGGTTGTTTCCATCTCTGGGCTGTTGTAAATAGAGCTGCAATGAACATTTTGGTACATGACTCTTCTTGAATTTTGGTTTTCTCAGGATATATGCCCAGTAGTGGGATTGCTGGGTCATATGGTAGTTCTATTTGTAGTTTTTTAAGGACCCTCCATACTGCTCTCCATAGTGGCTGAACCAATTCACATTCCCACCAGCAGTGCAAGAGTGTTCCCTTTTCTCCACACCCTCTCCAGCATTTATTGTTTCTAGATTTTTTGATGATGGCCATTCTGACTGGTGTGAGATGATATCTCATTGTAGTTTTGATTTGCATTTCTCTAATGATTAATGATGTTGAGCATTCTTTCATGTGTTTGTTGGTAGTCTGTATATCTTCTTTGGAGAAATGTCTGTTTAGGTCTTCTGCCCAGTTTTGGATTGGGTTGTTTGTTTTTTTGTTATTGAGCTGCATGAGCTGCTTGTAAATTTTGGAAATTAATCCTTTGTCAGTTGCTTCATTTGCAAATATTTTCTCCCATTCTGAGGGTTGTCTTTTGGTCTTGTTTATGGTTTCCTTTGCTGTGCAAAAGCTTTGAAGTTTCATTAGGTCCCATTTGTTTATTTTTGTTTTTATTTCCATTTCTCTAGGAGGTGGGTCAAAAAGGATCTTGCTGTGATTTATGTCCTAGAGTGTTCTGCCTATGTTTTCCTCTAAGAGTTTGATAGTTTCTGGCCTTACATTTAGGTCTTTAATCCATTTTGAGCTTATTTTTGTGTATGGTGTTAGGGAGTGATCTAATCTCATACTTTCACATGTACCTGTCCAGTTTTCCCAGCACCACTTATTGAAGAGGCTGTCCTTTCTCCACTGTACATTCCTACCTCCTTTATCAAAGATAAGGTGACCATATGTGCGTGTTCCAGAACTTTTGAAGACCTAATTCCTCAGATTCATGAAGTATTGAAGGCACAATTGATCACATAAAAATTAGATTAAATGAAAAAGCAATTGAGGCCTAGAAAGATGGTAGAAAACCAAAAACATAGAGAAGATTTTTCAATTACCCAGAGCCATGGGGGGAGGGGAACGGGGGCTGGGGAACCAGCTTACAGACTTGTCCTCAACTTACTAGGGTTAGACTTAAGATTTTTCAGTTTACGATGGTATGAAAGTGATAGGCATTCAATAGAAAATGTACTTTGAATTTTGCATTTTTGAACTTTTCTTGGGCCAGTGATGTGCAGTAGATACTCTCTTGTGATTCAGGGCCACGGCAGCAGTCAGCTCCCAGTCAGCCACTAGATCTCGAGGGTGAACAACCAAGAGGCTTAAAACCATTCTGTACCCAGGCAACCATTCTGTATTTCACTTTCAGTATTCAATAAGTTACATGAAACATTCAACCCTATATTATAAAATTGGCAATATGTTAGAAGATTTTGCCCAACCGTAGGCTAACATAAGCGTTCTGAGCATGTTTAAGGTAGGTGAGGCTCAGCTGTGATGCTTGGTAGGTTAGGTGTATTAAGTGCATTTGTGACTTATGGTGACTTTATCAGGACATAACTGCCTCGTTAGGTCGAGGTAGATCTGTATGTACAAAGGAATGGCAGTTAGACCAACAGTCGACTTCTTGAAACAATGATGAAAACCACATGACTGTGGAATAATATCATCAAGGTGCCAAAGGAAAAAAACTGTCAGCTTAGAAATGTGTAACCAGTAGAGCTATCTTTCAGAATGAGAGCAAAATAATGTAACTTCTAAGAAGATAAAAACCAAGGGAATTTACTCTAAACAGATGACTATGGAAATTCTAGTGACTATCCTTCAGGAAGAGGGAACGCAACCATGGAAGGAAGTCCTATGATTTAAAAAAAAAAATGAGCAAAAAATCTGGTAGACATGATGTTAGTTAAAAACATTGAAAACAATATTAATACTGTCTACTTTTTGAATTAAAAAAAGAGATAGAACCAAAATTTTGAACAATAGCATATACTTGTTGTTCCCAATCTATATGCTGAGGCACCTGTGGCATCCCTGTAAATGCACAGGGGTACCAGAAGATGTTAACATTTTCTAAGGGACACAGCAATATCTGTTGTACAGCATGGAATGCCAGCTCAAGGCAGTTTATGGTTTCAGTGTTGAATTGTACTACGTTCCTTTTGATTACATTATTTCTTTTTGAAACTGGGTTTTTGGATGGATGTTTCTGTGAAAAAAAAGTACCAAGATAAAATCAATATGAAACAAGAAATGAGAGTGAAAGTATTCAATTTTATTCCGAGGTCTGAGAAGTTGTGCCGTGCCTTTCCTTTCAATTTATGTCTGTTGCTTTTTTCAAATGGCTACTAACTTATTAGGACACAAATATGTGTTAAGTTGTTTTGACATAATCACTTAATAAACAAAACAAAAGGTTCTTCTTTTTTGCCTAGGAGCATTGTGAAAAAATTACTGAGACATACCAGGAACTGCGAAAATCTGAGAACAACTGGCATGTAATTTGGCATGAGGATAACTGGATTGGTGTTGGTCAGATTTCTGTTTTGTTCAGTTAAATATGCATGTTAAAATTTCTAGAGGAAAAGAATAGTGAAAGTATAGATATATATCTTCAAACTAGGAAATGTGGGAAATCTCAATCAATCTCAAACAAGGCAAAATGGGACTTTTCTTTTAACGGTGGGACAGATGGAGGCACTAAGATGCTAGAAATGAATTCAAACATTTTAGTAATCTCAATTCATGTAAATGTGTGAAATCCTCCAGTTAAAAGACAAAAAATAAGATAAAGACTGTGATTTTTCTATTTTCAAGAGACACACCTAAAACTTAGAACTTAGAAAGGTTGACTGTATAGGCATAAAATGATATATGAAGAAGATAGAAACCAAAATTAAGCTAGTATAACTTTAAAACACTACTTATATGGAATCTAAAAAAAAAATGGTACTGATGAACCTAGTGGCAGGGCAGGAATAAAGATGCAGATGTAGAGAATGGACTTGAGGACATGGTGGGGGTGCAGGGGGAAGCTGGGGAAAGTGAGAGTAGCATCGCCATATATACACTACCCAATGTAAAGTAGATAGCTAGTGGGAAGCAGCATATAGCACAGGGAGACAAGCTCAGTGCTCTGCGATGACCTAGAGGGGTGGGATAGGGAGGGTGGCAGTGAGGCTCAAGAGGGAGGGGATATGGGGATATATGTATACATATGGCTGATTAACCTTGTACAACAGAAACTAACAGCATTGTGAAGCAGTTATACTCCAAT
This sequence comes from Phocoena sinus, assembly GCF_008692025.1. NCBI lineage: Eukaryota > Metazoa > Chordata > Mammalia > Artiodactyla > Phocoenidae > Phocoena > Phocoena sinus. The sequence continues at coordinate 94,456,677 of NC_045771.1, forward strand.
AAAGATGTATAAAAAAATGCATTATTCTGCAACAAGTAACTGCATAATAATACAAATTTCAATTCACCAGGAAGATATAAGAATTCTAAAATTATATGACATGTAATAAACAATTTTAAGACAGTAAATTTGACAAGTTAGTGGAGTGGTAAAATGCTTGCAAAATATGTATTATTGAAACTTATTCGAGAAAAAATAGAACATTTGAATTGCCCTGTATGATTAAAAGAAGACATTGATAATAAAAAAAAATTCTCACTAATAAAACACCAGTTGCAGGTGGTTTGTAGGTAAGTTTCCACCAGGTATTGAAGGAAGGACCAGTTAATTCCAATCTTACATAAACACTTTCAGAAAATAGGAAAAGGAGGATTACTGTAGCTCCCTTTATGAATTAAAGTTTCTCTTGATAGTAAAATTAAACAAGGTCAATACAAGGAAGGAAAATTGCAGGCCAATCTCATGGCAATAGATACAAGAAAATTTTAAACAAAACCTTAGCAAACAGAACTCAAAAATTAGTTTGTTCTTGAAATGTAAGTTTGGTTCAATATTAGAAAATTAGTTAATTCCTCATGTTAACAGATTAATGGAGAAAAATTATATGATCCTCTTAATAAATGGATTAAGATAATTTTATAAAAGTCAACATCTATGATACAGGTTTTCAACAAACTAGGAATAGATTTCTTAACCTAATAAAGTGTGCCTACAATACCTTGGTGCAAACATAATGATGAAACATTAAGTGTATTTCCTTTAAAACTGGGAAAAAGATAAAAATGCTTTCTACTAAGACTCCACCAATTTACTGGAAATCCTAGCCAGCAATATAAAAAAATCAAATAAAAGGTATAAGAATTAGAACGGAAAACCAAAACTATAATTATTCAGAGATAATATAATTAATTTTATAGAAAACCTAACAGAATCTACAAATTAATAAGAGTGTTTAGGACTTCCCTGGTGGTTCAGTGGTTAAGAATCCACCCGCCAATGCAGGGGACATGTGTTCCATCCCTGGTCTGGGAAGATCCCACGTGCCACAGAGCAACTAAGCCTGTGTGCCACGACTACTGAGCCTGTGCTCTAGAGCTCGTGAGCCATAACTACTGAAGCCCGTGCACTCTAGGGCCCACGTGCCGCAACTACTGAGCCTGTGTGCTGCAACTACTGAAGCCCACATGCCTAGAGCCTGTGCTCCGCAACAAGAGAAGCCACCGCAATGAGAAGCCTGCACACTGCAATGAAGAGTAGCCCCGGCTCTGAGCAACTAGAGAAAGCCTGCACGTAGCAATGAAGACCCAAAGCAGCCAAAAAAAAAAGAAAAAAAACAAAGAGTGTTTGCCAGATATAAAATCAAAATTTTAAAGTTAATTTCATTTCTATATGCTAGCAATAAACAAAGTTTTCTATTAAAAAATGATTCATTTTACCATATCAGCTAAAATAGATTGTTTTTGTTAGGGATAAAGCTAATGAAAAATGTGTAAATCCTATATGGAAAAATGCTTATACTTTATACAAATATTAAAAACGACTTAAATAAATGGAAATTATTAAAGTAAATGTTTAATGGGGAGTACAGTAACATTAACATTTTAAGGTTATTATTTCTGCCCAGTGGGGTTTTCCTGGAATTTGACAGGTTGACGTTAAAATTTATAGAGAAGAGTAAAGGGCCAGGAACCCCTGAAGACAAAGGATAAGGCAGGGGTTGGGTGAGGACCTTGACAAATGAAACACTGGTACTTACGATAAATCTACAGTGATTTAGTCAGTGTGGTGTCGGCAGTGCGGCAGACAAACAGACCCTTAGGACAGGACAAAGAGCCCATCGTGTAGAAATGATCTGCAGCACAGCTAGTATTGCAGAAGGAAAAGAAGGACTGCTCAAAATTGTTCTAAGGGAAAAAATGAAATCAAATTCCTTTTCATGTTATACACAAAATTCAGTTCAGTTTTTCAAAAAACAACCTATGGAAATCCAAATTTAAAACATCTGAAAATAAAACTTTTTATTTTGAGAAAATTGTAGATTCTCATGCAGTTGTAAGAAATAATACAGAGAGATCTCATGCACCTTTTACCCTGGTTCCGGGAAGGGTAACATCTTGCAAAACTATCTTACAACATCCCAACCAGGATATTGACATTGATACAGTCAAGATACAGAACAGTTCCATCACAAGAATCCCTCTTGTTGCCTTTTTAAAGCCACACCCCCCTTCCTCTCCTCCACTCCCATCTCTTCTCTAACCTTGACTACTAATCTATTCTCTATTTCTAGAATTTTATGATTTCAAGAATGCTATGTAAATGGAATTATATACTATGTAACCCTTGGGGGCTGGCCATTTTCACTCAGCATAATTCCCTCAAGATTCATACAGGTTGCTGTATGAGTCAATAGTCTGTTCCTTTTCATCGTCTGCGAGTATTTCATACTATGGATGTACCGCAGTTGGCTTAATGATTCACTGGTTGAAGGACATCTGTGTTGTTTCCAATTTTTGGCTATTACAAATAAAGCTCTATGAACATTGAAGTGCAGTTTTTTTGTATGAACATAACTTTGACTTTATCAAGGAGAAATGCTCAGGAATGCAACTGCTGGGTCGTATGCAGCTGCACGTTTACTTTTTAAAACACTGCCAAGCTGTTTTCCACAATGACTATCCCATTTTACATTCTCACCAGAAATGTATGAGTGATCCAGTTTCTCTTTGCCAATATTTGCTGTCACTTTAAAAAATCGTGGCCATTCTGATAGATGTATAGTAATATCTCCTTGTGCTTTTAATTTGCAACTCTCTAATGGTTAATGAGATTGAACATCTCTTCATGTGCTTATGTACCATCAGTATAGCCTCTTTAGTGAAATGTCTGTTTATGTCTTTTGCCTGTTTTCTAATTAGATTGCTTTTTACTCTTAGGTTGTAAGAATTCTTTATATATATATTCAGATATTAGTCCTTTATCAGATATATTGCTTGCAAATATTTCTCCTGGTCTTAGCTTTTTTCATCCCCTTAACATGATCTTTTGTAGAGCAATACCAAAGATTCTTTTCTAAATTTTATAGTTTTAAATTATTCAATGAAGTCCACGATCCACTTTGAGTTAACTTTTGTATGAGTTATGAGATGAGATTTAGGTTGGGGTGTTTTTTTGCTTTTTTTCTTCCTAATTGTTCCAATACCACTTGTTGAGGAGTCTATCCTTCTTCCTTTACACCTTTGTCAGGTATTATTTGGGCATATTTGTGTGGTTATGTGTCTGACATCTATTCTGCTCCATTGATTTGTGTGTTTATCCCTGTGCCAATACCATACTCTCTTAAAGTATATAGCAACTATATAGTATACCTTAATATCAGGTAGACTGATTCCCTTTCACTTTATTCTTATTTAAGCTATTCTGGGTCCTGTGTCTTTCCAAATAAATTTTAGAATAAGCTTCTTTATATACACAGAAAACTTTGCTGGGATTTTGGTAAGAATTGCATAAACCTATAGATAAATCTGAGGAGAACTGACATCTTTACTGCCTTGAGTCTTCCAGTCCAAGAACATGGTATGGTTCTCCATTTATTTAAGTCCCCTTTGATTTCTTTCATCAGCAAGTGAGTGAGAAATAAAGCCGTAATATTTTCAATTTATGTTCCAGTGAGGGATTCATAACTGGGATATGTAAAGAACTCTATGAATCTATGAGAAAAAAATAATTAAGCCAATAGAAAAACACGCAAATGACTTGAACAAGCATTTCACTGAAGAATATAAATAGCTATTAAGCAGGGAAAATATACTCAACCTTATTGGTAATCAAGAAAATAAAATCTAAAGCCTCAATAAGATAATATTTCACAGTGATTAGACTGGCAAAATCTAAAAACTCTGATGATATCAAGTTTTGCTAAGGATGTAAAGCAACTGAAAATAATATTCATTGCTGGTGGGAATGGTTGGTAAACCAATTAGAAAAATAAGTTGAAATTACCTAACAAGTTGAGATGCATGTGCTCTAAGTCTTAGCCATTCTAGCTCTAGGTGTATGTTGCGTGAAGAGATGGGTTAATAGCAGCATTGCTTGTCATGGTGAAATAACTGGAAACAACGTTAAGAGCAGAATGAATTAATACATTACGATACATTTGTATAATAGTATACTTTACATTAATGGCCATAATTGGCCCATGGCCACAAGCTTCAAAATAGATGAATCTCACTAACAATGTTGAAGAGAAAAAGCAAATCAGAGAAGAATACATACTCACGATTTCACTGATATACATGTTATAAATAGGTGGAAACAAGCACTAAATTGTTAGAGAAAATGAATATGGAGTACAAATATTTTAAAAGTAAGGAAATGATAAAAAATTTAGGAGAGTGATTATTTGGTGATAGAGGAGGGAGGAACTGGGACAAACTTGGGGCTTTAAACATTTTGGTGATGTTCTGTGTCTTAAGCTGGGTGTTGGGTGCATGGGTGTTCATTTTGTTAGCACTCAAACAATAATATATATTATAATACCTCTTTGGATGATTAGTTTTCATATTTTTAATTAGAGAAAAGAAGGAAAAGTCTGAGTCATGTGCATTATTAGCACCAGGAAAAAGGTTACAGTAGTTGTTTCAAAAGAAATAAGAAACCCGAAAATGTCAGCATTTAAATCTGATTTCCATTATGTAAGTAAAGTTAGGAGATTACATGTCAGTTCTTTAATGAATTTATATGTTCTTTTTGCATTTTTTGTAGTCAAAGTTTTCAGTAACAGTTGAATTAACTTTGAATTTGTTAATTGTAAGTTATGCCTTTGATTATGTAACTTTCCAAGTATTATTCCAAGGTTATTTTCTGTTGAGCTAAAGGAATGACTACATTGATAAAATATACTATCCAGTGAATGAGATTACTGCAGTGCTTCTTTTGCTTCCTAAGATGCTACTGCATATTTTGAAAATGGTTTTTTGAGTTTTCCCAACGAATAAGAATGCTATGATTACCGTCTTCAAGTGTGGCAGATGGACTGTACATGTGTAATGTGCGTGCCCGTTGTTTCTGCTGAATTCATAGGTCACCCTTTTTGGGTTTTCTTCATGGTTAATGGCCATGATCCTTGCAGAGCTTCTTCAACATGGCCTCTGGAATGCGCAGTATCTAGGACAGATTCAACATCACCTGGAAAGCTTTAGGAAACTGAGGGAATTGCAGGGCAACAATGGGACTTAAAAACTAAGTTCTTAAAAGTGAATATATTTTGGAAGCCCAGTAAAATAGTTCTGTGTCTTGAGAACTTTAGGTATTTATTAAAAGCTTAAAACAGAACTCCCTACAACTCCCCCACCCATATAATGAAGAAACCAGGAGGAGCTACTTGCTACTTAATTAAACAAACAAACAAATAAATAAATAAATTTAATTCAGTAGATCCTACAAAATACTATTGAGCGTCTACCAGATAGTGCCAGATAATGTTCAAGGCACTGGAAATATAACAGAGAACTAAACAGATATTATGTAATAATAATAGACCAGTGTGTATCATTTAATTCAGAAGTCTCCCTTACAGCCTATAAGCTTTTTGAGGGCAAGGACCTTGCTTGTTCTGTGACCCAGTTTTTCTTTTCCTTAGCACTTAATGTCCAGCACATTCATATGCATTTAATACTTATTATTAATCATGACCGTTAATACATTTAACGTTTGTTTGTTGCGTGAGTGAATGTGTCCCAAAGCCACACAGCTCATCCTTGGTGGAGCCAGAGTTTAACCTAGTCTTTCAGTAGTGATAAACAGTTGCCATTTATTTTGAGCTTACTCTGTCCAAGGCACCGTGCTCACCGCTCTACAGTCCTCATGTCACTTAATCCTTACAAATGCCTGAGATACAGGTATCATTGCCCCCTTTTGACTGAGGAGGGTTCTGAGCCTCAGAGAACTTGTGTCTTGCCCAAGGTCACCCTCTAGGTCTGTCCCCTTCAACATCTGCGCTAGGCTGGGACCAAAATCCTTCCTCTTTCCACAGCCTTTATTTCTGTGGGAGCCAGACTATCCTTGGCTACCTAGAAGGGAACACTTCAGTTCATTAATTAATTGGGCTGCATGGTGCAAAGCCAGCCATTTGGCGGATTACCTGTCCCCTCCCCGCAGTGAACTGACTGATTTGTTTTACAGAATTGACCACATCAGCTAGTTATTTTAATGGTAAATCAAATTATGCTCGTCTATTTTTTTCTTTTACTAAGTGTCCAGCTGGCTAAGAGTTTAGGATCAGATACACCTAAATTATAATCCAAGGTCAGCCACTTATTAATTATGAAACCTTGGGCAAGTATTTAACCTCTTTAGGCTTCCATCACTTTATCAGTGGAAATGCAGGTGATAGTAATTCTACCTAGTCTAGTTAATCGTCTCACTAAGAGGTAACTCTTTAGCTCCTAACACAGTGCCTGACCTTTAAGGAGTTTTGTTGAGTGATAGCCGCCATTATTATATTTATCATTGTAATTGTCAACCTAATGTTTTATTTCAGTATCTTCTTTGTTCTGTGACTTTTACCGACCTCTTGACTTACAACCTCAGCTTCCTCCAAGGTAGATAGAGTTACTTACTTTTTGCTCATTGGCTATTACTCCTTCATTATGGAACGTACACTGTTATAAAAATCGGCTCAAGTCTCATCGCCTACCTTCCAATTATAGGCACTTTGAATGCCAGTTCATTCATCTTTTTTAGTCTCTGCCCTTCCATATCATCTAGTATGTAGGTGCTCTATGATGTTTGTCAAATTGAATGGATAGGTCATGTCTCTATTCATAGCGAATGGATAGATGGATTATCTTTTATGCCTCATTGTTAATGTCATTGAGGGTATTACATTGATTTTTTTTTTTTGGCATGTTGGGTCTTTGTTGCTGTGTGCGGGCTTTCTCTAGTTGTGGCGAGCGTGGGCTTACTCTTCATTGTGGTGCGCGGGCTTCTCACTTGTGGTGGCTTCTCTTGTTGCAGAGTACGGGCCCTAGAGCACGTGGGCTTCAGTTGTTGTGGTGCACGGGCTCGGTAGTTGTGGTGCGCGGGCTCTAGAGCGCAGGCTCAGTAGTTGTGGCGCATGGGCTTAGTTACTCCGCGGCATGTGGGATCTCCCTGGACCAGGGGTGGAACCTGTGTCCCCTGCACTGGCAGGCGGATTCCTAACCATTGCGCCACCAGGGAAGTCCCCATTGATTTTTGGTAAGGTCTTCACCCATATCATTTGTGTCCATCTTTTAATGCTGGCACTCTTTTTATTTGAATATAGCTTGCTAATTCTACTCTGGACTCAGATCTCTTGCTTTCCGTAGAGATTTTCACTGCTTATATAGTGAGTATTGATTTTTGTTTTTTTCAACGTTTTTTTTCTTGCTACTGCTGTATTACAGACTTTTTGCTGCCATTCCTGCCATAGGACTTTATAAAAAGACTTTCTCACTTCCCCTTCAAATTTTATTTCCCACATTGCTTTAAGGTATACATTTTTCTCTTTCCCCCCATCATTAATACATTACCATTTGACTCTGTCATTAGGCTGTCAATCTGTTAAACTCTTGAAGAAGAGAGACCTTATTTTAAATAGGCCTGATACTGTGCTGGAGAGATGGGTGCAGTGTCTACAATTCTATTCTTGTCAAGAATAGGCTTTTGAAATTTCAAGAAGAAATGAAATTTAGAAGAGCTACCAATCCATGAAAGATTGAAGGAGGGTAAAATAAGTAAGAGAAGGACAAAATCCACATCAGAGTTCTTGGGAAGGCCCCTTGCCTTATTTTAAAATAACTAATTATGAAACAAAGAATATCCTGAATGGCCAGACTGCGGATCCAGACATGAAATTCCCTTCAAGGAAAATGGCAGTTTGAGGTCCCTAAGGCTGAGGTCCCCATTCCGTTGTTAGTGGTCAGAAAAAGAAGCACTCTACATTTGAATTTCTTGGTTAAGGTAGTAGAGAATGGGGCGTTGCACTTGGATGAGGAAAGGAAAGGGAAACATTTAGTAACTATTCCCAAAGAAATGTCGTACAAACGGTGACAAGTGGCAGTTCCTGCATTTCCGGTGAAGTTAGGATGCGACACAGGCCTGAAGTGCAGCGGGAGAGAGTTATGTGAAAATCCAGACAGACTGCCTGGGTTCTGAGATTCTTGAATATGTTACGAAGCAGAGTAGGACTTGCCCCACAAACAAGGCTGGAGAGTTTTCCAAGGTTCCGAGTCATCAGGCAGGGTTTCCAGGGACAGCAGTGCCACAGCCTCAGTTGTTCTGAGATAATCTGACCTGATTCACGAAGAAAGCCAATGGAATTTGGTGGACCTCAGACTTCACATAAAAAGGTGGGTGGCAACCAAGCAGGGAGATAAGTCAATTCTTTCTGAAGATGGGAGCTCAGACTAGCCCATTTGCCTCGTAATTGTATAAAATACTACAGCAAATGAGAGGCTGCAGTTACCTTCCTTTCAAGCGTAAGAAGAATTTGCATTTCTGCTTAAAACTGAACAATTGTCAATGCAAAGGAATTGATCCAGTTAGATAAGAAAGTTTCATATTGGGATTGTCACCTATAGACAGCAGTGAGGGTTAGAGCTGAAGGAACTACACTCCTTAAGCTGCTTCCATGAAAAACTTCAATCAACTGCTAGCTTTTGCTTTACAAACTTTGACGTATGTCCCTTGACCTTTAACAACTACCCCTTCACGTTTGACACTTAACGTTTGCTACATGATTAAAATTCAGCGTTAATTAATTTTAACACTATCAGTTAAGTTATATTTAGCTGAGAACACTCACTTTTGTCTTTTGTGAGTAGCACTGCAGCGTTATTACAAAGAGGTAGTCAGGAGGGCAACAGAGATACGAGAAGAGAAGAATGATTCAGTGTGCAGATAATTGTTTCGAGTGAAATTTAGCGTGGTATTTTTGTTCCTGTCCTCAGTAGAACTGAGATTTAGCACCTCGCGTTGGCTTTTAGCCCTCACCCCCACGAAGGCGGAGGCTGTGCTGGGCGGGTGCTGAGAATGAGGCACACCAGAATTAAATTAGAGCACAGCTCAAACACCGGCAAGAATTTTCTCTGGCCGGCTCTTGGGTGCAAAACTGGCAATTCCAAAAGAAAGGCAGGGCATCCCTGGAAAGATCTCCTTATGGTGTGGCATCACCCTTAATGGGGAGGTTTGACATGGTCGTGTAAAGAGCATCACCCCCAAAGTGGCGACCATTCCCAAAGAAAACAGTGGAAGCCAGGATATTTAGCCGTAGCAGAGTTATAGTTCTAACCTTAAAAAGTCATCCAGGAGGTTGTCGTATGGATGGCTTATTCCGTAACGTGACCAATAAGCTCACCGGAAATAGATGAAAGCCAAGAAATGTGTCCTCTCTCCTTGAGTATTCCAAGTGAGAAAACATTTTTACTGGTTTATTTATTTCATGCTCTTTTGCTCTGTGGAAAGATTATGATAAGGATAGGCATGTGCAGATCTTGCTTTTACCTGAGGCCCAAAATGCTAGAGAACCATTACTACTGCTACTCTTTGGGATATTAGCATGAAATTGTGGTCCACAAGTTCACAGGGCCACTGAAATACTTCTTTGTGTGGAACAGGAAGAGAGAAGCTCTGCATTTGGTAGATAGTGCAGGTGAAGCACTATTCATATGTAAGTCACCCATATGTGTCTCACTGAAGATCCAGTAATAGTAATAAAAAACTGAATTTGGGGGTTCTTTGAAACAGTATACTCAGGTAGCCTCCAGTTGTTAAAAACTAAACTAACAAAAGAAGACAACTTTGTAGCATTTTCCTTTGCGTATGACAGAACACTTTGCCTCCAGTAATTCATGTTTTATGTTATAGAATCTAGTTCCATACCCTCATCTCATCCTTTACCTACAGCTGGAGGGCACTTGATCTCTGGCAGTTTTTCTTTTCCTGCCCACCCCCTGGGAAAAACTACAGACAAGGATTTATGTAGTTTAAAGGATTTAAACTACGGTGCCAAGGATTTAAGTAGCTCTGTTTCCGTAGCCAAGCAGTTCAGCATCAAGTCACATTTCTGTTGGTTGGGCTCTGCTAGAATGTCCCTGTCCTAGTAACTGCCTTGAGTCTTAACCCCGAGGTCAAGTCTACCTTGTGTTCTTGATGGGACACCAAATACCTATCTTGGTCCAATGCATGAGATCGAATCAGCCCTCTAGGATGGGGTTCCTGGCTTTTTGTTTTCTCAGTTGTCTCCATCCCCCTGACTCCAGGGTAGTGGAGTCCTAGTTATGAAACCTAGCCTTATGAGTAAGGCCTTGTTACCACTGAGAACATCTCTGGTTCCAGTCTCCTGCTCAGGCCTCTGACCTGGTCCTACGCTGTACTCCCTGTCAGCTGTCTCTGCTCATTGCTTGTCACAGCAGCTCTGATCTGTCTACTTCCCGCAGTCACTGGGCCTTCTGGATACTCTGATTCACCTTTCAAACTGTACTGACTCCCCACCCCTTCCGCTGAATAAACGTCCAGGGCTCCACTTCCTGGTTCCTCCCATCCTGTCCTTCTGCAGTTGACCTTGGCCCAATCCTGCTGTGAGGTCATGCAGGCAAAGGCTGAGCTTTAATATTCAGAGGATCAAGCATAGATGAAAGGGGGAAAATCATACCCTATATTTAGGAGCAAATAACATTTTTAAGGGTGGGAAGACTTTATAAAAGTCAAGTTTGCTAGCCCTTGAGTCTTCTAATTCTTTTTGGCTTCACTGGGTTTAATATAAGATGGAAACATTTTAACCTCAAATATTTACTTTCAAAGTAACATTTCAAGTGAGAGAGTAGCATGGACATACATCTACCAAATGAAAAATAGGTAGCTAGTGGGAAGCAGCTGTATTGCATGGGGAGATCAGCTCGGTGCTTTGTGAGCACCTAGAGGGGTGGGATAGGGAGGGTGGGAGGGAGACGCAAGAGGGAGGGGTTATGGAGATATATGTATACTTATAGCTGATTCACTTTGTTATACAGCAGCAACTAACACACCGTTGTGAAGCAATTATACTCCAATAAAGATGTTAAAACAAATCTGTTTTGCAATATCTTTCTTCAATGGATTGAACAGGTGGCTTTGCATGTTCCTTGAGATTGAAGATAATTTTACTTTGTAAGTTATTTTTCTCTCTGTTTTTACATTTTAAGGTGTTGCACAATGGCCTCGTTATGGAGATGAAACATCCGACTGTGGGGAAGATATCAGTCCCAGGTTTGAAAATTTTTGTTTTTCTTAACTCCTTCCTTCATGAACTTGTCCCCTGTGCTGATCACTGCAAGTAGTTGATGACCCTCCAAACAACTTGTCAAGACATTATCTAAACTTTTCATTTTGGGTAAAATGGGAACCCTAGAATCACACCCACAAGCGTGTTTGCTGAGGCTGTGGACTTGTGTCTTCACTCTGTCTGGGTGACAAAAAAATGCTTGTATTACCTAACTCCATTCTGTGGAATCACGTACTCACACAAGTGCTTTATGGCCAACAGATAGATGGCGATAGATATGGAAAATGTTCTGAAGTTACGCTTGGTTTGTATGAGAATGAGAAAGAAAGGCAGGCATCATAGAGGTGGTGTCCAAGCAAGGCTACTGACTGCTCAGGCCAGGGCATTTTTTTTTCTTTTTTTTTTTTTCTGAACTGTGGTTTAAGGTATTGATCTTAGCTTTGTCGATCAAGAAACTAAATGTTTTCAGTAAACTCAGAATATATTGAATTTTTGTAACTTGACTCATACCAAACAAACTCACTGAAGACATTTTGGCCTTAAGCCAAAGTGCCAGGTTTTTCACTTCTAGGGAGAAACCTCAGGCCTGACTGTCAGAGCATCCAAACTGTAGTGAGAGCTTATGATCCACCTACTGGCCCCAACAGACTGCACTTCTCTAGTGATCGTGACATTACCGTTCCTCACATCTGCTGTCTCTACTCTGGTCATTGCTAGAAAGACACTCCACATTCTTGTCCATCGCATCCCTATTTCCTAGGCTATACACAAATCATACACATTTTTTTCCCTCTTCTTTTGACAGAGAATAAGGAAATCAGTTAGAATATAACTTTGGTCATTGTTTTCCTGAAACTATATCCTGGTCGCCTTGCTTGAAATTTGGGTATTTCCCAGATCCCTCAGTCACATCTGTCAAATGACATAAGTATTTACTTCTGTAGGTATCAGATCTCATTTCTTGAATAACTGCTATTGTTAAGTTGGTTGTGGGTATAACCTAATTGTAAGATTGGGGATCAGCTGGATAATAATGTCCTAGAACAGATCGGATCATGGCCACTGGCCAACAAAAAGAATGAGAGGAAGGAAGTATGATGAATAAAGCAAATTGAAGGAGAAAGTTCTGATATTCAGGAGTATAAGGAACGTTATACATGAATTAAGGGAGGTAACTAAGAGAGAGAGCAGGTATAAGCATATCAGAAACTGGGATCACATGTTAACAGGGAAATGCTATATGGTATAGAAAAGTAGTGGGAAAAAAGCATGTTGATAAAAGCTAAGAAAGTCATTTATTCATTTATATTATTGAGTATGTACTATGTGCCAGGCTCTGGGTCCTGGGAATGCAAAAATAAACCAGGCAACTTGGCCCTTGGCCACATGAAGCTCATACTCAATGGAAAGTCATATAGTAAAAGCAACCAACAAATGTTTCTGTAACTGTGAGTCATGATACGTGCAAAGAAGGGGTATGAACAGTGTGCTTCGTAGAGAGTAACAGAGACAGAGGGACCTGTGATAGTTTAGGTTGATCAGAAAAAGCCTCTCTGAGAGGATGACTTGGACACTGAGAATTGAAGGAGAGTTAGAAGTTGACATTGAAGAATAGGGGAAGAGCATTCGAGCAGAGGGACCAGCTTATGAGAAGGCTCTGAGGTGGGAAAGAGCTGGGTATGCTTTAAACGAGAACGGAAAGTGAGGAAAGATTTCTCCAAAGAAGACATACAGATGGCCAACAAACACATGAAAAGATGCTCAACATCACTCAGAGACATGCAAAACCACAATGAGGTATCATCTCTCGCTGGTCAGAATGGCCATCATCAAAGTATCTACAAACAATAAATGCTGGAGAGGGTGTGGAGAAAAGGGAACCCTCCTACACTGTTGGTGGGAATGTAAATTAGTGCAGCCACTGTGGAGAACAGATTGGAGGTTCCTTAAAAACATAAAAATAGAACTACCATATGACCCAGCAATCCCACTGCTGGGCATATACCCTGAGAAAATTCAAATTTTCTCAAAATTCAAAAAGAGTCATGTACCCCAATGTTCGTTGCTGCTCTCTGTACAAGAGCCAGGACATGGAAGCAACCTAAGTGTCCATAGACAGATGAATGGATAAAGAAGACATGGCACATATATACAATGGAATATTACTCAGCCATAAAAAATGAACGAAATTGAGTTATTTGTAATGAGGTGGATGGGCCTAGAGTCTGTCATACAGAGTGAAGTAAGTCAGAAAGAGAAAAACAAATACCGTATGCTAACTCACATATATAGAATCTAAAAAAACGGTACTCAAGAACCTAGTGGCAGGGCAGGAATAAAGATGCAGATGTAGAGAACGGGCTTGAGGACATGGAGGGGAAGGGGAAGCTGGGACAAAGTGAGAGAGTAGCACTGACATATATACACTACCAAATGTAAAATGTAAAATGCAACAGTGGGAAGCTGTTGCATAGCACAGGGAGATCAGCTTGATGCTTTGTGACCACCTTAGAGGGGTGGGATAAGGAGGGTGGGAGGGAGGCTCAGGAGGGAGGGAATATGGGGATATATGTATACACATAGCTGATTCACTTTGTTTGTTGTACAGCAGAAACTAACACAACATTATAAAGCAATTATACTCCAATAAAGATAAAAAAATTAAAAAATTAAAAATTAAATAATGAATAAATAAGTAGTGAAGGAAGAGGGGCAGGAATGGAGACTGAAGAGAGAAGCAGAGCCTCAAGGCCCCACTAGGTTTAGTTTTACTCTAGTTTTAAGCAGAAGAGTGAAATGACACAACTTGTAACTTAAAGCAGGGAGTCAAGTTAGGAAGTTATTACAAGACTTCAGGTTACAGTCGGCATCTGAAATTAAGGACATGGTAATAGCGAGAAAGAGAAGGGGGTAGTCAAAGCAAAAAAATGTGATCATAGTGCTTTCAGTATGAGAAGACTTTAAAAAGCATTTTGTCCAGTAGTTTTTGACTTTAATTTTTAAACAGTGGAACTGATTTCTCAAATGAAATCTAACTATCTAAAACAGATCAAAGTCGAATTTTGCAAATGATAAGTTAGCACTCCAACTCTTTACCTTTTTTCCCCTGCTTTCATCATGCTATACTCCTCCAAGCACCTCTTTGGAACCATGGGTCCCTAAAGAATAATTCAAGAAACACCGATCTAATTTAATTCCACAAGTTTACAGATGAGGTCATACCACATTGATATCCCCAACACATGAGAGAATAAGATAAACACTTGAAAGTTAATAACAGTTATTAGCATGATAGTAAGGATAAAAGTAAGTCAGAGGCCAACCTAGAATGAACTCATTGGATGTAACTCTCTATCAGTCAGATGTGCATTTACTGACTTTCCTTGGTAAATAAATAAACAATCAAGAAGGAAATATTGTTTCAGACTCCTAAAGGAGAATGCATACCTCTTTTGCTCACTTTAATGTATGTGTATCAGTTAGCTATTCTCACAATAATGCTGTGTAACAAATAACCACAAAAATCTCAGTAACATTCAAGCATAAGCATTTATTTATTCCATGCATGTGGATTGGATGGTAGATGACTAATCGAGGCTGGACTTGCCTGGGTGGCTTTGCTTCTAGATGCAGGTATGGCTGGACTTGGCTCCAGTGTGAGTTAGGCCCAGTTCTGCTCCATGTGCCTCTCATTTCTTCTCATGGCAATGCCAGAAGAGCAGGAAGGCAAACAGAAACCCCAATGCCACTTAAGAGCTTTTGCAGAACTAACAGACCCTTCTGCCCACAACTCATTGGCCAAAGCAAGTGTTAGGCTATATGGGGTTGGGGAAAATATATCTCTCTTTTTAAGAGAAACTGTAAAATTACATGGTGAAGGCATGGGCAGAGGGAGGGGTAAATAACTAGGGCCCAAAATTCAATTTACTACAATATAATTCTCAGGTCTACAGCAATCTCTTTTTAATCTCCTTTTGGAAATTTTTATTTTTGTTTCTTTAATTTTTATAGGGCTTAGGCATCTTTTTGGTATATCTATCTTTTTGACTGACCTTATATTCTCTCTATAGAATTACCAACAAAGGAAGTCTCAGATTTGAGATGAAATGGATGTGTTTAGATTGTTTTTGGAATTAGTATCTGAGTGTCTTTAGAGGGCAGCACATCCGGACTCCCCATGAAGGGGAGAGACAATTCTGCTCATAGACATAAGATAAGAAGTTGCTATTGTATCTCCTAATTCAGTGTATCCCAGTAAGAGACCACTCAGACAGGATGAGATATTAAATGCAAAGAGAATTTATCAGTAAATAATTTAAAATTTTCCTGTGGTTTGTCCTTTTCATTGATATTATTTACGGATGATAGTTCCGCCTTTTTTGGTAAGGAATGTCCTCATTGGGAACCTCATGAATGCTGTAGAAATAACTCAGATTCTCCCACAATGCCTCAGTGAGGCGAATCTGCCAAAATAGGACAGGTGGGTTTAGTTAAAAGTGGTGTTTATGCTGCACTGTTTTCTAGTTAGCCAGTGGACACACATTTTTGGATTCATTAAATGTAGTTCTGCTGATTTACATATATGTCTGCATCTTTATATTTACAGTGAAAATCATAATTAAAACTACTTACTTATATTACCTTTGTTATTAATGAATCTCTTGTGAACAGTACTGAATTTTCTACACGTTGCACTAATTTGCCTGAAGGATTTTCCATCTTAGTCATTATGAGAAATTCGTCTCTTGGAGAACAGTATTTATGGCACCTTTTTTAGAGATGTATAAATCCACAGCATTCCCTCAGATTCTCACATTAGAATTCCTGTATAAGAGAGTGCTAATTGATTAAAACCTTAAAGGTGCTCGTCCACCAATGTTGAAGACACTTTGAACAGGAATGGGAAATTATTTACCTCTTCAAAATTTCTTTTTGCTACTTAAATAATTATTGTCAGCACTTAATACATTGTTCCAATATTTGTAACCATTACCAATATTAAAATAATAAATGAAGTAGTATAGTCCAAACTATCTCCTTTATTAATTTATATCTATTGTAACATGCTCCCTTTTCATATCGTTTCCCACCACCTCCAATCTCTAGTAAACAGTTAAGACAGAAATTTCATTTGTGTATATACGTGTCATAGTTAAAACATGCAAACTAGTTAATAGTCATGAATTATCTCTAAATATGAAATGTAGTTCTGCTAATTCTATCATTCTTTCATTCTTGTTTATTAAACTACTCTCTCATTCGACCTTTAAATCCTGTTTTACAGTTAAAGGTAGAAAGATACAAAGAAAACTAGTTATTAATTGGAGTATAAATGAGAAGATGCATCATATCTCTTTGCCCAGCTTAAGTAATCTGCTGTTCTGTGAGTCCCTGGTGAGTGGAGTAGTCAGTAGTTTTAGCTCACCATTCGTTTAGTGACAGAAGTGTCAACACAGTGGGCACAGTCTACTAATTTGCTCATAATTAACTAAGGTAACCTGGTTGAGTGCTAAAACCTTAAACACACCCACACTCACACACACAACTTAACTCACTAAACCTACCGTGTCCCATATGTTATATGAAGCTCTGGTGTTAGGGCTGTACCCAGGACGGGCCCAGTCACTCATGGAGCTTACAGTTTGCCAGGAAATTTTTTTGTTATTCTGAATAATAAATTCAGAAAAGTGAGATGGGCGTTTCCGTGGAGAACCAGAGGCAACAGCAGGATGGCCTGAAAGCGCAGATGAGGGAGGCCTCACCTAGAGCGTGGGATCAGCAAAGGTGCCCCTGAGAATGAAATGTAAGCAGACATGTGACCTACGACCAGTTGTCAGCTGGGCCAAACTGGTGTGGGCTGAGGGAGGGACGGGGAGGTGCTGAGCGTGGTGCTGGAGGAGCTGAGAAAGGGCAGGAATGGAGATGACCCTGGAGAGGTAGCCGTAGCCAGAGGCCAGGAGAATAAGACCTCAGATAGAGCTAATGGTCACATTACAAACAGATCAAAATGTAAAGGAGATCTGTGCTGAGGTCTCAGGTCTCTACTATCTGGGGGTGAAGTGGGACCCAGAGGAGGAAATTGGGAGGAATCTCAAACGTGGTTTGGCGGGTGTTCTCACTGACTGCTTTTAGGTGTAATTTCTAAAATGCTTCTAACTCCATTGAAAATTTTTATTAAAACTTCTAATGACCTGAATTTTTTTTTTTTTTTTTTTTTTTGCGGTATGTGGGCCTCTCACTGTTGTGGCCTCTCCCGTTGCGGAGCACAGGCTCCGGACGCGCAGGCTCAGCGGCCATGGCTCACAGGCCCAGCCGCTCCGCAGCATGTGGGATTTTCCCGGACCGGGGCACGAACCTGCGTCCCCTGCATCGGCAGGCGGACTCTCAACCACTGTGCCACCAGGGAAGCCCTAATGACCTGAATTTTAAACTGTGAAATTAATAAAATTCTCATTTGTTAATTACGGAGGTGAAGAAGGACATTAAAGGTCATACCACATTTCCTCCATAAGAGATGGACCATCATATAAACATCATGTTATTTGTGATTTTAGTGGGACGATCTTACACTAGTTATCACCTTCCAAAGGACTGCCACTTTCCACTGAGCCATTCACTAGTTGCATCTTCTTATAATACCGCTGGCTATTGGCCTTTTAGCCAGAAAGGAACACGTTGTCCTTCCGTGTACTGTGTAGGTGCCAGAACAGCCTTGGTGCTGAGTTCCAAACTTCAAAGGATGTCACTGAAATAGAGTTTGATGCATACCTCTAGTTTCTCACCATAACCTTTTACCAATACCTCCCCGTAAATGTGCACGGTGGTCATTTGATTCCAGCAGCACTTCTGGGAAGTATTTGAGTGGTGAGTGTGTCAGGGCTGTGAGAGGGAAGCCGTCTTCTATCGTGCAAAATGATTTTAAATTGAATTACCCTTGCCTGCTGGTCCCTTGATCTGTGTTTTCAGAAAGCAGCTCTAAGTTCTTTTAAATAAAACTTTTCTTAAGTTTTTCCCCACAGTATTTTAATATTTGTATTTGGAACCTGCAACAATTTTTAGCTAGTGAGCGTTGGATACAGGAAGAACAGTCACCGCTATGAATTAATGTAGCTCAAAGCAAAGTATTCGAATATTGACATTTGGATTTTTATAGTGACTTTCTAAGAAGCTGAATGTACTTCTTTATTTGATTATCTAACATACTGTATTTCCACATGTTTTGCAAGACTTTTTATAAGTGATGATCTAAGACACCTTTCTTTTGTAAAGCTCCTGAAGGGCAAAGATGCTGTCATTTAAACTCTAACCAGCACCCTCTGTACCAAGGAAGTACCTAACAGACGTTTTCTGGATGATGATTAGGATAAAAAAGCTACTAGATGAAAAATAACTGAAAAGATGATTTGTGACAATTTAAAGCAGTGTGCATTTTTTTATGAACAGATTGACTACCTGTGGAAGCTATCTGAAAGAGATCTATTTTACTTCTTAGTTTGTTTC
The DNA here is from genome assembly GCF_008692025.1 of Phocoena sinus. Classification (NCBI taxonomy): domain Eukaryota; kingdom Metazoa; phylum Chordata; class Mammalia; order Artiodactyla; family Phocoenidae; genus Phocoena; species Phocoena sinus. The sequence continues at coordinate 94,475,461 of NC_045771.1, forward strand.
CAGTTTGAAGTACATATACTAAATGGAGTCACCACCTAGTCTCTGGCATGGTTGCAGATCTTCCTCTCTGTGCTATACACGCCTTCAGCTTTCCCCGTTACTTTTAGCTTTTTTTCCCCTTTACATAGAAAATCAGATGATGCTTCTGAAATCACAAATCCTCAAAGTTTAGTTAAATTTCAGTAATGGATAATAGCAATGGGGAAAGCTGTCACAAATCTTACTAGGGAAAAAGGCAAATTAAAGAGGCACAAAAGTTTCAGCTTGTCTTCCTCTGTAAAGTTTAAATATGTTGATTCTCATAAGGAATTTTAAGTAAAACCAATCTGAGAGTGAAAGGTGAGATAAGTTATTCCTTCCAGGTAGAAAAATCTTTCAGATGACAACAGGAAGAGTGTGCAAAGTTTTCACATTGTGTATAGTGCATAATCTATGTTCTAGAAAGAGCATACTCCTTCAGGGACCAGGCTAAGCGGTAAAAAAGAGGAAAGAGATGAAAAGAAGGGTCTATAGTCTGTCAACAGAATGAGAGAGAGCTGGCAGGGAAGTGGATTTTCAAATAGACTAGCCATGGTACTTCCCAAAGTCCTCAATTATTTTTAACTTGATTAAACCCTTAACCTACGGCAATGCCCTGAGAGTTAAATAAATCAGCATATTCTCAGGTGATTTGACAGAGTGCCTGCAGCCTTCCCTGGAAATCCCGTTCCCGTGAGGCGGGGTTGTAGACATTGTTACCGTTCAGTGAGAAATGAACAGCCAGAGTGACTTTCCTTCCTAGGAGAGCAGGGAGGAAACAGGAGGAGGGAATAGCATCCCCAGGAATGTCTTTCCATCAGGAACTGGAGAAGCCCTAAGAGGCAAGTTACCATCGCTGATATGACTTAGGGATCTCCATCAACGATGCTTATCTGTGCCATGAGGAAGAAATATTCCGTGAGAGCTGGGCTTTCATGCTCAGGGAATTCATGTTCCTGTTACTCGGGACTGGGAAGGTGGCCAAGATCTCAGTTGTTCCTCTTCAACCATCTTCATCAACCGAGGCGCTAAGATAAGTGCATCTGTCCAAAAGGCCAGAAACTCATGTTCCAAATCAGTCCTGAGTTATCAGTGAAGTTCTGGGGTGCAGAGTTGTTTTCACTATTAGAAATTCATATTTCTAAATATGGCTAAAGAATTTTCCTGGGTGCATACTTAATTGGACTTCTACATTGTTTGGGGTGTTTTCTCAAGTATCACTATGCAGAATGACCCCTGAGGTTAGAGGTGTATTTGATATCATCTGAGTAGACCACTGAATGTCACCCCAAACATAGAAATCAAAGCAAAATAAAAACAAAAATAAAAAGCCACAGGAAGCACCGGAAGAGTGGAAGTCTCAACGATGGTAAAGCATTTCTTGTCATTTTTGTCTTAAAAGGTGGATCAGGCATTTTCTGGGATCAATTCTTGAGTCCTTGCTATATTTGCTGCTGCCAGCTTTCATTGGGTACCCAGAGAAGTCTTTTTCTGGATCTTATTTAAATACTGACTTTGTGCTAGATCTTTAAAGAATAAATTAATTAAATGTAATTAGGCATGTGAACTGGCTGGAGAAGTAGAATCGGATACTATGTAATAGCTAAATACAAAAGGCTTGAAATTATCTTCCAGTTTGGACTTCCGTGTTGTGGAGTTAACTTGGATAATTAGGAAGTGACATTAACTTTGCCTCCAAGTGGGGTTCAGCCGGGAGGAGTTGCTTGACCTCATTGCCGGGTTTATTTAGGGTCGGAGAAGGGGTCATTTTAGTCCTCTCTGAGAGGAATGGCTTTGCTGTCCTCCAGCATTGTCAGGCAGGGACTCTGTGGTCCATGAAGAGATGACAAGTGGGCTGCATCCCAGGGGAAAATTGTTTTCTTTAAGTATGGTTCCTTAAGGTGTCAAGATTTACTCCTGTTAAGAAGACTTAGCCAGAGGAAATATCAGTAGAGTTAGCTATCTTCTTATATCAAAGGATTATAGTTTAATTTTGACGAGGCACACACTGTACTGTAAATATTAATAAGTGTTGGTGGAGGTGAAGAAATGGTAGTAAAAGGGTTAAATAAGAACCTTCAGATATTTTAACCTAACCAAGGGGTCATGTGCAATATCCCACTTATGCCATCACCTCCAAACCTTGAGGATTTATTTGGCATTGAGCTGGGTCTTGAAATTCATTGCTTATCTCCTTTTCAGCAGGAGTGAATGCTGTCTTCTCTGTGTTAGCTCTGCACCGACTTTTTTGGGACCGTATCCCCCTATAGTCATATCTTTATCTGGTATGGCATTAGCAGTCACCGTGTCCCTGGGCTCATCCTTTGCGTACGATTAGGACACTGCCTAGAGGGGGAGGGATGAGGGGCCTTGAAATGCTTCCCAACTTGTCCTTCATGAGAGCATCATGTAAGTCACGGTGGCCATGTGACTCTCAGGGTGGGTGACCCGTTAGTCAAAACTACTCAGAACCCTGTGTCTGTTGAAAGTGTTCCAATGAACCCTATACTCCAGGTTATTGCAAGAAGCCATATGCTTTTCAAGCAATTAAGAGAAAACCTGATTTTAATTAGATTAAAAATGAAAAATAAGGTAGTACAAGACATTTGGGGGATTTCAGAAGAGAGTATAGTGAGATAAAAGCATCAACAAGATGCTGCAGCCACGAAAAGCTAGAGAAATCCTACCCCACATAGACTTACAGAATATCCTCAACAGTTTACCTCCCATAAACTCTTCATAAACTGCATTCTCTTGGTTGCTGGGCCTTCAAGTTGATACGTGAACTTAAGTAACTGACTTCACCTTTTAGTGCCTTGTCTTGCTTTGATGACATTGATTTTTGCATTCTTTCAGTTTAAAGGAAAAATGTAATTTACAGTACTGCATATAAGGTATTTTGTGAATAGATTTTAATAGCTTCATTGCCGTGGAATATTCAAATTTGAAACAAGGGACTGTAAGTGAACATATGTTGAGTAGTCTTCTCTCTCTGTCTCTCTCTGAGCCCTTTATGCCTACGATTTGTTTAATCTCTAGGAAAATTCAGTAAGCCATACATTATTGCGTCCATTTTACAGTTGAGAAAATTGAGACTTGCTAAGTATTGCAGCACCAATGGGAACCCAGATCTGAGTATCTCTGAAATCTGTCCTCTTTTTCCTATTTCCTACTGTCCCCTGAAGTTGAGCCCAAAAGGAAGGTTGAGCCAGTTATTGAGTTTTTTATCTTACAACTTTAGTCTCTAGTCTAAAGGCTGATTAACATATTTTAAATGTTTCATTTAAAGAGGAGCTTGGAAATTTATTTAAGAATGTTAAGGGCTTCCCTGGTGGTGCAGTGGTTGAGAGTCCGCCTGCCGATGCAGGGGACACGGGTTCGTGCCCTGGTCTGGGAAGATCCCACATGCCGCGGAGTGGCTGGGCCTGTGAGCCATGGCCGCTGCGCCTGCGCGTCCAGAGCCTGTGCTCCACAACGGGAGAGGCCACAACAGGAGAGGCCCGCGTACCGGAAAAAAAAAAAAAAAAAAAAAAAAAGAATGTTAAAATTCAAGAATTTAAACTTTGATTTGAGCCTCCGTCCTTTGGAGATTAAGTTTGGTTTTCAGTCTATTATTGTGTTTCTATGGAAAAAAAGCCATCAGAAAATATATTGTTAGGCCGTTTCAAGTCTCAAGAGCATATAAGTGTAAATGCACCAAAACATGTGGATTACATTTCCCTCAAGTTGTGTTGTTTTCACACATTAACAGAAAAGCAGTTTGAAAGGGGGGGGGGAATTATTTGGGACATATATGCAGGTTTCAATCATCAAAAGACCCGTGATGTTAAGCTGCCACGCTGACTTACCCAGATTTCTCATTTTTGCAGTGACCTTTCTGTGGCACTGGTACTATGTGGGCAAATTTCTTCTTGCTCGCTGGGGGCTGGGTTTATTTTCAAGTTAAAGCCAGTTCCCTTCAAGCAACTTTAATTAACCTGCAAACAGTGTTGTGCTGGTACAAGAACGTTACAGTGATATTTTTTCCAAGTGAGTGGTTGATACTATGGCCAGAGCAGGAATTTAAAAGTTAGGGACTTCCCTGGCGGTCCAGTGGATAAGACTCAGTGCTTCCACTGCAGCGGGCACGGGTGTGATCCCTGGCTGGGAAACTAAGATCCTGCATGCCACACGGTGCTGCCAAAAAAAAAAAAAAAGAAAAGTTAGTGGCAAATTCTGTACGATTCCACTTATATGAGGGACCTAGGGTAGTTCAATTCATAGAGACAGAAAGTAGAAGGGTGGTTCCGCGGGTCTGGGTGGGGGAGGAATGGAGAGTTAGGGGTTAATGGGTGAAAAGTCTCAGTTGGGGAAGATGGAAAAGTTCTGGAGATGGATGGTGGTGATGGTCGCACAACAATGTGAACGTGCTTAATGCCACTGAACTGCACGCATGAAAAAAGGTTGAAACGGTAAATTTTGTGTTATATATATTACCGCAATAAAATATATGATTACTAGAAAAAATCAGCTAACTTCTATGCTGTTTTCCCGTGTGCATGGGGCGTATATGTGTGGTGTAGAGAGGAGTGCATTTAGGCTCCGTCAGGGAGACCTGAGTACAAACTCAGCTCTGCCAGAAATGGTTGGCGATACTAGGCCTTCCTGATCAGCCTTCCTGACCTGTCTCAGTGACATCTGTCTTCTCTGCAATATGAAGATCAAACACTTAAGATAATTGCGATAATTAAGTAACAATTCATGCCAAGGACCCAGCACGTAGGAGTAAGTGGAAGCACGTTGTAGATAATTAATAAACTCTCAGCAGTGTCTACAGTAGCCACAACTCTTGGGGGAAAATAAAACTAGCCACGTTATTAGTTATTTTTCAAACATGGGACATTGAAATAATCCTGCATATTTCTCTAAGAAATACAGTAAAACAAATCATTCTTTCATTGAACATTTATCTAGTATCTACTCTGTGCCAAGTGCTGACTGACAAGGAGCTCGTCTAATGGGGCGTTTGACAGTGACCAATCAAATGAAATGCAGTGGGGACCGGGGAACCCTGGACCGTCGCTGCCAGATATGTGTGTAGGGCCAAACCAGCTTTGAAACTCTTGGGTAGATGTGTTGTACACACAGCGTCAGTGGAGACCACAGTGGTGTGAGAGCATCCTCCAGAAACAGCACTGTGCTAGACAGATCGTGCAGGTGAAAATGATTCAGAGACTGCAGATGAGAAGGTCACAGCTTGTCTAGGGGGAATGAGAGCAAGACCGCAGAACAGTGCAGCATTTCCAAAATATACTCTGCACACCCTACAGCTTCTTGACGTCCTCATAGCTGTCTCACCAAGAAATGACTCTGTTGTCCAACACCTGTGGGAAACTGCCTTAAACAAAGGTCCATGGATTTTCTCTACCTTGGCATTTCTCAGATCCATGAACGTTCTAAGACAGCTTTGAGTCTCCAAGAGGGAGATGTCATGTTTCATGAAGTTATTTGACAGTGGTGCCCTTTTCTTTCCAGAGCTCTTACTCAGATCCCATGGAAAAGCATTTTGTGGGTCACTCCACTGGGCACGTGTGTCCCTTGGAGCCACATGGAGCAGGTTGTAATGGTCATTCACTGGAGAAATTGGCTAGTTGACACTAACAAAAGGGGAGGGAAGTCAAAATAGAAAGCTGCCCATCTTCTGAGGATCAGAAGTTTTTCTTGTTTCTTAGCTCGAGGGACCAAGCGTCCTGAAGAATGTCAGGAGAGGTTTCTTTCTCCTGTGAGGGCTGAACACCCATGAACACCGGGCAGGAGAGGGTCAGCCAGGAGCACGGCCACAGGGGTGTCTGGGTGGCTGAGTGGCTGTAGTGGGAGTGGGGCACCTTTACTTCAAGCTGGTGCAGCCTCCACCCGTGAGAGCCTTGTTCAAAGGCATTAAAAATGGAAATGGATTGAGGGCAACACCGAAGTGCAGATCAGGAACAGCTCACATGGTGATGCTCTTGCACTAGAAGCAAAAACTATCCTGGGATCTAAAGAAATCACTTAAGAAGAAAATGCTTCCTCTTCATTGAGCCTCAGGAAAGCTGCTTTAGTAGAATCCTGCACAATTGTTCGTACTCTAGCTTAGAAAATGGAGTTGATTAAGTGGAAGGAAATTTTTTAAATGTGACAAAGATGATGAGGTGATTAAGGGGTAGGGTTTAAGTAGCAAGATGTGGAGAATTTAAGATGTATGACTGAGTAGCGATGACAGTGGGGTGTATGATAGCTGCCTATAAAGACCCAATTAATTGCCTAATGTGGCAGATGAGAAGAAATGGGCTTTAAGCACCAAAAGGGAAGCTTGAATTGAAGCCTATCAGGGAAACAGTATTTACCCGTAAGGGTGATTCGACTGCCATCACCGCGGAAGTCAGTGGAGTTATTTGGATAAAGATTCAGGATGAAACTTTTCTTTCTTATATCCTGGTGTCAACATTTTTTTTTTTTTCCTTTAAAAAGGATGCATACATTTCATGTTTCTTAGGGGCAGACATTGAAGAATAGAGCACAATATTTAATTTGCTCCAGGATGTTGTGAGATGGTAACAACACTTAGGATTGCTTCAAGCCTCTACATGTGTTTTCCCTTAAGCTGAATTATAGTACTATCCTGGCTGGTAAGAATCGTAGAAAATCTGTGCATTCTGTTACACTATGTGTGGAGATACAGCTTATGATGGAAAGCGTAGTAAGGGTAGTTACCATCAAGAGCACTTGATGAAACTAGCGAACTCTTTGTGACTCTGCATTAGGTGCTTTACCTATATGGATGCTAACCTTCCTATGGACTCTGAGAGAGACGCTAGCATCCCCATTTTACAGATGAGCAAACTGAGCCTCGGAGAAATCACGTAAGCTGACCGAGGTCACACGACCAGTAAGTGGCAGTGAGTTTGCATTCAATTCCAAGTGACTCAAACATCCATGTCCTCTTGCTGCCTTCTGAAGCCTTCTTTGGTCATCGCTTTTATAAGCTTGCGACCAGCGGCTTAGCGTGTAAGGCGCTTCGCTTGCGATTGAGAGTTGGGTGGTCGCTAAGAGCATTACCCGCGCTTAACCCAGGCAGGACCATGGCTCGGCTTCACCAAGCAGCTTGGCCAGGGCGATGCAGGGAATGAAGCAGGCAGGGCTAGACGAAAAGGCAGTTGGTCCTAGCTCCCTGCGCATTCAGAGTGGGTGTATGGAGCAGCTCTGTCAGATCTCAGAAACAGCATCCAGATTTGATTATAACTTCTCTTTGTGGTCTTTGAAGCTTTTTGTTATTCCTTCCCTTGCCTCGCGGAGTTCAGATCGATTTTCACATAAACAGAAACAATTCCTCCTTTCTGAGCACTTCATTGTTGGTGGCATTGTGGAATGTCCCAGGAAGGGGGAAATGGGGCCAATTATAAAGGAGAAATTTCTCTTCAGCTTGCATGTTTATACGAAAATGCCAAAGCCACCAGCTGTCACAATAGCAGGCCTCGGGTAAGCCCTCTTTCCAACTGTCCTGCAGCGCACATACAGCAGGGGGAGATAAATCCAGTAGACCCGATTAGAAGATGCAAAGTGGCATCCTGCATTCAAGAATTTTACAGGAAATTTAGGAAATGTGCACCTTGGTATCGTTTTTTACTTCAGTAAGAAGTTCCCAAATGACAAGCATGGAAATGACAACTCAAATTTTAATTTAAACACCTAACCTCAGCTTACCACTGAAGAGCATTTTCCTTCAATAGAGAGAATGTAGATTGAAAAAAAATTAATTTCACATTCCTATTTATAGGACATTTGAGACAAAGAGCCATCCGTGTTGCTGTTACCTCATTCGCCTTTTTTAGCCATCAGGACTGACTGCTTATGTCTTTTACATTCATGGAACGCATTTCAAACTTAAGGAATTCAGTTCTATAGCAGGACCTTAGCAGAGATGATATATGTCATCTTGTTTGGCTATCTTTATAATGCTTTCTTCTTTTCCTAAAAAAAAATATAAACGGTATATTAAGACTGATGGAAAAACCAGATCTGACAGGAAGGTTAAAAAAAATAAGTTACTTAAACAATTCTTCTGGAATCATTCAAGAGAGTAGGGTGGAGTAGATTTTAAAAACAAGACAATATAATCCTGAAGATTATATTTTTAAATGAAATCTAATTGGAGCCGTTTCACTGAATTGAACCCGGTAAGGCCTTTACCCTGTCAACGCTTCCCATGGAAGTAACCCCAGTCCGATTTCCTCCCTCTGTGGCCTGGAGTTTAAGGTGAGCTGTCAATTTCTTGGACATGAGCAAGATTACAGCTGGGATTCTCACCCAGCTCTTTAAAGCAGACCACGGGTTGTGGCAGCATGCTCTTTCAGAGGAGAGAACTTATTACTCCAGTTTTATTTATCTTTAAAAACTTTTATTGGAGTGTAGTTGATTTACAATGTTGTGTTAGTTTCTGCTGTACAGCAAAGCGAATCAGTTATACATATACATATATCCACTCTTTTTTAGATTCTTTTCCCATATAGGTCATTACAGAGTATTAAGTAGAGTTCCCTGTGCTACACAGTAGGTCCTTGTTAGTTATCTATTTTACATATAGTAGTGTGGAGATGTCGGTCCCAATCTCCCAATTTATCTCTCCCCCCTTTCCTCCCTGGTAACCGTAAGTTTGTTTTCTACATGTATGGCTCTATTTCTGTTTTGTAGATATATTATTCTTTGTGCTTATGGTAGCTCAAGTTATACTCCGAATGGCACCAAGGTTTTCCTCAGTATCTTTTGCCTGTGTATAGCAGTAGGGTCCCTGAGTCCTCAGAAAGTGTAAGTGACAGCTTACTCCATATTTGACATTTGAGATCCATGAGTTTTAATTGGTTAATGTCCCTGCATTTGCAGTGAATTACAGACAGTTTTCTTTCTGTTCTGTTTTCCTACATCTTGAATTGTGAAATCTTCCAGCAAGTCCAAAAAAAAAAGACGTGTCGTTTAAACACATTGGTCTTAAACCAAAGCTATAGGAACTCCAAACCAAAGGTAGCCATTCCAGTTGAAATACCAAGATACTTTCTATGACACTGGATTCTTTTCATTAAAAAACAAAACTGAACCAGACTTTGCTTGAAGATGATTCTTGGGCTCTTTGCATTCAGTCATCCCTCAAACCCTCTGCCTGGGATCCAGAGTTGGATACAGATGCTTTCAGGGGCAGGATGTTTTAAAAAAGAAAACAAAAACTGTGTGTCTCCCATGACATAGAAAATAACTTACTTTTAGGCCTTCACATCATCTATTTGAGTATTTGAGCCAAAAGAAAAATTAACTTTAGAATCAGAGATTTCCAAACCAATGTAAAAAGCAAATTTGACTCCTGTTTACCATTGGTTTCCATTGTCTTTATTTAAAGGAGCATAGGACGTAATAACAAAGAAGACTAAAGAAAGGCAAATAAAGGGGGGAAAAAAGCTGGAATTCATGAGGGAAAAAAATAGAGTGGATACACATATTTGAACAGTTTCTGAAATGGTCTAAATCTTTCACTTCTGTCAACCAGTGCACCTTCTCTTATATGCAGGGAAATGCTCTGACAACCCAGCCTCTTCCAGTGCTTTTCCTGAATATCAAGCATCACCCTCTAAGTTTTCAGCCATGTATTTTCTTTGGACCGCTCTTCTTTACCCTTATTAAATACTTCACATATATGAATGGGAATGTCAACATTTAAACTTTCGTGTGAGGTGGGAAAAAGGGAGAAGTTTATTTCAGTACTCTTCTACTTAAACACATGGAACTCTGTTATAACTTCGTATCTTTGCAGTGTAATATATGGTTGAAATCTAAAAGGCGGTTGAAACCATGACACCCCAAAAACTGTAGAAAAAGCAATCTATACCATCCACAGACAAATTCTGGTGCCGATCCTGGTGTTAACAACAAAATTCAGTTTTATATTTTTATATTATAGGTATTAATGCCTGTTGGGTTTTTGTCTCCCCCTAATTCCTGCGAATCCTAAGGTCGATTTACTTTTGTTTTTCTAATAAAAATGTAAATCTCAATATGTTAGTGAGAATTAAGCCTTTGAAACATATTTTTCCGCCTATAACACTCTATTAGGACTACTGGATTATTTGAAAATCTGTCAGTTTTTTAAATATCTTTTTAAAATTTGTTAAAATTTTATGTTGGAGTATATTTGATTTACAATGTTATGTTAGTTTCAGGTGTACAGCAAAGTGATTTAGTCATACATGTACATATATCTATTCTTTTTCAGATTCTTTTCCCATATAGGTCATTAGAGAGTATTAAGTAGAGTTTCCTGTGCTATAAAGTATCTCCTTGTTGATTATCTGTTTTATATATAGTAGTGTGTGTATGTCAATCCCAACCTCCTAATTTATCCCTCCCCCCAACCCTTTGGTAACCATAAGTTTGTTTTCTATGTCTGTGAGTCTGCTTCTGTTTTGTGAGTAAGTTCATTTGTATCATTTTCTTAGATTTCACATATAAGTGATACCCTATGATATTTGTCTTTGTCTGGAAAATCTGTCAGTTTTAGACTTTAGTGGGTATACATATTTTTATCGGATATACATATATACATATACATATTTTTAATAGAAGTAATCCAATCCTATACTTCTGGCTAATATACCCAATTTGAAGTGTATGTGTATTTATGTGACGTATTTGAAAGTGTTGTGTTAAATATTTTAAGTATTATACAAATGTCAGTTATTGTTGTTATTATGTATACGAGGTCTGCTTTGTGCTGGGGAAAATTTAGTGATGTTAGCTGGAGACAACGGACTGAGCATAGTAGTGTAGGCATGAAAATAAGGGAGACCTTATTTTAATAATGATCATTGTATAATACAACATCTCTACCACTAAAGTAAGAAATGTGTGAATATGTACTGTCTGCCTTATTTACTTATTAGGTGCTTTTGAAAATGTTTCAGTGAGTTAAGACCTTTAAGTCTGTATTTTGCAAAGAGAAAAGTTCTAAGACCTTTTTTGACCTAAATTGACCTAAAGAAAAGTTCACCTAAACCATAAGGCTAAAAACAAATAGATTAGTAGAAATTAACCTATCTTTTTTCTTTTTAATAACATAGATGGTCTCTTCATAGAATTTTCTAATAAAAAGTATAATATTGATTCCTCTACTTGGAAAAAAAAAAAACCCTCCTTATATACTTCCATACACACAAGATGTGCATCTAGAATGTAAATCATGTGTTTTGTTTTGTTTTTTTTAACTCACAAATAACCTGTCTATTTATTTTTTATTTTTTCTTATTAGTCATCCATTTTATACACATCAGTGTATACATGTCAATCCCAATCTCCCAATTCATCACACCACATGTGTTATAAAAGAAAATTATATAATCATGTGTTATAAAAGAAAATTGTATGGTATTCCGAAGACTTAGCACTCCAAAAACTATCTTAATGGTGCATTTTGAAAAATGCCATTAATCTGAAGGATCGTTCATTGATCCCTGGGTCTTATATCAAACCACAGAGCAGAGTGGCAGGGTTGGTCACCCTAGCAGGATGGAGCAGCCCAATGATGTAAGAACTTGGACCTGGACACATTCATTGGGGTGGGCCAGCAGAATGACAGGGGACAGCCTGTCCATGGGCAATGCAGAGAATGCCAGCCCATCAGGAGGGGCATGATAACTGGTAAATACGGTGTCGATTTACCAAGAGATGGCAAGGGGCCCTGACAAAACACACAAACAGAGATTGTAGGTTCAAGGAACATCACAGAACCCTAGCAAACAGTATGCAGTGGACCTCAGGTAGATCCTTCTGCTTGGCAAGGCCTCAGCCACAGGGCTGGAGCTCAGGAGCAGAAGTCAAATCCTGGCATAAGAAGGAAGAAGGCAAGAGCAAGATGGAATCATCGATTTTCCCAGATTCTGGAAGGACAAGGTGGCCAGAATGGTTTTAAGGACAGAACGAAGCTCCCGGGGAGAAGGCAGAAACTACTCTTCAAAACTTGAGCAAAAGGCAAGACTTGGGCTTCCCTGGTGGCGCAGCGGTTGGGAGTCCGCCTGCCGATGCAGGGGACACGGGTTTGTGCCCCGGTCCGGGAAGATCCCACATGCTGCAGAGCGGCTGGGCCCGTGAGCCATGGCCGCTGAGCCTACACTTCCGGAGCCTGTGCTCCGCAACGGGAGAGGCCACAGCAGTGAGAGGCCTGCGTACCGCAAAAAAAAAAAAAAAAAAAAAAAAAAAGGCAAGACTTGGCTTCAGGGCAAAGTTGAGCAAGTGATGGGTGCAGCACGCAGTGAGGACTGGACCAGCTGCGCATCTTCTGAGCACAGTCCCCAGAGTTTGCAGAAGTGGGGGAAGAGGATCAAGGGACAGAAAGCCAAGCAGAGCATCACCCCGAACCTGCTTCCAGCTCATCTTGAGCGTTTTCCTCTCTGTTCAGTAGAGTTCAGAGGCGCTGGCCTCTAGCTGCTTAACAAGCTATTTCTCAGAACTTTCTCAGCGTCAGTGGAAGCAGTAACTGCTCCTGAAGGGATCCCAGCAGTCAGTGTGCAGGAGTTCAAGGCTGTTTCCTGCACCCTGAACCAGTCCCCAGGAGTTTCCTGGGGTCCTTAATAGCCACCTGGACTCTTGATCTCTCTGCAGGATATCAAGGTGAAGTTTTAGTTTTCCTAGGCCACTCTACGGGAGTCATCTTTTGACCAGAGGGCAAAGCCACCCAGAAATCTGTTCAGTTTATTTGGATAGCTAGATGCCAACAACGAATATGTCTTAAAGAACCCATACACCACCCTATCTTTCTGTCGTCATTTCTAGGAAGTGTTCAGCAAGACCGAATGGTGCTCTTTAAAAGAATATTTGCTGTGAAGACCATGCTGGATACTTAACAACTGGGCCCTACAGTTTATTTACTTTCAAATAACATTGCGTTTGCCATATTACAATCCAAACACCTTCACGTTCATTATGGTTTATGCTGCTGGCGACACATTCATGATACCCCTAATCTGTTTATGACATTCCTTTTGTATGTAGACGCCTGATCATGCATCCAAACAAGCATCAGCACCCTGCACTGTCGGACTACCGCACAGTGTACCTGGACGGGGGAGGCATGTGTGACAAATTGTTCTGTAAGGAGAGAGCGGCCAGCAGAGCGAGGACCTGGAACTCAGGTCCTGCCCTGGGCAAGTTTACTAGACATCTCGGATACAGTGGTTAACTTAGCAAGGCATATGCCTTCGGAGGACAGAGCTGAGACTGTGAGATGTTATAGGGTAGGGAATTGGGCTCAAAATAAGGACAGACTTTTTACCTGTGGAGCAGTAAAGAAAAAGGGGAGAGGGGACTGTAGATTTCCTGGAAAGATAGTGAACATGGCAGTAAGTGTAGAGTTCAATCAAAGTAGACAGTGGGTGGGGACTTAGCGGGAATGTTATATTTAAGGATAGAGTAGAGAATTGACCTCAATGGCTTTTAAAGTGAGTGAATTTTCCATTTTGTAATCTGAATTTTTTGCCTGATTCCCTGCTGTGTAGTAGGCTGAACAGTAGTCCCCAAACATGCCCATGTCCTAATTCCTGGAACGTGTGAATGTTACTTTATATGGCAAAAAGGACTTTGCAGATGTGATTCAGTTAAGGATCTTGAGTTAGGGAGATTATCCTGGAATATCCTCAGGATAGTTTTATAAGAGGGAGTCAGGAGGGATTGGAGGCAGAGGAGAAGATGTGATGGTGGAAGCAGAGGTGGGAGTGATGTGCTTTGAAGATGAAGGAATGGGCCACAAGCCAAGGAATGCAGGCAGCCACTAGAAGCTGAAAAAGGCTCTGCTAGAGCCTCCAGAAAGAATGTAGCTCTGCCCACACCTTGACTTTACCCTGGTGAGGTTCATTTCAGACTTCTGACCTCCAGAAATGTAAGAAAATAAATTTGGATTGTTTTAAGCCTCTAATTTTGAGATCGTTTGTTAGTGACAACAGGAAACTAATATACCTACCTTTCTCTGGACTGTGTTTGGAATTTTATTTGAGCCCTAAGCAAGCTAGCCAAGGCCAAAATACATACGTCAGTGAAAGAAATACAGCCGTCTCACTCTCCTCCCCCAATACCAGTTATAGGTTCTTAGATTGAGCCTTATGTAAAGTTGCTCCTTTATAATGGATTTTTTCCTTTTTAATTTACATATGTGTTGGAATGACTTCTATGCATGTGTAATTAAATCCAAACATCTTAGCATGACGATCGAGCCTGCTACTTGCCCATCTATTTCCTTCCTGAACCCCTGTCATGCTGAACTTCACAAGTTTCCTTAAAGCACCATGCTACTTTGCCTCTTGTTATTTTGCGTGTGTTGTTTCCTCTGTAGTGAATGGCTTTTATATTCTGTTTTGTCTAGATAACTTCTACTCGTCTCCATCAGGATTATGTTTAGCTATATCAGAGACCCCAGATAACAACGTTATTAAATAGAAGTTTAATTCTCTCCTGTGACAATTCGGAAGACGACAGTTTGGCACTGGTGTGGCATCTCAGCTCTGGGATGTCCACAAGAAATCAGGCTTCTTCCAGCTCATTGCTCTGCCTCCCCTAGAGTATGTCTTAGTCTTCATAGTACAAGATAGTGTTTAGAGCTCCAGCCATCACATCTGTATTCCAGTCAGAAAGATGGAGGAAAGCACAAAGAGGAAAAGGAGCACATTCCAGCTGTCTTCTGGGGGAAGGTTCCTGAAAGCTATCAAATTATACCTCTACTCACATACATTAACAAGTACTTAGTCACTTGGAAAGAGGCTGGGTAATGTAGTTTTTATCTTGGGATGAGGGGTGGCATTGACCATACTAAAAACTAGATGCTCTATTTCTGTGGAGGAAAGAAAGGGATATTAATTGACAATGAACCATTATCTGTCACACTGTCACTTAAAACTCAGATTATGTGGTTCCTGTTCTGCGAAGATGTTCCTTACCCCAACTGTGTTAGTTGTCCCTGCTCTGTGCTCCCATACATCCTGTGAATACTTTACCTGTGTCAAATGCCTTTATTACCTTGGCTGTCTGTTACATGGGAACGTGAACAATTTGAGGCAGGAACTCGGTTTTTGTCACTGTACTACCTAGCAAAGTAGCTATAAAAATTTATTTATATTGAGTGAATGAATAGATTGACCCCAGAGTTTTCAGATGGCAGCATCCCAGAAATTTTGAGATTTGAGGAGATACTTTAATTTAAGCTGTACTGTATTTTATGCTCTTAAAATAGTTTTGCAGCAATTCTAGGAAATTATTTAAGAGTGTACATCCAAACATATAGCCAATGTAGCCGTGTGTGTGTACGTGTGTATTTTATGGTTCTAAAAGTTAGAATTCTGCATATGACAAGACATACAGTAGTACCCCCTTATCTGTTTCACTTTCCACAGTTTCAGTTACCCACAGTCAACCGAAGTCAGTAAATATTAAATGAAAAATTCTAGAAATAAACAATTCATACTTTTTTTGGTTGTTTTTTTGGCTGCACCGTGCAGCATGTGGGATCTTAGTTCCCTGACCTGGGGTCGAACCCGTGCCCCCTGCAGTGGAAGCATGGAGTCTTAACCACTGAACTGCCAGGGAGTTCCCTGCACAATTGATACGTTTTAAACGGAGTGCTAGTCTATGAGTAGAGTGATGAAATCTCGTGCCATCCTGCTTCATCCTGCCCGGGACATGACTCACCCCTTTGGCCAGCGTATCCTGCTCCATACTTGGTAGCGTCTTGGTTATCAGATCCACTGTCCTCGTATTGCAGTGCTTTTGTTCAAGTGACCCTTAGTTTACTTAATAACGGCCCCAAAGCACAAGCGTGTGATGCTGGCAATTCGGATATGCCGAAGAGAAAGCCTAAAGTGCTTCCTTTAAGTGAAAAGTTCAAAGTTCTCGAATTAATAAGAAAAAAAAAGGTTCATTGAGGTTGCTAAGATCTACAGTAAGAACGAATCTTTTATTTATGAAATTGTGCAGGAAAAAGAAATTCCTGCTAGTTTTTCTGTCATACCTCAAACTGCAAAAGTTATGGCCACAATTAAGGTAGAAAAGGGATTAAATTTGTACAATAAGATATTTTGAGAGAGACTACTTTTGCATAACTTTTATTACAGTATGTTGTTATAATCGTTCTATTTTATCATTATTGGTTTTTTTTAAGTGTAAATTTTTAAAAATTTATTATCTATTTTATTTTTGGCTGCGTTGGGTCTTCATTGCCACGCGTGGGCCTTTCTCCAGTTGCGGCAACCGGGGATCTTTCACTGCGGCGGCCTCTCCTGCTGTGGAGCACGGGCTCCAGACGTGCGGGCCTCGGCAGCCGTGGCACTCAGGTTCAGCAGTTGTGGCTCACGGGCTCCAGAGCACAGGCTCAGCAGTTGTAGCGCACAAGCTCAGTTGCTCTGCGGCACGTGGGATCCTCCCGGACCAGGGCTCGAACCCATGTCCTCCGCCTTGGCAGGCAGATTCTCAACCACTGCGCCACCAGGGAAGCCCTATTATTATTGTTAATCTCTTATTGTGCCCAATTTATAAATTAAACTTTATCATAGGTATGTATGTATAGGGAAAAAACATAGTATACATAGGGTTTGGTACTGTCTGAGGTTTGAGGCATCCATTGAGGGTCTTGGAACTTATCCTCCATGGAGAAGGGGGTGGTGATACTGTACTTAGATTTCCTTTACATTCCCACCTCACTTTTCCCTGTAAAGATAGTTTAGAAAAAAATGTGATCAAGGGAAGTTTATGTCAGTTTAATCCATTAAAATGCAGCAGATTGCATGTGGACCCTAATCTGTATTAATACAACCAAATTATGTAGGTAACTGTAACACTATCCAGTTAAGAGCTAGACTAATAAATTATTGAGTAGAAATCTGTTGAGTGATAAAAATACATAATTTTGTTTCTAGCGATCTTTCTTCTGATATCCCTCTTTTCTGAAATGTGCATTAAGAGTGTCATGAGATCATAAATACTAGAAAGGTATTATGGTCTGGAGAAATCTAGAATCCTATAGCACTCTTTCAGTTCAAACAACTAGCTTGACCCTGGTAAGATTAAGATTAGATGGGACAGTAGAAGTGTCATTATTGTTCTCAGTATACAGGTCTTCATTTTTCTTAAGGATACTCTTTTGATCATTAACAGATATTTATCATCTACTGAAGAAATAAAATACACCAGACTTGAAAGTCAATGTAATAAAAAAAAAAAGACATGATACTTGCTCTTAAAAACTTGTAATCTTGGGCTTCCCTGGTGGCGCAGTGGTTGAGAATCTGCCTGCCAATGCAGGGGACACGGGTTCGAGCCCTGGTCTGGGAGGATCCCACATGCTGCGGAGCAACTGGGCCCATGAGCCACGACTACTGAGCCTGCGGGTCTGGAGCCTGTGCTCCGCAACAGGAGAGGCCGCGATAGTGAGAGGCCCGCGCACCGCGATGAAGAGTGGCCCCCACTTGCCACAACTAGAGAAAGCCCTTGCACAGAAATGAAGACCCAACACAGCAAAAATAAATAAATAAACTCCTACCCCCAACATCTTAAAAAAAAAACTTGTAATCTAGTAGGGAAGAGAGATTTTATTTAAAATGGTAATGTGTTACAGTAGCTATCAACTGAGGTTAACTGAGGGAATGACTGAATGACCGTAAGAATCTGGGAGACCATATTTTAGGGTATTCTATGGAATTCTTTTGTGAATTACCTGTTCATATGTTTCCACGATCCTCTACCTCAAGAATTGTTAGAGTACAGTTAATTAGCAGAGTATTTTTCAACTTGCTCCTTAAAATTAGGGTGACCATATGTTCTAGTTTGCCTGGGACTGTCTCAATGTACGCCTGTTGTCTCAGCACGATTATTAGTAGTGCCCCTTTCACTCCCTGGAGTTGGCCGTACATAGCCTGCTTCTCCATCCTCAGCAGGATGTACGTCCCTCACTTCTCCCTTCTTCCTCCCTTTCCACACCAAAAGCATGTAAGACTAGGAAAGAGGGCAACTTACTCTTCCTGAAAGCTCAGTTTCTGGCTGTGGTTCGGATTTTCCTGTTACCACCTGCTAAGTATTAGCCCATACTCAAGCCTTGCAGATTGTTTCAAGTTCCTGTGGTTTGTAGATAAAAGCCTTTATTCTTTGGAGGAAAACGTGCTTCTGGTTTAAAAAAAAGATTTCCATGTTTGAGTTCACAAAAAAACATTTCTTTAAATTACTATTAGATCATCCAGCACTGGATAGATATGCTTTTTCCAAATTCAGTAATTCGATCTACTGTAATTAATTTAGATTTTGGCCTTTAAAAATCTTTTTTTTTTCCCCCTGAGGGAATGAGTTATGGTACAGAGGTGAATATCCTGTATTGATTTATCAATCGATGGACAATAGATAAATCACCAGAGCTTATCCTTTTTGATAATCCTTTTGAAGTGTTTTTCTTATTTGATGAAATTTTATAAAATGACTTAAATGCTTGGTTGGCTTTCTTAATTAATGTGGCTTGAATAAACTGAAAAGTTTTCTGTTTTTATAATCATTAAGAATGCTAATTATTATGTTTTAAATAAGTGATGTCTTCATAGACTTAGGAGGCATATGCGGTTGTTTGTCCTTTTGCTATAATCTTAAATTAGTGCTTTTTAAAATTAGCATATTGTTCTTACTTAAATGCTTCAAACAGTCCCTCTTTTGCCCTTATGTGTTGTTTCTTCCTATCTGCTGCAGGTTCAAAAACAACTTCAGTATAGTGATCAGAACTGTAAATAAAATCCAGGTAAATGAAACTACGATGGGGAAAATCTGTGGGTTTTTATGACATCACTTTTGGCTGCACGGAGACATTTTTGCTTGCTTTTTGTCTGTGTTCCAGGTAGTTAAGTTTGTAGAATAGTTGACCTCTAGATAAGTAAAGTGTTTTTGTAATTCCATTTGAAAATTAGTGTGGAAAATTAAGGTGTGCACCCCTATGGAGAAAGTTGAGGTCAAGTAATTCATTCCTGAAGCTGTGCGGTCATAAAGATTCACATATGGGGCTCAGAACTACTATTAACCAATCAAATTGCTCCCAGAGGGGTGCTCACTTCCTAGGTCAACTCTTAAAACACTCCACATAGCCATTGTAGTCTTCCAAATACTTGCTTGGTGGATGGACAGAGAAACAGGAAATCAGAGTGAAAATGGATGCTATAAATCTGTTTTGTACAGAAATGTGTTGAACAACTTTTAGTGAGGGCAAATGTACTACATTAGATTTTAGGATTCCACAATACTGCCTAATTCATCTGGGAAACGAAATCTTTCTTTTGTTACACTTGGGTTTTTTTTTTCCCCCTAATTTAAGACTCACCAAAATTGTGTAAAGTTTGTGATTATTTCAGAGTTTTGGAAATCAGTCTTGCTTCCCTTTTATCAAAGGTTACAAAACAATCCTTCTACAAGTCACAGGGGAGATAAGGAGTTCTATAAAGTAGATTTAAATTATCTAGTGAGTGCCCAAACATTATTGTTGCCAAAAGAATGCCTTCAAAAGTAGCAGGCAAAACAAAAACTGAAAGATTTGCTCTAATTTATATAAAAGAGAACTCAATAAGTACAATATATTACATATTATAAATATATTTATATATAAGTATTATATGAAGTTAAGATGATTCACAAATACTATATAGATTATTTAATATATATCTATATCTATATATCTATAGCTATCTATCTATCTATCTATATATGTTGCCTTTTAGAAATAGATGTTAAACATTAACCCTAAAAGTTTCCCAGATGTCAGTTGTTCCAGGAAATTAATTTGGCGTTTTCTCATCTCATTATAGAGATGGGGAGACAGCTGATCATGTGGATTTTTGCTGCATTTTGGTTTTTAGATGCTCACATAGAACCTGTAGGTCAAAGACACTGTGTCTTGCCCAAATGCAATTAAATTTCCTAACAGTTATTTCTGGTGTTGATGGTATTTGAATACAGATTATAAAACCTTGAAAAAACTTCTGGGTTTTGAATTTATGTTGTTTTTTGCTACAAATTTCATATTTTCAATTACCCCAAATACTGCAATTGTGAAATATAACAACTAAGGCATTTTGGCAAAAAACACAAATTTGTCCTGATCCTCAAGATGTTAAGTATCTTGAATTTTCATGGTCATTAGTGTTCTCCTGTTAGTAGCATTCAGGAAAGAAGGGAGGAAAAGTTAAATAAAATGGTTCACATCTTTTAAATTGCAAGACAATTTGGTGCTTCAAATGGACCAAATGCTTGTTTTGGGAAAATGCATATTTCACGTATTTCACAATTTGATACTGATTTTTGGTAACAGCTTGCCATACCATGCAATTTCTTTTTTTTTTTAATTAATTAATTAATTATTTTTATTTTTGGCTGTGTTGGGTCTTCACTGCTGCACGCAGGCTTTCTGTAGTTGTGGTGAGCAGGGGCTACTCTTCATTGCGGTGCGTGGCCTTCTCATTGTGGTGGCTTCTCTCATTGCGGAGCATGGGCTCTAGGTGCACAGGCTTTAGTAGTTGTGGCGCTTGGGCTCAGTAGTTGTGGCTCGTGGGCTCTAGAGCGCAGGCTCTGTAGTTGTGGCGCACAGGCTTAGTTGCTTCGCAGCATGTGGGATCTTTCTGGACCAGGGCTCGAACCCGTGTCTCCTGCATTGGCGTGTGGATTCTTAACCACTGAGCCACCAGGGAAGTCCCATACCATGCAATTTCAACTGTGGTATTACTGCGGTTTGTTTCTGCAAGGAAGAGATAGCAAAAACAAACAGATCAAAAAACAAAAACATTTATTTGAGAGCCATAAGAGTTGCCTGAATACCTCTGAAGGTTTTGAAAATAACCTACTTTACCATTAATAACCATTAATGTAACTTGTACTAAAAGGAGGTGGTCTTAAGGGCCAGCACATTCTAATGAGCTGTGCTCATAATGAGTGGGGTGTCCTTGGTCCAATTACATACCTGACTTACAAGTAGGTGTAACCACTGACTTATACCTGAAGGCTTTGGCAGGACATGGAGTCCCAGTTTTTCTTTCTGGAGAGCAAACATCCACAAGCATTCTCAGGTGACAACACTGAGAGTTACATCTATATGCTAATAGTTACTATGCATTGAGTACTCTCTGTCAGACATTGGATCAGATGCCTAACATACACTATTTAAAAAATATTCTTTCATCTTTCAAGGTAGATACTGTTTTCTTTGCTTTAGGGATTCGGAAACCAGGGTTCAGATTAAGGACATGTTTAAGGTCACACAGCTCGTGAGCTACAGGACCAGTGTTCCAGCTGAAGTGAGTCTGATTCTGTAACCACTGCACTGTACCAACCTTTTGCTCTCCTTTTCCAGTGGGGAGAATCTGGTCTGATTTTAGACAGATGCACTTTATGCTTTCAGAGGGCAAGCCGAAGATATTAAACTGTCTCCGGCTTAAGTGTAAAGTAAGTGGATTATTTCTGTACTTTATCCCCTCTCATGAAAGTATAAATAAGCCAGTATAGGTGCAGTCTTCCCAGTTCCTTTGAAGAAGCAGCAACATAGAATCAAGTCATCATATAATGTCAGAGGGAGGGGCTTGATACATATTTTGAACACAGATGAGGCTTTCAGAAATGGTTCAGCTTCTGGAATTGTTACTGCACTTCTTTTCCTGATTTTAAAGTTTCTGTTCTGAAGACTCTATTAAGTTGAGATATACTGTCCTTCAGACCAGTAATTTCCTGACCACTCACCTGAGCCCCGCCCACCATGAGCCTTTGCCAGTCTCCTGCCGGGCCATATTGCAGTTTTCAAGGAGGTGCCCAGCGGTTGCCTTGATCCTGTTCTGTCAAAGTCAGCTGTGGAATCCAGGTGTCTGAGAGCTAAAACAAGTCAGCTCCAAATCAAGTCTTATATTCTAAGCCCAGAATCTGCTACTGATTCACATCAGGACCTTTGAATCAGTTTTTCCTTTTCACTATGCCTCAGTTTCTCAATTATCAAAATAAGGAAAAAAGAAAAAAAAACACACATATGTTCTGAAGGGAGAACTTAGCCTTGGAGTGAGAGAATTTTTGAGTTTTTTTTAGGACTTAAGCCCAAGTTTATTATATCATTACTTTTTATTTTTCTCATTTTTATGGTTATTTCTCTTTAACTGGCATATGATTCTTTCAAATCATGAGAAAAACCTTACTTCTTGGATTTGAGATTTCATATTCTTCTGGAAGTTTCAGTTATTAATTAGTGACTGTTACTTTTTCAGAACTTAGAGGCAACATTTCATATCAGTGTTATTTTCTGTATATTATTTTAGTTTTGAATGTCAGCACCTCTATCTGGAAGGGAAAGTTGAAGCAGAAAAGTTTTGGGCTCAGCTTAAAAATGCAGTGTGCTAAATGGAACACTTGCCGATATATTTAAGGTGTAAACTAAAGGTGATCAGTTTCTAGCACGCTGGCTCTTTTCCATACCCTGCCTGTGCCGGACATTGCTAATCGATCCTGGGTTCTTTCTTACCAAGCATAGAGGCCATTTGGCTTTAAAGAACCCTTCTTTGCACAGGGCTCAAACAATCATTTGGTGTTGGCATGCAGGATAAAATCAATTTGCCATTCGTGGAACCATGCTCTGTGTAATAAACACCAAGACAAACAGATTTTTCTCCTCAGGGAGCACGCTGAAACCTTAATGAAAAGATACTTTGTAGTAGAGTAGAAATCCACTGAGAAGGCCCTAAAGTTCTTAAAAGTTCTAGAAGGGTGTCATGGGGAGCTCATCTATGAAAAATACCTTGTGAAGAAATGAAGTTTTGAGTTAAAAATCTCACTAGCAGAGGCAAGGATGAGGAAGTATTTGCTTTTCCACTGTAGATGGCTTTTCGTTACGCTTCATCGGGACAGGTTGCTTGGATTCACACTCACCAAACACACAGATCTCATATCCTTGTGCCTGGACCCAGATATTAGTCTCTAGGGATTGTTCCTACTTTTTTTTTTTTTTTTTCTCCTGAGCTTGAACACAAAGGCACATATGGAGGGATGCATCAGATGGGGCGCTGTTACCTTTTCCATGAGCATCAGGAGTACTCCTTAGGAAGTGGTAAAATTAACCACTTAACATTCTTGTTAAGTCTTAGAGTAAAAAGACATCAGATCCAAAACGAATAGCTATATCCCTATCTGTGTCTCCTTGGTGGGATTTCTTTTCGTATCCATTGGCTTTGTTTTTGTCATCTTTTAATCTAAGTATGAGTAGTATTACATTTCAGTGACACTTCTTGTTAACTTGAGAGGAAGAATGACCAAATGGCTTGAAGTAGTCTAAGCAACCAGGAGCTGCACTAGGGGGCGCCCTCTTCCAGGAGTCCTGACGTTGCCCTGGGCCTGGGGAGAGCTGTGTGTGCCTGTTGGTGGATGCAAAGGTTTGACTATCCCAGAAGGTCTTTAATCATTTCCTTGGGGGCCTTTGTTCTTCTCAAGGCTCTTTTGGTTACAAGAAACAGACATGCACTTAAGTTGCCTCACGGGAAGCAGGATTTATTGAAATTTTGTGCGTGGGAGAAGCTGAATGACCAGCTTCAGCAAGGGCAGAAGCTGAGCTGCACCAACCTGGCATCTCTGTCTCTGAATCATCATGCCCTTACTCTCCTCTCCCTTTCCCACCTGGCTTCCTCTGTGCATCCGTAGTCACTCTCCACTCATAAATCCAGCAGATGCTTGACCCCTATGGCCACCCCAGCTCCGCCTACCGCTACCTGTTAGTTGCAAGGCTTAGCTTCCCACCTCTGATTCCACAGAGAGGACTTAGTCCACTTATCTTTTCCAAGCCGACCCACTGATCATAATATCACACAGACGGAGATCCCTTAGCTCCCCTTGAGTCAGGGCTCTATTGGTTTAATCAGCTATGGCCAGAGGTTGCAGAATCAGACCATACACATCATAGCTGCCTCTGCAGCCTCTTCAGGATACCAGTGCTCCCAGCGCCCTTACAGGTATGAGGATAGAATGACCAAGGCCAGAATTAGAATCGTAAGAACAAATTGGATTTGCCTGGGGAAGAGTGTAACAGTACAGGAGCCAGCCGCTTCCAAAGCTGGCTCCAGAGGGTTGACAGTAGGTTTAAAGTTATGTTTAGAAATTTAGACCATGTGAAATTTACATCCATCTTCACTATGTTTTTCCTCTGGCTGAGATAGAATCCTTTCAGAAGCACTCATTTTTCCTGTAAGTATTGCCATTGGCTTATCTCATAATTTAATGAGAGCATAAGGAATGCTCTCTGTCACCCAAAGGTAAGGGGAGACTACAAAGAAAGGACTCTACATTCTGCTGTACACTCTGTCAAAGATCAGAAAATAATCAGTGGATCGTAGGCTTGGAGGCGGAGGAATATTGATTAATATTGTGGACCTGCTTGGTAAAAAAGCTTATGCTTTTCTTACCCTGACTTTTCTAATTAATGATACATGATGTTAGTAGCAACTAGGGATCAGACCTGAGAAGTAAGTTTTCTTTTTTTGTAGGAACATGTTTCTGTGGTAGGTAAGATGAGGCTGAGAGTCTTGGTTGCGGAGGAGATTTTCCACTCCACTGTTATGTTCTGGATGGCTTTTACCAAGTACAAGTCAAGCCATGATTACAGGCCATTTATCCAGCCCCTTTGGCCTCCTTCCAGCCTCCTAAGAAATGTTAACATGGACATTGACCAATACTCTCACCCCCTACCTTGAGAAGAGGACGTAAGTAGCACAGTGAGCCTGTGAGTAGCATCCTTGAAGAAGCAGATCAGGCAGGATGGCTCAGGGGTCTGAGATCCTGCGGGGTCCTGCTTGTTCTGTCTCCGTTTCTGACCTTACGTTTGAAAAAGTCACCCAACCTCTTTCCAGGTCTCAGTTTCGTCATCTGCAAAATGGGAATCAGTTCCTCTCGATGACCTCTAAGGACCATTGTGAGGTTTGCTATTAATGATGCTAAGAATGCTTGGAACTTATAAATATTTCCTAAGAAGAGCTGGTATCTTTGCTCTTGCTATAAGATTGGAGGAAGTATGCAGCATCTCCTCTGTTCATCTGTAATTTAGTCAGCTTGTGTACAGACTGCACTGCATTAAACGCTGAACTCCGATCCTAGTGTTTAAACATATTAAATACAAAATATGAGTAGTATAAATTGGTGAAACACTTTGGTCTCCTACTTGGAGGCGTAACAAGATTTTGATGCAGGGTCACCACAAACATTATACAGATGCTGCTAAGAGTAAGTGGAAGTCTTTTAGTCGGTGGCTGGAAGATAGTCTTACAGCAGAAGTACTGGAAGCCCATCACTGGGGGATTTATAAGTGGGCCAAGCAAAACTGAGGGGGACCAGTCTGCAGTGCTCATGGGTGGGCAAGGCCTGGAGGTATTTGTTTATTTTATTTGCACATTAACTTTTATAATGCTATTCCTCTAAAGAGCACAAAAAAGCTTTACAGATAACAGACTCCAAACTTTAAACTCTTCATCCCCCAACAGCTTTGTAGGGGTTTGCTGCCATAATTAATCAAAAAGAACATCCACCTATTTCTCCCTTTAGAAAAATAAAACTTTAAGACAAGGGAGTTTTCCATTAGTGTTTAGGGATAGAGGATACCACTGCATGTCTCTTATTTCTGAGCTCTCGGTTCAGGGTTTTCATTAATAAAAATGCAATGGGTTTCACACGCTGGCTGAGTAAAGAGGAACAGAGAGCCATGGGGGGGCTGCGGAGAAGCCATGAAGATGATTCTCGACTCCCATTGTTGAATGGTAATAACCATCGTGGTTTTCGTTATCCACAGATTCTTTAACTGATGCATTTTTCTTTCTTCCTTTTTCCAAAAGAAGTGGTCCTTTGTTGCCCTCCTTTGCTCTTACGTTTGAGTAGTGACTTGTGGTCTCTACATCACTACCCTTTGTATTTCTCCGAAGTCACATCGGGTGCACCGAGTGAATGTTTATGGCCTAAAAGAAATATGAAGCTCTTTGCCCCTTTCCTTTTTACATCATGCTGGTTTTCTGTTTCATCCTGGCCTGTATTTTTCATTTTACTATAAAAACCTAAGGTCTTTAATATTTTCCTCTGGGGCAAAGCCCAAGAAGAAAAGGAACGCTGAAGAGTGGGTAGAAACTGTTGACGGGGAAAGTTTGAAAATGACCGTGTTTCGTTGCAGTTTTCAGAAACCGTAAGCTGACACAGAGAAACCTCGGTAGTTACACATATCAGCCCACTCCTCTGTCCTCTGAGGAGAAGGGAGAGATTTATAGAGTCCACAGGGGCTGGGGCCACATAACCCACTTTGAGCTTAGAAGGCTCTAGCTCCTTAATGCCAAGGAAAATTTTGGAAATGATTCTCCTTTGCTGACAGTACCCTCATTACTGA
Source organism: Phocoena sinus (assembly GCF_008692025.1). NCBI lineage: Eukaryota > Metazoa > Chordata > Mammalia > Artiodactyla > Phocoenidae > Phocoena > Phocoena sinus. The sequence goes on from NC_045771.1 coordinate 94,501,913, forward strand.
TTGTGTAGAGTAATTTATCAGGCATTTCTTAAAATAAACCCTTCATTTATACTAATAGGACTTGGCAGGAAGGAAAAATTGGCAGGACTTGGAGTTCCTAGTGTGGGTTTTTTCTTTTCTTTTCTATTTTTTTAAATTTTCTTGTCTTTAAAAAATTTAAAAACACCAACGTTGAAAAGTTTTAAACATTTTGGGGAAACAGTTTGAAGTTCATTAAAGCATAAAGGATTACATTATAAATCTTCGAAATGGAAGAAGGGAAATATTTCCAAGGATGAAGTTCACCAAAAGAAAATAGAAAGTACAACATCACTGATTTTATCTTTCTGCATTCTTTGGGCATTGGGTTCCTCATGTTAAAGACTTCGTTACTTAGTTTTGGTGTCACATGGGCTTTTGAAGAGAGCTCATCTCAGTTTTTCTTCTCCATGTACAGTTATAGTCTCCTTCTCCTTGAAGTGGTATCAGCTAGCTGTTTCTCTTTAGTTATGCACATAATGTAGCAGTGTTGTTTATATATACCCAAGATAGTTATTCTCAAGGCTTTCTGACTGCATATTTTTAGCCTTGGGCTTCTGACAATACATTTCCATCTTACACTCCCTTGGAATTAAAAGGACATCATCAGAATTGATAACCTTTCTTCCTTTAATACAGTGATAGCCATGTTATCATAATAAAACTTACATAACAATCGAATCTTCAGGCTCAGGAAAAATGCTTCAGTTGTCCACCAGCACTAGGGATGAGCCAGGACTAAGAAACAAATTCTAATAAAATGTTCTGGTTTCTGGTACAGGGTGTATATATATATATATATATATATATATGTATATATATGTGTATATATACATATATATGCACATATATATATGTACACATAGCATATATACTTATACACACATATATACACACACAAATATATGTGTATATATATATACACATATATTTGTGTTTATATATATACACATATATGTATTATAGTGGAGTGTTGAGTTACAGCATGGGTTGAGCATGGGTTGAGGCTTTGGCATACCAGTAGTTGTATGAGTTCAGACCAAAACAGAAAGAATAAATGTTTTCTGAGAATGAATGGAATTCTTTAAAATTTCAGGACTAATGTGGCCCAAGTGGAACGTACAGTGATGAGTTAGCAATTGTTTCCCTACCACTGAATTAGCAAGTCTACCAGCTTCGCAGGCAAGACTACTTCCTTAGCTTCCTTAGCTGACTTTTTAACGTCAAATGGTAGTTATCGCTCTTTTATTTTAATCTTCTTTCCTGTCAAGGTGTTAGAGCTTGTTACTTGTCTAAAACTCAATTTTTAGATTATTATGTAATATTCAAGCTTTTATATAATTCATATAATGTTTACGCCTTCCCCAAAAAAGTGTCTAGAAGAAGGAAATACATCAAAATATGAATAATAATGTTATGATGTTAAGGATAACAACTCTTTCTGGGTGGCAAGATTATGGGTAATTTTTAACTTTTTTATTTTACTCAGTATTTTTTTCTAAATATTTACAATATTACTTTCAAATTTAGAAAAAAAATATTTCCAGAAAAACAAGAGAAAAAGGTATATACCTTTTTCAGAAGTACAGTATAAATAAATAGACCATTGTTTTTCCTAGAAAGTTTAAAGTATTATTTTTTCTCAATACACATTTATCAGGGTTTTACATGCTACTGTATCCTTTATATCCTTGTATTTATTTTTTTATATCCATACTTTTTAAGTGTGCTTTACCAATTCATCAATAACTTCTAATTCTTAAGTTTTCTCATACTTTTATTGCCAGTATAAATATTTTTGCTTTGTTTCCTTTCTTTTCACTTTCAGACAGTCTAGTAAGATAAACCTATGCAAAAATTTTCAGGTATCATCACCAGTTTATTTTGGTTATTGTCTGTGGTGTATGACATAAAGAAGCTAAACAGTAAATACATGAGATTTATAAGTTTCCTTCCTTTCCTCACCAAAGGATTCAAATAAAATCTTTAGCAGAAGTGCTCCTGCAGCCACCAAACTTCGATCATTGCTTTCAATTTCACACTAAAGCACTAGAAAAAGCCTAGAAAAAAAAATTTGAGGGCTGCATGTATTTGGATTGGCACACAGGTTCATTGGGTCTGAAAATAATAAGGAGAATCCAGAAAAAAATTCATTGTTGTCAAGGTTAAAAGTAGTGCCATGGGCCTCATTCTTTGCCCCTTTCCAGACTAAATCCATCTCATGACATTGCCACATTCTTGTTCAGCAAGAGCAACAGGAGACTGGAAGAACACAGTTATTTCACGATGGAGGTTCTTTTTACCCCAGTAGCTTGGGATGTCCAGCAAACTCAAGCACTTTCATTCTCCTCCTTTATTTAGTCTTTCTAACAACCAGCTGCCTTTTCCTTCCCTACCATGCCTTTGTGGAAAAGGGCAACAGTCAACAGGAATGAGTGAAGGGATAAGTTCCCATGTGTAGCTCTTCCCACACCAGGGCTGTGTGGTTACAATGCTGTTGTCAGATACGGGTTTTGGTTGCTTCTGCCCTGAGGAAAGTTCATTTTGATCAGGGGTTTCTTCCTGGTATCAATGATTAATCAGACCTCCAGCCAGAAACTGGAATGGAAATTGTGTCTTTTGTTAAAAACTCTGGATGGGGACAACATTCTGAAGCTTACGTGTGGAGGCCAGCTGGTGTTAGGAAGGGGACGTTGGGCTTCCTTGTTGGTGGAGTTGCTTTAGTTCTTGGGGTCTAAGTAGTCACCCCCTTTTCAGGGAATCCCATAAAGAAGGGGATAGGACTTTCAAACCCCACAGGCCAGCTGGCTCTGACACAGTCAGAAAGCTTTTCCTAATCAGCTTGTCTGTGTGTATCAACTATAATTCAATTAAAAAAAAAAAAAAACAGAGAAAAAAAGCTGAAAATAACAAAATGACAACAAAAATGAAAACTAAAATATTCTCCAAGGAAAATGGTAAGAATAAAAGACTTTGAATGTTTAATATTCTTATTTCTCCTTTGTTCTTCTTTAATATTGAGGAAGGAAACTTCAGACATTTTCAGCCAGTGTTAGCTGAAACTAATGAACAAAACTAATTGGTTCATGTCTGTTTTAGGGCACTAAAGAGAGAGGCAGTAAGGCGTGCCCAGGAGGGGTAGTAGTAAGATGCCCCTTCCTTGTGGTAGACTCTTTGTTCGGTGCTGACTTCTGAAGGCCCCTGACTATGTCCTACTAAAGGAAATGGCCCTTGGTGAATTACTGAGAAAACATACCAGTGTTGATGTGGATATGACTGAATGTCAGTATATTTAGGGTGGGATGCTAGATTTGCTCTCGCCTCTGAGCTTCTCAGAGTTTTCCTCAGTTATTCGACCTGGATCGCTATGATTTACTCACACAGGAGGTTTTAGGCCCTGAGAAAATTGATTCATGCCTTTTAAAATCACATAAAAGTAAGTTGCACCAAAAAGCCAGTTAGATTCTAAGCTTGTAAAAGGCAATGGTATCTTTATTTTATTTTATTTTGATGCCTCAGTGTTGAGCATGGGTGTGTGATTCAATCAGTGCTTGTTGAATGATTATGTATTAAATTGTTGAGCAGGAAAAGCCTTTTACAATGCTTGGATATTTCTATCCATGCCTTTAGCACCTTCTTCTTAGTCTAAAAACCTAGTATGGCAAGTTGGTATTAGCAAAATGGTTTGAGCCTGGTTTCAGAGCAAATAGAAGCAGATAGTTTAGAGCAGTTGTTGGGCGAGAGTGATCTCAGAACCTTGTGAAAGATTATTTCTGCTCCACTCATCGGTGTGTCTTTGTAGTTATCTGAGACTTAAGCTCCTCTGATGATGTCTCCCTTGGACAGGGCTAACAGCATTCTTGTCATTCTCATTTTCAGTGTTTCAAGTGGACCATTCAGCACTGCTTAGGTCATTCTCTTCTCACAGCTATTTCTAACACTTTTATATCATTAAAATCCTACATTACTAAAGATTAAATTTGGAGGACTAGATTCACTTGCTTTGGGGAGGAATTCTCATAGACTAATCCCTTATTAATACCCTGGGAATTCCTGATCTCTTTGACCAGAGGGTGCCCCTTCTTTGACCTCTGTCTAGTTCATCTTTTCTGTAAAAAGGACTGAGGGAAAAAAATAAGTTTAAAACAGTTATGAATGTAATACTGAAATGACTTAGAAATTCCTTGTTAATTATTGGAACAGCATTATTGGACGTGATTAGAGTATATGCAGGTATTACTCAGACTGTGGTCAAATGGAAAGGACATTGAACTAAGAGTTAGAATCTAGCTTTTCTACTTATGTCTTTTGTTACCTTGAACAGGTCACCAATTAGGCTGAGCTTCCATTTCCTCGCTCTGAAATAAATAAACTTTACTTACTGTCAGAAATCAATAATATTAACATACATCTATATAGGATCCCATAAAGACAAGGTAATAGTGCATATTACATCTTGATGGCAAAATATTTTTGTAGAGACCAATTAGAAGGGAACATTCACATTTCTAATCATGGCCAACAGCTAGGTGGTTTTAGTCTGTCAATTCCTGCCTTGCCATTCTCCCCAGGCCCGCCTGATACTGATAAATTTTGCATTTTCTGTGTACATTTTATCAGCTGAAAACTGCCTCTCAAAGTGAGCCAGAATGTGTACAAAATTGATATGAACTGTTTCGTCTATAAGGAAGCATAAACTGCTTTATTGTCCACGGACAAGAGGGCTGTTCTCAGGTTCACTTGGTCTGGCTACCTGCTTTTCACTAATTCTTTGGGGGTAGGAAGCATGACTAAATTAGCTCAATGAAATGAATTCCGACCAGCTGGCAGTCTTCCTGTATCTAGTAACCCAGTCATTACAGTAGTTTCAGATATGTCAGTCACAAAGAAGTTTAGTCCTAGTTAGACAGGATAAATTTGATATTGAGATTTCTTTGCACCCAATTAGTAACCAGGAACTTGAGGTAGATCCAAGAAAAGCCTCCAAGGCTTTTTTTCACAATAGTGAAAAAAAGTGGGCACTAGAAATACATATATAAGCACTTTGCCCTTTTACTTGCAGTGCACGGCACCATTTCCAAAGTTGCATATGAAGAAAAATATTTTTAAAGTTAAGGCATTTAAAAAAAAAAAAGTTAAGGCATTAAAATATTGCATGCAATATCCTCTAAATGGGTCAGTTTCAGCATGAAAAAATATGAGGGAGCAGAGATTTTGCCACTGCATTACAATTTAGCAAAATCATTACTTAGGCTTCTGCTTGTATTTTAGTTCAAAGCAAAATAATTTAGCTTAATGAATGCCTTGAATCTGCCTATAGAAAGTTAATAAGTGAAATATTGATTAAGGCTGGTAGGAAACACAACACAAAATTCTCATATGTTCTTGTGAAACTTGAGCATGTTATCACAGAAGCATAATGGGAATAATACACTGAGACCACAGTTTGAGAAGTAATTACTGTGAATAATAGAAAAATAAAGATGGCCACTATTAATGAATTTGCAACGATTATTTTCTGTAAGACGTGTTATAGAGTGTTCTTATTTTCATGTGTTCAGCATAGCATTTTTGATTAACAAGAAAAAATTATCTCAGCTGTGAGGCTGGCCTTATCAGGAATTATTTGGCTTAACCTGGCAATTAGGTTTGATTTTAATTATGTTAATGAAAGGTAAAGATATTCATAGACTAGAAATTAGAGTTCATTAGCAGAAACAATTCTGAATATTTTTGCTAATTGTACTGTTGCATATCATTCAAATAAATGAAAAAGCCATGCCAAACAATTCTCTATGGAAATAACCAAGAGGAAAATAGAATTAATCCCTACAACAAAAGAAAAAACAAACATGGCTCTTGTGTATGCAGGAGTGGTATTCAAAATACTTAACAACAGCTAAGCCTGGACCCTCATCAAAAATGGTAGGATGCTAGCCTTGACATCAGAGCAGTACTGTTGAAGGTGCGTCCTGATCCGCTGTTAGACCTTTATATTTTGGATCATTAGAAAGTTCAGTGGGATCCCAAGGAGGTATGGAGGGCAGCAATTATTGATTAATTAATATATGGATATTTTAGTAACCAGTATGGATGTACCAGTGCACACAAGCTGAATATCAGCCATAGGAAATACCTACTAGCCCATTAGTAAACATCTTATTCATTTCCCAGTGAACTTTACAAATGGAATCTGTCTAACTGTGGCCTTCACCATCAGTATTAATTTATTAGCCCAGGGCAGGTACAAAGAAAGAAAATACCAGGTACAATGCTATATAAACACCCTTTGGACATATCTGAGAGTTCCATTTCTGGTAATGGGAAGATTAGCTTGTAGTTTACCAACCCTCAATTGAATAATAAAAATAATAAAAAAGTTTGGTAAATTAAAAAAATCTGTTTGAAAAGCACTGAGGACCTACCAAGAAAGCTAGGACTTCAAGGGTCAACATCTCAAAGGGAAGGGAAATGTACTAAAGTGACACCTATACATTGGTTCATTTTGCCCACCTAAGAAAGTACCATTTTTGATGAACAGCATAGAAGCCCACCAGAAAGTGGTTACTTAGAGCTTTCACCAGTTTTACTGGGTTTGAGTTTAGGGATTCTTAAGGCAGTCTGCATTAAGGGGCCAAAATCTCAGAGAAAAGTGAATATTAGAGATAAACATAAGAAGACTAAAAGGTGGCCAAAAGAAGGCAAACCAGCTAGGGATCGAGGGACCCAGGGATCGACATGGCAGTGAGTTCCCTGGGATTTCTTTTTGCCTCATGTATCCCCAATGGGGTGTTGAAGAAGCTGGCAACCAAATAATTCTAAGACAGAAAATCCCACAAAAAAACGAAAAAAACAAGCCCCAAGAAATGCCTGTTCTCTCTTGCCAAAGGACCAGAAAAGGTGCAGACCAGAATGACAGAAGACTTTTCGGGCTTTTCGACAATAACCTCCCTACTTCACTCAAATACACACACATACACACATACACACACACACACAATCCCACTCCCACCTCTGTCAGGAAACACAAAGTAGGAGGCCTAGAGTTCTGCCCTTACCCAGCTGAAATGAGAGCCTTTCCACAACACACACCCATAATAGGTTGGTGTCAGAGAAGGCCAGGAAGGGTGCCTGGACCTTCATTCCTGCCTGGCTGTAATGAAGACAGCCCCCATGGTGAAAGTGGAGACCCATGAGGAACATGGACCTCCATTCCCACCCAGTGGTAACAAGGCATTCTTCCCCATCCATGCTGGAGTGGTGTCAGAGGAGGCCAGGTAGAAAGCCTGAACTTTAATTATCTTCCAGTAATGGTAAGCCACCCGTTCCACCTGCCATGTCACTGGAAGCTACATGGATAGGAGTAACCAGGCACTCTTTTTTCTATGGGCCAGAGTGGTATCTGCAGAGACCTAGTGGGAACTTGAACTTCCACCCCTGCTTAGCAGTATTGAGGAGCTTTCTCCCATCTCTTTTGCCGCCATCACCACAAGGTGTCAATGGAGACCAAGAGGGGAATATGGGCTTCCACCACTACCTTGAAGTAATGAGGCAGTACCTCCTTTCCCCTGCCATAACAGATTTAAATAACATCTAGAGTCTTGTAATACCCATGATGGTCTAGGATACAATAAAAAATTACTCTGCATCCCAAGAATGAGGAAAATCTCAACTTGAATAAGACAATCAACAGAGGCCAGCACTGAAGAGGCACAGGTGTTGGAATTGTCTAACATAGGTTTTAAAGCAGCCATCATAAAAATGCTTCAACAAGCAATTGCAAACACACTTGAAAGCAAGGAAAAAGTAGAAAATCTTAGCAATGAGATAGACATCTATGCAAAGAAACAGAACATATAAGGAAGGACCAAAGGGAAATGATTAAACATATTGAGCCTATAAAGTTTCCATTCTCTTCAGATGAATCTCTGTGTGAGATGGGGTATATATTCAAATTTAGACATTTCTCACATTTGTGTCAGCTTTTACTTCCCAGTTGTCCCTCTTATGTGTCTTCCTTCTCAGCATGGTTCAGGTAGGGCTGCTACCTTCTCCCTTGGTCAGTGAGGAATCATGAGTCTATTGAAGTCTCCTGGTCAAAGAATTTAGTTCAGGGTTAGACATATAACCAGATAAGATAATCAGAGAAGATTCTGGAATTCTTGCTGGAACTGTTGGCAAAGATACCTCTTTTTCATCTGGAAGTTTGTACCTCCTAATCTTCTTCACCTATTTTGCTTGTCTCCCAAAACAAAACAGAAACAGACTCATAGAAACAGAGAACAAACTGGTGGTTGCCTGAGGAGAGGGGCTTGAGTTACGTTTTGAGTTAGGTCACTTGCTTCTTAAAAAGCCGCCCCCCCCCCCCCAAAATAGAGAATTCTAAAGAGAAAATGTCTATTTTATATTATAATTCTATTGATTAAAATATAGAAAGAAATGGATGTTTTTTTAAGATTTGTTTTTTGATGTGGACCATTTTTTAAAGTCTTTATTGAATGTGTTACAATATTGCTTCTGTTTTATGTTTTGGTTTTCTGGCCATGAGGGATGTGGAATCTTAGCTCCCCAACCAGGGGTTGAACCTGCACCCCCTGCATTGGAAGGCGAAGTCTTAACCACTGGACCTCCAGGGAAGTCCCAGAAAGAAACTGATTTTTATCCTGTACCCTTTGTTTCAAAGCACTGCGCTAGGTATTATACTGATCAACTTACCTAATCCCCATAAAACTCAATGTGTGGTGAGTGTGATTTCCACACTGAACAAATGAGTAAAGAACAATGCTCAGAAAGGTTAGGAAAGTGTTCAAGTTCCCTTGATTAGTAAATGCTGGAGGTAAAATTCAAGGTCAGAATGGCTGATCCCAAAGACTGCCTTCAAAGCAAGATTTATCTGTATATATATATATATATGAGGAAGATAAAATGTACTGCAAGTAAGTTCTCCATCATTGAATTTGCACTGCTTGTTGCACAACTTTTAGGTATATACTAATATGAAAAACCAAATACTTAGTAAAAAGCCAACATATAAAGAGAAGGATTTTATTAAAATATCTTTGCTCTGAAATTCTAATTCAGATTTAAAGAACAATTCCAATGGATAATAGAATAACAGGATGGGCAGTAGAAATTATTTTCAGACAAATAAAATTAATTTCAATGAAATAGTGAAATAATTCAAGAATATTATGTCACTACATCTTATGTGCACAACTCTGATCACTTTACCTTGGAAAAATATAAATTTGAGATATCATCGGTGATTTTTTCAGGAGCACTCCAACTTATACGGTGATGAAAAACTATATGAGTGTGATCTGTTTTAGATAGAGTATTGTATTCTGTCCTCAGACAATGACTGATGGTCATTACTTCCACCTATTAGCAATGAATTAAATTGCTTTTTTGATGCCGTCCTTTTATATGCTAGTCAAAGAATATTACGAATGATTGAAATGATTTATAAAATGAGGTGGCTGAGATTTGTTCTTATTTGTTTCCAGCTGAAAGCATAATACACTTAATGCTTCCAGGATATGGAGATGCTAACAGATGTCAAAAGAGCAGAGAAAGCTATTTTGCAAAGATTGTTCAAAAGCCAAACAAAAATCTTTTCTCTTACAAAATTCATAAACTTTATTTATAAGACATTAATTATATTTGACCGAAAATGCATTTGCTGTTTACATAAAATGTATCTTTTCAATTAAGAAAATAAAAGTTGTTATGATAAAGGTAAGACCACTGGATTAAAATTAGTGTAACATAAATTTGTCTTCATCAAATAACCGTTACTGTAAACTGTGCAACTCTTTACTGTCTATACATCATAGAGGAGTAATTTTGCTTAAAGATGGAAACAAAATTATTAAAAATTAAAGAATGTTTTTACTGGCTAGTTTGCTTAACCATCGTTCTAACTGATCTGTTTCCAGGAACTACTATTTCATGCTGGATATTTTATTCCATAAATGCAGGGACTGTGGATTTACTTTAGTGATCAGAGGTCTGTAAGGCTTGCTAACTAGATCAAGTTGGTATGCTTGAAAGAGTAACCATAATGTTGCACATTAGAATTGTTTAAGAGCAAGATGGTAGTTTCCATAGGTCCCATGTAAACAAACAGTAGAATGTTGGCAAGTTTTTGCAATCAAGGCCAATGTTTTTTTTTTTTTTTTGCCGTATGCGGGCCTCTCACTGCTGTGGCCTCTCTCGTTGCAGAGCACAGGCTCCGGACGCACAGGCTCGGCGGCCATGGCTCACGGGCCCAGCCGCTCCGCGGCATGTGGGATCTTCCCGGACCGGGGCACGAACCCATGTCCCCTGCATCGGCAGGCAGACTCTTAACCACTGCGCCACCAGGGAAGCCCCAAGGCCAATGTTTAATAAAGGCAGGAAGGAATAAAAAATGGAAATATTATTCCTGGATTTACATTTTGTCTTAACTCAGTTCAAATTCCTACTGTTAAAACAATCTAAAAATACATTTAAGATCTCACCTGGGCTGCCACCCTGCTCTTATAAACATGTTACTTTAATGCATTGGTTTGTTTCTGACAGATGCTCCCTTTGGAATTAAGAATACTATGAACACAGCACCTATTTGGCCTTACACACTTCTGTCTTACTTCTCTGTCTTGTTGGTCTAGTCTCTCATTTTTCTGGGGAAATTCCTCCCCCACACATGGAGATTGTGAGCAACCAATTTGATCCTGCCCCTCTGGCCACACTTGACTGGTTAAGGGTTGACCTGAGACGGGTAAATAGAAGGCATTACATGAAATTCTGCAGTTACAATGGAAGAGAGAGTTCCTGTCTGGTGGCCAGAGCTGCATTGATGTGATTTTTTTAAAGTCACATTAAATCTATACATCTATCTTAAGACACATCATGACTTTAGAAATATGAACATGTGCTCCTGTCTTAGAATAGAAAAGAGCAATGTATATTAAAAACGTTTTCATCTGAAACAGGGCTAGGGTGGAGAGCTAGGGAGTTTTACAGAGGCAGTGTCACCTGTGCCCATCACAATCCCGTCCAAGTACCGTCAGCCCAATTGTCAGGAGGCTCCTGAAGCCATTGACCTTGTCCACAACACTGGTCATTGTCAACAGACTTGAATATTCTGAGCTTGTATTGAAAACCATCCCTTTGGTGAGAGAAATATTTCAAGGGATCTTCAATTGACCTAACTCCCCTTGTCCAGATTCTGCATTCATGAGCAACCTATCAATTCCCCAAAAGGAAATATGCTTATGGAATATACTGGACTTAAGGTAGCTATCTGGTCCGTGTGACCATGGTTGCAACATTAATGATATCCTGTCTCTAGTTAGTCACTTAACTGATCAGCTTCTCATTTGCTTTACTTTGTTTTCATGATTGCAGAATATTTTATGTGGTCACTTGCACCAACTAGTAGCATACCTTGGCTTCACTTTTAAAACAAATTTTATTGGAGTAGAGTTGATTTACAGTGTTGTGTTAGTTTCAGGTATACAGCAAAGTGAATCAGCTATACACATAAGTATATTAAAAAAGGGTATAAATGAACTTATTTACAAAACAGAAGTAGAGTCATAGATGTAGAAAACTTATGGTTACTGGGAGTAAGTGGTGGGGAGGGATAAATTGGGAGATTAGGATTGACATATACACACTACTATATATAAAATAGATAACTAATAAGGACCTACTGTATAGCACAGGGAACTCTGCTCGATACTCTGTAATGGCCTACATGGGAAAAGAATCTAAAAAGATTGGCTTCATTTTTTGCTCTTGAGAAGTCAGCTATCTGTGTTCCTTTGCAGGAATTTTTTTCTCTTTCTCTCTCTATTGCTCAATTTAAACTTTTTTCTTGGCCTTTTTCTTTCTTTCAGTTTTACTGAGCTGTGTCTGAATATGGACTTATTGATTTTTTTCCCATTATTATCTTGGAATTTGTTAGGCTTCCTGAATCTGAGAAGTCATGTCTTTCACCAATTCTGGAAAATTCTTCCAGTGTTGACTCTATTTTCTCTCCTTCTGGAGCTCCAATTAGATGTGTGTTAACCCTTAACACTTTATCTTTCATGTCTTTTTTTTTTTTTTTTTTTTTTTTTTAAATTTTATTTATTATTTTTATTTATTTATTTTTGGCTGCGTTGGGTCTTCATTGCTGCGCGCGGGCTTTCTCTAGTTGCGGCGAGCAGGGGCTGCTCTTCGTTGCGGTGCAAGGGCTTCTCATCGCGGTGGCCTCTCTAGTTGCAGAGCACTGGCTCTAGGCGCGTGGGCTTCAGGAGTTGTGGCACAGAGGCTCAGTAGTTGTGGCTCGCGGGCTCTAGAGCGCAGGCTCAGTAGCTTGGTGCACGGGCTTAGTTGCTCCGCGGCATGTGGGATCTTCCCGGGCCAGGGCTCGAACCTGCGTCCCCTGCATTGGCAGGCGGATTCTTAGCCACTGCGCCACCAGGGAAGCCCTCTTTCATGTCTTTTAACTTCTCTTTCATATTTTTAAATTCTTTGTTCCTTCCATTGTATGCTGAGTAGTATCTTCAGTTCTGTTTTGCTGTTGACTAAATGCCTCTTCAGCTGTGTCTAATGATGTTTAAGTTTTCCACTGAGTTTTTAATTTAATGATTTTATTTTTCACTTTTAGGAGGTATGTTTTCAAATACTTCTGATCATTCTTATAGACTTTTGCTTTTTTCTTATAACTTTGATTCTTCCTTTTATTCCTTTAAACATATTTATATACTGCAACTGATAATCTAATATCTGAAATAACTGAATATCTCTTTGTTTGCTTGTTTTGCTCTCTTATTTTCAGGTATGTTTTGTGTGTTCCGTTCATTGGGACTTTGTCGGAATTCTTTGAGGCCTAGATTGAGAGCACTTTCCTTTGTATTGGATTCTGGTAGACATATGGCACTTCAAACCTAATGACTCTTTAAACTACGTTTCACCTTATAGTTTTTGTGACTGTCAAAATGGTATGAATTTAAGCTTCAAACCTGTATGAGGACTGACTTGTGGTTGTACATTCTCAAGGAAATTATTTTATTAATCTTCATCAGAATGAGACATAGAATCTTGCTTGCCATTGTGCCATGTAAGGTGGAATTTTAGTGCTAATTTACCATTTTATTGAGCTTATAACAGTTTGGGTGGATCTCAGCTTTATGGAATATGGGGCCCAAATATGACCTCTCACCTTGTACAACCCTTAGGCTATGTTTTCTATTATTTAGTGGTCATTTATACCACAACTGTAGGACAGTAAGCAATGGTAAATGTTCTTGGGGCAGCTGCTGGCTTCAGAATTCACTGAATTAACTTTTTATGATGTTCTCTGTTTATTGGGTCCTCCCTACCTCCCCCAAGCCCTCCCTACCCCCCACCAAAGGATTTCTTGTCCTTTCTTCTTAACTCAGCCATACATGTAAACTATTTTAAAAATATATCCTAACATTTAAAAATATCTTTTATCAAGAGGTTTTTTCATGATAGTTAATCCACCTTATTTCCATAACCAGAAGTTCCATGTCCTTTTTAAAATTTAATTAAACGTTTTTTTTCATTCTCCAATTCTCATTTCATGCCACAGACATTTTGAGCAATCAGGCAATGCAAAAGTTTATAGAAATCTTACCATATGGACGTACATTGGAGGTTCAATTCCAGACCACTGCAGTAAAGCAAATATCGCAATAAAGTGAAGCACACGGGGCTTTTTTGGTTTCCCAGTGCATGTCAAAATTATGTTTACACTATACAGTAGTCTGTTAAATATGTGATAGCATTATGTCTAAAAAAACAATAAAATACCTTAATTAAAGCATACGTTATTGCTAAAAATTGCTAACCATCATCTGACAATGCAGGGATGCCACAGACTTCAATTTGTAAAAAACACATTATCTTCAAAGTGCAATAAGGCAGAGAGCAATAAAACAAGGTATGCCTGTACATCTTTTCTAATACCCTTATTTTTTTTTTGATCGAGTAAATATATACCTAAAATAATACTTTCCAAAGTGAGTTCTATGGAACACTAATCTGTAATTACATGGTCAAATAAGCTTGGGAAACACTGAGTTAAACAAAGTTACAGATTTCCTTAGTGAAGAAATTGTGTGTAATACGCGTGTGCATCTTTGAGAGTAGGGTAGCTCATAGGATGGGTGTACTTCCGGAGCCACTTGTGGAAAGCTGGCATGAAGTAAAAATGAACTCCCTAAGACCAAAGAAGTAGTTGATAGCAGAATCAAGACTAGAACCCAGTTCTTCTAACTTTCCCTTCCTCTTTATTATGACAATGGAACATTCTGTAAGTAGCTACTATTTCCAGTAGTACCCCATCCTCAAATTGAGATGCTTTTAGAGCCTGTCTTTCGCTAAGTGACAGGAACGTTGGCACCATTCCTGAAAACAGCTAAATAGGAATGCTCCAGAAGTTCTTAAGGCAAATAAAACCTGAAGTAGAAAATTGATATTTTAATAGGGTTCCCATTCATATCAATGCAGAGATATTGTCATCTTGTCTGATTTTTAAGAGGGTTTGTGCTCTCCTGAAAATCAGTTTTTAGTTGGCAGGGAGCAAACTCCCAAGAACAAGTTGTGACAGAAGACTTTTTTAAAAACTACGTTTGGATTCCAACCAGCAGAATGTGCACAGTTTCTGACTCTTAGTGTATTCTTCCCTCTATTACCCAGAAAATAGACTGTGGGAACTTGGGAAGGTGAAGTGCAATGTTATTTACATTTTTGTGCCAAAACATTATGAAGCAAAATAGTCAAGCATTCTGAGTGAGTGCAGCGTATGAAAATTAATAGGAACATTTTGAATATGTGATCTTTTACTTGAAGCAGTATAAATGAAAAGGGTCCTGTCGAGGTAATTTTTCGACTTCTTTTAAATGTTTCTTTTTTTTTTTTTTTAAACACTCTTAGTTGTTTATAATAACCCCTTTGGATCCTAGACCTCAGAATTCTTTCCTTTCAGAATTTCCCTTTCTCTGTTTGTCTGTGTACCAAAAATACTTTTCAGGGAAAAAAAAAAAGATGGTGCCTTGAGTCCCCTAAATAGTAAACGATGTCTAATAGCATTGAAATAGGACAATGAGGGTGAGGGTGAGTATTGGGTTTGGAATCCAATTGGTTGGTGTCCCATTTAGCCATAAACCCATGTAAACAAGTGGATATATACAAAGAGATTCCAGGGGGATGAAAACATTACAGATGTTTTAAGGAGAGAACTTCTAATTGAAAGGTAGGGAGTGACCTCAGCATTTCTGAGAAGGTGTTTTGTAAGATGGCAACTTGGTAGATTTTTGCATTAACAGGAAGCATATTCTGGAGAATTCATAATAATGAGAAAACAGAAGAGGAAGAGAAGAAGAGATATTGAACTTTTACTCTCTGTTGGGTACCAGGTTAGGCAGTGGTCATATATCATCGTATTATTGTATTTGTACATCAAAAGCTAGGAGGCTGCTTCTATCATCATTATCCCTATTTTATAAATGAGGCTTAGAGAACTACCAAGCTAAAGTAACATGTTCAAAATCTTACACCATAAATGGCAGATCAGGGATTTGAACCCAACTTTTTTTTTCTGACACCACAGCCCCGGTCTTCATCACAAAGCTGTATTGCCTTCTACAGCAGGTGTGGCTACAGTTCATATCTTTTTTTATATCTTTGCCATTTTGGAGAAAGAGTTTGACTTTATGCAGTGACTCGAAACCAGTGAAAGCCTGGCGCCAACTGGTAACCCCAGCAGTTTGGGCGTGAGGCAGGTGCTGAAAAGAGAGGATGGTGGTGAGTGGAGAGCAGCAATGGTTGAGCCCCTGGCTGGTCCCTGGGGACGAGCCAGGGGCAGCCTGGAAGCTGAACATCTGAAGGGCAAAAGGCACGGTAGAGCCAGGGCTGACTGGGGTGTGAGCAAAGTCGTAAGCAGATCAGGACATTTCTGCAAAAGCATTTTCTGCTGGTCATGACTACGTTTCCTCGATCTGTAGCCAACAGGGCAAACTGAGGGGTCTCATTTAAGTCCTGTGATAACTTTTCCTACGTCTGATAGGATAGAGAGCAGAGTAGGGATGCACAGTTTAATTCTATGCATTTTAGGTTAGTGCTTATGAAATAGCACAACATGAACTGATTTTTTAAACTATAAAACTAACCTTTGATATCAGTATTTAATTTAAAGTACACAGCAGTGGGCTCTCGTAATAGCCCAAGTTGAAATATGTACCTCCCTATTTTCTCACAAAAACCCCTGCATCCTAGGCAGGTCCTTATAAACCAGTTTTTCATTTGGAAAATATAACCACTCTCTTCATAATATACAACTCAGTTATTTCGGTTTCCTAACTCAAGATTTCTCAGATTACACGGGTCATCTATCCTCTGAAATCCCTTCTTCTTCCTGTGTGTAGTCTCTGAATTATGGGTCCTATCAGTCACTGTCACTGGAAACTTTGCAGCCATCCTAAGCTCCTTCTTTCCCCTCAATCCCCACAGCCATCCGGTCAACAGAATCCTCAGTTCCAAGTGCTATACACCTCTCAAATCGATCCCTTCCTCTCCATCCCTAAATTTCCCATCCTATCTACCTGGTAGGCGAATGGACTTTCTCATGTCCACTGGTTTGAGTCAGGCACTGATTCCCAACCCAGTTTATTGTTTTCAAGCTCCCAGGATCACACGATAAAAAGCATGGATCCCGGAACGAATGGCCAGTGGTTGCTTTGCTTAGAAGTGATGCAAATAAGTGGTAGGTACTTGTAAGATTCTGGGCCTCTCAATATTAGATTGCCCCCCTGTATACCCTTGACCTACAGGTCAGAATTCAAATGCCATAGCCTAGGGTACAAAGACTTCATAAGCAGGACCCTGTCCACCTTCCTTGCCTGTCTTGCCCCACTCCCAAACTCTTGCTGCATGCCTTAGCTGCTCAGACATACTTGCAGCATCGTGCAGATGCATGGCTTCCTGTTATTTCCTCTGCTTGGAGCGCACACCAGGAAAGCTGCAATCCCTCCTTCAAAATTCAGGCATCAGCAGCTTTGACGGAATCCCCAGCCACACACAGATTGGCCAAGCTGCCTTACACTCCTTACACTTCTTAGCAGTTACCAAACTGTGTTATAATAATAACTTGCTATTATGTCTTCCTCTCTACCCAGTGACTTTCTTGAGTGTAAACCCGTATTCTATTTATCTTTTATCCTGAGCTCCTTGCATAAAGCTTGGATCAATTAATGCGTATGTCGAATGAATGAGTGTGCTAAGATTAATTCATTATGACGAATGACTCTGGCACCTTTGATACAAATTCTGTTGTTTTATGTGGTGCACTCCTTTTTGTGAGTTACTTTGAGATCTGTACGAATGAATAAACATTAAAAAACTATGTGTTTAGGATTGCTGAGGCAGAATGTTAATATAGTGAGAAGATATAGGAAAAATAGTTTTAAGTTAACTGTAGTAAAAGGTAAAGTCAGCATTCATCACTTGCTAACATAACTTTAATCAAAATAAGAAGTGAATTTTAATCTGTTTTAGCAAACAATACCTCCTAGTGCTAGTGGGTAGCATTTCAAAGTGTTTTGGTATCTTGGATTTTAAATGAACATACATTGTTTTGTCTAATGCTATAGGGTTCAAATACCACCGTTTATTTTCTCTTTATCGTACATGCCTTGTGAACGCTACTTAATCTCTCTGAGCATCATAATCCTTACCTTAAAGTGAGGGAAATGAAACTTACCTCACAGAATTATCATAATTATCACGCGGATCCAAGGAGCTAAAATATCTAAGTTCCTCAAACACCGGCTGACACAGCACTTAGTAATAGATGTTGCTTTCTCTTTTGTTTAAAAAAATATTTTTGTTAAATGGACTCTACCCCCAAAACGTTAGGTTCACAAATAGGTAATAACTTGTCATTCCTTATTACAAACTACCCTGGCACCATTGTAAATCTCTGCAGATCTTTGCTATAGGAAGATGGCTGTTCCCTACGTGGATGAATAGCTTTGCTGTACTAGAGGATGCCCACAGCCATCTTGGACAAAGGGGCTCCTACAAGGCAGAGTAGATCCTGGGCCCGAACCCACCTCCAGTCACATCTCCAAAGTCCCGAAAGATTGCCAGAACTGCTTCTCCCAAGCAGGGAGTCTGGAGCCACCCGCCCCCTTCCCTTTGTGCACCATAAAGCCCTTTGGATCTCCTGGAATTGGCCCTCTGACATATCCACACACTTAAACCAACACGTTTTCATTTTAACCGACATCAAGGTTACTGCAACATTTTGATAGATGTGCTTAAGAATAGCGTGCTACTTTTGAAAACTTCTAAAGAAAGGGTATGAAAAAATGTCCTGTGTGTTTTGTTTGAAATATTGACAGAAGTATGTTTTTTTAAAGAAAATTACCCAAACAATCAGAAGAAGAGACAGAGGCAAGGGATAGACCAGGGTGGGTTGGTTGAGAGTTGACATGTGAAACCCTTTACCATTAATAAAATATTTAGATTATTTGAGCTAAGGAGGAAATTGCTAAGGATTAGGTTTATAGCACTTGACCACGTCTCAGAAGTGCTACTCTGTAAAACTTGTCAAAGACAGAAAAAAAAAAAAAAAAAAAGTGGGGCGGGAAAGCAATCCCATTAGGAAACCTGGGTTTTGTATCCTGTCGTTTATTACATTTGTCAGTTGAGGCAGTAAGGATTATGGCAGTAGATTTATTAATTTTTCAGAAAACCTGGCATGGAGAAGCCTTACCCTTGGCAGTAGCTTGCAAAACACAGTGAAGGAAGTTTGTGAAACAAGCAGAATACTGAATACCTGCCGCGAAAAAGTCATTACCATCGCGAACCTGTCACAGACAAAGCCAGGTAACAAATTTAGGAAGGACTCTCTTCCGGAAAATCAGCAAGATTTCCTTCAGAATCTTTTTGTCTAAAGGGGCATTCTTTGTTAGCACAAGTGCGAGGGTGGCTTTAGTCACCGTGGGCCTCAAAAATGACACTGTGCTCCAGGCAGACATTGGTTTTCATTTCTGACATTCAAGAGTCTTTGTCATGAGTGTCCAAAGATTCATTCTTGCCTACCCAGCCAAAAAGCAGGACGTACTCCTCTCCTTTACATGACGGTGGGGTCTGAGCTGTCTGGCAGCCTCTTGCTAATGTTCTCTGCCCTGAACGGTAGGGGTGGCCTTGCCTGAGGGTGTCTGTGGTCTGGGGCGTTGCACTCATGTTCTGGTAAGGTCTTTGCTGTTCCTTCTAGATTCCACAGAGACCAAGCTTTCTTTTTTTTTTTTTCTGCCACTGCTCACCATAGATTCAAGTTTCTCTATTTCTTTATTTTCTACCCAAGAAGGTGTACAGGGTTTACAGACGGTGCTATACTGTGTACAGAAGTTGAAACCACAGAGTCCTAAATTTACCGTGTCTGCAATTATAGAGAGTGGTTTACTGTATCTCAGACTTTATTTTAAGCCCTTTACAAATATCAATTAAGTGAATCATATAGTCCTTACACTAGCCCATGAGGTAGGTGCTATTATTACTACTATTCGAGAGATGAGGAAACCGAGACACAGGCAGTTAGATGGCATGGCTAAGGTCACACAGCCAGTAAGTGGCAGCTGGCTTCATGTTCCCAATTCCCTTGCTGTGCTGACCTAGAGCAGTCCCACAGTTCTGGTTGTCTGCATTTCATGTGAACCAGATCAGCTGTCCGCATGGAGGATGGTTCCATTGTGAGTATACATAGGGGAAAAGGGAAAGACAACGCATGTAAGGAAGTGCATAAATATCAAAAGTTTCTAAACACTCTCCTGGGTGGAGTCAAAAAGATTGATTCCATCAAGGTCCTCGTGCTTGAGCGTGCATACACATCCCCCAGGGCATTTATTAGCTTTGCCCCCATTTGCAGGAGTTTCTGATCCAGCATGTCTTGGAGCCTGGGGTCTACATTAATGTAATCACTCCCATCAATTCAGAGCATCTTGAGGGCGCCTGAGATATATTTCATTAGAGACCTGTGCCTTGTACTCACAGGCTTGGTTTATTTCAGAGAGGATGGAAAGAAACTAAAATTTTATCCTAAACCTCTCCCCTGTCTTCTGGAGGTGTCCTAGATAAGAAACTTTGTAGAATTCAAGTTCATCTTCCTGGGCAGGTTTCACTTGGGCAGTGAGGGAAGGGGTTTGAAGAAGTTGGCAATAGTCTAAGATCTTAACCAGGAAAATGAAGACTTGATTTTTTTCGAGAGAGGATGCCCCTTCTTCTGGGAGGCACAGCAGATGTCAGTGTGCTCCTCTGAGGAAGTAAGTTTAGAAATGAAAGCTTGTGGACATTTCAAATTGGGCTGAACTTTAAACTCTTATTTATGTATCTTGGGCATAGGAATGGGAAAAAAAAACAACCCTAAAGATGTTATGTAATGTATGGTTTATCAGATGTTCTTCAGGCCCCTGTGAGCCAGGGTAGATGCAACTAAAAATGCCCTCACAGTTGAGCCTCCATGAGGATTTGACCTCACACGTGAGCCAATACAGCTCTTTTGAACCAGAAAAGAACTGGCTTATAGTCTTGTATCCCTTCTGGCAAACGTTAGGCATAGCCTCAGAGAAACCCAATCATTAAAATGAAAAGAAAACAGAAACTGTTTCCTATGACATGAATTTAAAGAACAGGCTTCCTTTTTTTTCCCCTTGAATAGAAACAGTGAATTGAAGTGGAGTAAAATTAAGCTAAATAAGAGGAAACAGTGAAATTTTGTAGACTGTAGAATAGTCTCTCTGGGAACATTTTGGAAACCCCATCACTTAGTCATTTCAAACTAGACCAGACAAATGACTTGAAGATACGCTGTGAGAGGCAGGGTTGTAGAGAATGGCTGAATGAATTTTTTCTCGATCCCCTATGGAAATTTCCTCAGTGGTGTCAGCACTCACACACACACACACACACACACAGTCACGCACTTTCAGATTGTCTCCTTTCTGACTTCTCAATTTGATCATCACCAAGATAGCATTTTAAAACTTCAAAAGCCTCTTTCTACTGATGGGTCTACATTTACTGTCTATTCTGATCCCCCTTTTCCTTCATTATGGATTAGGTTTTCTGTTCAGGCTATAAAATCCTTCCGAGTTCCCCTTTGTCATTTTTAAAGCCGTGTATATACCTTCCCCCAATGTGTTCTAGTGATTCCAAGTAGTAAGCAGAAGAGCTTCCTCTCTGAGACCCACTGGGGAACCAAGAGGATAACCCAACTCCCATCAAGTGGGGATATACAGAAGCTGTACATTTCATCAGGCTCATTAAAAATACCCACCATAAAACCACTGGGCATCCTTTGCGTCCCTTGGGCAGCACATACTTTCACGGCTAGCTGGTAGAAAGCACAATATTGAAGAGCCAACTTCTTGCGAATTTGAAGCTCAAAGTGGGGACATTCAGTGTAACCATTTGCCCTACTTCCTATTCAGAGTTCAGCCCACTTTGCACCAGAAGATCTATGAATGACTGTATTTCATTTATTTTTTTGTTCTATTTCGTGTTCGCTACAATAAGAAATTCGAATGAAATTAAAAGATTACTTATGGTTTTCCATTTAAACCTGTTAACTTTCACTCCCTGATTATGGGAAGTTAGAAATTGGTTCATGTTTCTTTTAAAAAGATATTTAGTCCAGGTTGTTGATCGTTGCGAGATATAATAAAAATATCAATTTTTATTTTCAATTGTAATTGTGTTTTGGAAGACAAAACTTTTCTATTATACTTTTTCTTCTTCTCCTTGCTGCACGTGGTCAAGATCAAGCAAGATTCTCTACTTGATCATGTAATAGTAAAATAAAATAACAATATTTCTGATTATAGTAATAATAAGAAGCAGCTACCATGTATAGAGTACCTACAGACATGCCAGACCTTGCTCCAAGTCCTCCATTTGATGTTGTTCCATTTTACCCTCACAACTGCTATCTCTATAAGAAAAATGTTCTCATTTTACTGATGGGAAGATTGATCTTAGAGAGGTTCAACTGTGCCTAAAATTATACAACTGGTGTAGCAGGAGTCAAGCCAATTTTTTCTGACTCCAAAGCCTGTGTCGTTAACTACCTGCCATATGCCTCAGAAAGACACATTTTCATTTAAATCTTAATGAAATCACATTTCCTGTGGTCCTTCCTTCCCTCACGTCGTGTCTTCTTATTCCATCCTCAAGAAGGAAACAAGAGTACCTTCCAAAATAAGAGTTTTGAACTATTAAACATAGTAGACACTATCATCACTAATTCTTTTGCCAGCTATATAAATAGTCACATACACAATATAATCATGCACCTAGGGAGAGATTTGTTTTAGGTGAACCGAAAGAAATCAAGCAGTAGTTCTAAAGAAAATCATACAGTAAATTGAAAACCATTTTTGGCACATTCATGCTATCGCATTTGGTATTTTTTAAATGCTAGTTTTATTTGAGAGTATAAAGCATATTATGACAATCCATAGTGGGCAGAGTAGTGCATTGATTACATTTGCTTTTGGAAGAGGAAGAAAAGAGTGATTTCTATGACGTTTTCTATCTAGTCATTTAAAAAGATCCACTTCACTGCACAGGATTTAATCCATATACTAGAGTGACTGAATGGAGCATGAGATTTTGAGACAATAGTATTTTATTCATTGTTTCAAAGATGCTGATCATCATCATTTAGGAATTGATGATTGCCTGGAAAAGAAAGGCACCTAGACCTCATCCTGCCTTCCAAAAGCTTACACATTTTGGCAGCATTATACACCTAGTGCAGAAATCTAGCATTGGACTTAAAACTAGAGAAGAGATGCTGAGCAAAAATGTAAGCAAATGCTGAATTGAGCAATGAAGTATTGATATATTTGTTTATTTTCTCCACACCAAATAGAATGTAGGCTCCATGAGAGAGGTGCACTTGGTAATTTTTTAATTAATTGCTATCTCTCTAGCATCTAGAAAAGTATCTGGCACGTAAAAGGTGCTTAATAAGTATTTCTTAGATAATGTGAACTTTAAGAGAAGGAATCCAGGGGATACTGCACCTCGCCCTGCATCTATTTCTATATTTAAGGGGGGCAAGAGTGGGATTGTCCTCCTAATTCCTAAGAACATGACTGTCCAGGCAGTTGCCCTTCTCAGACAAAACACGTTCTTTCAGTGTAATCAACATTGTGGGGATTCAAGGACTGAATATCTTAAGTGAAAGCATCTGTTAGAAAACATGATAAGGTATTCACAAACAAAGTCCTTGTCATGTATATGTTCCGAACGATGCCCACCTTCCCATGGGTAAACACCGAGTCCTAAATTGCCGTAATAAAAGATCAGGGCCTCTGTCATGAAAGTGCCGTGTTTCTCCCAGCTGGAGTGCAGAAAACGAATGTTGGCACCGTTGGGACTGATTCTGCACCCATGTGGAATAATTTAATTCCGTTAATAATGCTAGAAATGCTAAGAAAACAGTTTTAGGGGAAAAAAGGCAAAATATGGGGGCATACGAAACCAGTCTTGTCATCTGAACTCCAGAATCCATTTGTTTTCCATTGTTTGCTGTACTTCTCTGGATCTGTTTTCACTTTTATTTGTGGTCAGCTTAGATATGTCTACACGAAAGCACACATCAGAAGTAAAATGACTCTGTCTTGTTATAGTATGACTTCAGACAGTTGGACAGTTTTAGGGTTCACTGGCTCCTGGATCAGTTTTCCCATGCCTGCATGAAGCATGCTGGTTAATAGACTGTAAAGAAAAAAGGCATTGTCTTGAAAGGCCCGTGCATCCAACCCATTGAGCTAAGTTCTGGGCTCAAACCCTGTCCTTGGATCCTCGTGCATAGCTCCCTAGCTGAACTCTGCCCCCCAGAAATTCTCACGTAATTTTCATTGGCTGCAGCGGGACCCATCCTGGTATGTCCATGGGTAGAATCTGGCTGGCTGCATGTAACATACTGTTTGGGTTGAGGCACAAAGCTAGAAAGGCACTGTTTACTATTTTTGTGGGCCTTCACCAATTGCTGGACGCCAAAATAGATGAACTCACTGCTTCTGAATAACTCATTCATCAAAACAGACGTGAACATTTTTCTTACTTGGGTTTAGTTAGAAAGAAAACCATTTGCTGGTTTCCTGTCTGGAAGCCAAAATATGTTTGGGGTTCTCCACTTCACCTCAAGCTGACCCCCAACCTGACCACACCTTAAAAGCAACGAGACTTGCTTTTATGCAGAGAGGGGTATATGCAAGCTCTTGTGGCCATGAGGGTATGACAAAGACACTGAGACTGGTTTGAACCTTCTCGAAGCTTTTCTTACAAAGTTCAAGTTCTTGGAAACCATTTGGGGCGCAATCACTTTGGTATCATCCAAACGTGAACCCGGCCTATGAAACTGTTAATGCCTCCACTGTCAGGAATCAATAGTTCTTCTGTGCAGTTGACTTAATGGCAGCTGTCATTTGTTTCATGTCCTTGTGAAAAGAGCACATATTCCTTTGGGGTTGCTTTTAATATAAAAATGCTAGTGCTTTGTTTTTGAACATAGTAAATGGTTCCATGTGTATTATCAAGCTATTGTAGTAACATAGAATGAGGGTGTTGCTCTGACTTGGTCTGAAATCAGTGTGTGTGTGTGTAATGTTATCTAAGGAGCCTCAGAGACAAACACCAGAAGTGTAGAGCAGTGAGAAGAGAAGGCTCCTTGAGACAGCGCATGCATCGTGGAAAGCACTTGGGGAACCTCCTGAGGAGCAATGAGTAGATATACTTCCAAACCCTCAAAAATATCAAGCATCCAAGTGAAAACCACTAAGTTTAATGAGAACTTTTGTCTATAGAATAAAACTAAAAGCTTAAAGAAATTTCAAGTTTATAAGTACCTAGGGCTAGAGGTTTTGGGCTAAATTCCAGCTTTTAAGAAGGAGGATGTCTAAACCCTGCAGTATTGACAGGGTTTTGTTCTCAGAGGATTCCAGGTGGTCCTGAAGAGTCAGTTTCAGGGTTTCATCAGACTCGTGGTCGAGACTTAACAGATGTTCACCCCAAAGTCCGCCCTGTTTTAAATCTGTTTTATCCTGTCCATGCTTCTATGAACGTTGAGTGTGATTTATTCCTGAGGAACTCTTTGAGTACTGAGATTCTATTCAAGACACGTTTAGCCTTCTCCTCTCAACCATCATCATTTTAACCTCCCTCTTCAACCTGATTTTCCTCTCTTTTCTGGACTTCGTCACTCTTTTCTCTCAATTTTATAAAATTACTGAAACTATGGTGATTCTGATTAATCTCGCTCTCTTATACTCATCCTTGGAGAATTATATCTTGGTTTTGTTACTCCCTCCCCTTTTATTTGTTTCACTAGGAAAAAAATCATTATGAATGTTTGTCTTGAGCTCAGGTTCTGATTTCCACAGATTCGAATTCAGAGTGGCTCTACCACTTAGCCAAGTTGCTTAAGCTAGGGCTTCGCAACATTTTTGATGTCATGGAATACGTTTAAAAATGATAATATTTGTACAGATGCTGGGGTAAGAACCCTGGAGTAAACAGTTGGGGCTGCTTGAGGCAGAGGCCAGAGAGTCTGGCCCAGCTGCCTTAAGGGATGAGATGATGAATATCTCAGAAGACTCCTAAGCTATTCTCCGTGTAGAACCACTTCAGCATTTATATATCAGTTTCCTGATCTACCAAATGGAAATAAGATGGAGATCCACTACCTACCTCTTAAAGTTGTAAAGATTAAATGAGTTCAGGCATGCAAAGCTCTTAGCACAATGCCCATCACCCAAAGGATGGTAATTAGTAATGGTAGTAGTAGAAGTCATGGGAGCTTAGCAGCGGTTGCAGTAACTGTTTCTTTATAATCTCACAAATTGGAGAGAATCATTGACAACCCACAGGCCAGTTCTATTAGCATTTGAGGCCTCACCTGATAGATTTCCAATAAGCCAGGGCCACTGAGGAGGAGGAATCCGTGGAGAGCTCAATGCCAAGGCAGGTAGAGTCTGGAGGAAATTACTCAGTTTCTCAGCAGAAGTAAGCAGACTGCCAAAGGACCAGGTCACATAACTAAAACTTAGTCAATGAGCTGAGATTTAGGAAAGGATAATAGCCCTTGAGGAAGGGTCTATGGGAGGGAGCTGGACAGCCAGACAGAAGCTCCGTACCATGAAGAGGCTAACTTGGGGGCAGTTTGAGTTTTGATGAAAGGGTGGAAGGGCCATATAGCTATACTGGACATGTCCCTAGGCCACCCTGTCCTTACCCTGTCTGCCAGCAAGGGAAAGCACTGGAGTAGGCTTAGCAGTGGATTCCAAGTCCCAGAGAGCTGCTTAATTCCTGGGAGCATTGGAAGGACTCCTTTCTTGAAGACTGGCCCCCAGCCTCACCTGTAAGTGGAGGATATCAGATAGCCTGCAGCAGAAGCCTGGGGTCTCGGACAAGTGGGAAGAGCTATCTAGAAAACTAGGAAGCCTTACATTTGAGAGGACTGTGTTCAGCCAGGTCTGAATACAGAGGCATCCATGTGCTTGGGCACTGTCTCCACCCTCATGGCCCAAACGGTCTACTTCCAGCCATGCTCCCAGGGGACATTGCCTCCATTCCCCAAGCCTTACTCTTCTGAGCTTCACAAGGCCTAGTTGGTTTAAATTCTTTGCCCTTCCATTGTCCAAGCCTAATAAGGAAGTCAGCCAGCTGTGGGTTGGGATAAGGAGCTGGTGGTGAGGAAGAACATTCTTCCAAGGGCCTTTTGATCTTTAAGAGGCTGTAAGTGGCCCGATTCCCTGCTTTTATGCAAAAATGTCTCTTGTATGTGTCATTCAAACAGACTGTTTTTCCTTCCCATGAGTGTAATTGTTGTCTCTTGGCAATTTTATAGGAAACAGAATGCAGGCCATCCCAAAGTCAGGCAGAAGCAGAAAGCATCTGACTTTATTTTGCTCACTTCCCAGACTTTTCTTTCTTATTCATTGTTATCGGTCTTCAGGAATCATGTGTTTCCATGGCAGGGCAAGCTACCCGTAGGTAGTTCATGGCTGGTCCTGACTCTGTCCCTGACCAACTGTGTGACCTTGGACAAGCTGCTTCACACCTTTGGGCCTCAGTTTTGTTATCTGGAAACTTAGCAAGTTGGACTTGATAAGGTAAATTTGATCAGCAGCGTGTTATAGCTGTTGAAACATGATTTGAAGATGAATCCACCTAATCTTAAATCCTGGTTCTGTTACTTTGCCAAGTGACTCAGCTACATCAGAGGCTTGGTTTTCTTATCTATAAACAAGGTTGTTATAAGAATTTTTAAAGATAATGCTTGTAAAGTTCTTAATAGTGTCTGAATATTATAAGTGTTAAATAAATTTTAGCTCATATTATTTTTCCCATCTATAGTTTTTCATGTAAAATTTTATATAAATCTATTTTTCTCCACCATATATGCTAATACCTTTTTCCGTTAGTGGGGGCAAATCAAAATGGGCAATGGTGACTCTATATTTTATTCTACACATACAAGTACATTTGTGTCCGTACATGTATTCTCTCTCCCTCCCTCCCTCCTCCTTCCTTCCTTCCTTCCTTCCTTCCTTCCTTTTTTCCTGCCTCTCTTTCTTTCCTTCTCTCTCTCTCTCTCTCTCTCTCTCTCTCTCTCTCATACACACAAACACACACACACAGCAAAAGGTAACTGGATTTCCTACCATCAACAGAGTCTAGGATTCACTTAAGTAAAGAGGCATCATACTAGTATTTCGTTCCTCAAGCTCTTTCACAAATCCTTCCTTTTGAACCAATGGCCCATGAAGACAACAGTTCAAGTTTTCAGACTAAGGAGGTTGTTAAGGCCATTCTTCAGCAACCCCATTGTGTGCAAAAGTAAAGGTCCTCCCTACATATGGAATGAACAGAACCTTGACGAGTGAGGTCATCACAGCTCTGCAGTATTAGCTATGGCCATTAACTTCAGAGCCACGCTCTGTTTGGTAGGAGTCCCCAAATAAGTCAAATAAGAGCTGCATGAAGGTCTTGTAAGGAGAGACTCTGAGAAGGGGATGGGATGGGAGTCAGGAGGACGTGTTTGTCTTCTAGTGTCTTTTGAGAAGAGAGGCCCTTTTGAGGGGAGAGGTTTGGAGATTATGAACTACAGAGGAAATATGTCTGCCGCACAAGCCCTCAGCCACTGCAGCCACCTGCAGCAGTGGCCCTGAGGGGACTCAGGATGGGAAGGAACATGATACCAGCCCTAGATACCTAAGCTGCACACCGAAGGAATGATTTCAATGAACCCAGACTCTTGCATCTTTCCATACATAGAAAAGCGCTGAATTCCTTAACTTGAGATGTCTGATTTTCTTTAATTAACAGTAATCTTATGATGTTCCCACTGCCTGGTCTTTGTTGCAGAACCCCGTGTATATCCTGGCTCCTCCGTTACCCCTTTGGAGCAGTCCCTCAGAGCTATCTGAGAGGCTGCTTCCCGGGCTTGAAGTCCTCAGAAAGACCACCAAATAAAACCTGATTCTCAACTTTTAGGTTATGCATTTTTTTCAGTCGACAGAACTAACCCCTCTGTTGTTCAATATTACATTTCCCAGTTTTAGTTGAATGGGTTTTGATGCAGCTAGGAGGCTGGAACCGTGCAGGCAAGTCTGACTTTTTATTTGTTTAGTCATTTATTATCTACTCAACATTAATATGTACCTGTAGTATGCCAGCATTGTGCTCAGTGGTAGAAGTACAAATGAGACTAAACCTGGATCTTTACCCACGAGGAACTTGCAGTCTTAACAGAGGCAGATGGGGAAGCCAACAGCTGTCAGTACAGCAGGTTGATGCTGTGGAAGGTATACAGAAGGCACAGTGGGAGTACCCAGTAGGAGCAGTGATCAAGGGGGGCTCAGGGGAGAAGAACCAGAACAAGGCAGCAGTGGAGGAGGGCCGGGGTAAAGATCTGTTGGGAAGTAATTAAAGCATGGAGTGGACTTCCTGGCGGTCCAGTGGTTAAAACTCCACGCTTCCACTGCAGGGGGCATGGGTTCCATCCCTGGTTGGGGAACTAAGATCCCGCATGCCGCGTGGCATGGCCAACCAGTAAATAAATAAATAAAGAGCCTGTGTTGTATTTAGAATTGTGTTACTGGCTGGGGCTCTTAGGATAACAAGGGTATCATCTGTTAATGGAAGGAATTCAAGACAAAGAGGTATTTTGTGCAAAATCGTGGTGACTTTGGTTCTCACCATGTGGAACTGGAGGATCTTGTGTGATATGCCATGAAGATAAGTTGTCCAGCAAGCAGCTGTCATTAGGATTTACATGGAGGTTGGAGCCATGACTATGTATGTACGTACTCTTTTTTTTTTTTTAACTTTGTGGCATGTGTGATCCTCCTGGACCAGGGCTCAAACCCATGCCTCCCAACCACTGCCCCACCAGGGAAGTCCCTGTGTCATATTTTAGATTCCACATATAAGTGGTATCATATGGTATTTGTCATTTCTCTGTGTGACTTACTTCACTTAGTATGATAATCTCTAGGTCCATCCATGTTGCTAAAAATGACATTATTTCATTCTTTTTTTATGACTGAATAATGTATGTACTTCTTAAGGGAGATAGTATATATTGATAGATTTAAGAAAAGTGGATCATGGTATGCCTGAGGAATAACCAGTTTTAAGGGTTGAAATGAGGAAATAGAGATAGTGAAGAAAGAAAAGACAGAGCCATAGAATTCGAATACCAAGAAGAATTGTACATAAGCCAAGGGAAAAAGAACTTATAGAAGGAGGTAGTGATCAGCAGAGTCAAATATCACAGACATAAGATAATGTCTGCTGGGTGTCTCTATTACTTATGTGGGCTTTTTGCTACCAAAGACTATGTTCCTTCAAGTTTTATGAAGCAATAGTGGCTTTATCGTAAGTACACACGCAGGTAAATGAAGTAGACAGGAACGCTAGTTATGCAGCCAGGTTTAGGGAGAATAGGAACTCCAGAAAAGTCAGGCCTCGTAGAGTATGGAAGACAGTCCAGAAACTAGAAGTCCATTCAAGATACAAATAAACTCTTGCACTCAGGATATCTTGTTGCCTCCTGAAAAAAACTATGGGAACATAGAGGAGGTTCCACAATCCCTTTGTGTAGGAGATGCTTCATGATCTCTCTTTAGGCTGCCTACCATCAACCTAACTCTTTGGCTGTCTGTGGAGGTCTGCGTGCTTTGGCTGCACTGCCATATTCCATCTCTAGACCAGTCTTTCAAGGACAGGTTCCAGTTGGGCTAATTCATCCCCATGTTTCTAATTAGACAGGGACCTCTTAGTCTATAGATTGCCAGTTTTTGGGTCACTGGTATACACCCACCCCCTGGGGTCAGCTGTAGCCAGGAGGCAAGGTAACGTGGTACCCGCAATATGAACTACCTCTTCATAAAGAACCACCAAGAACTGCTTTCTTCAGCAAGCAGCAGTGGATCCAGAAGATGCTACCTGTTTTAAAGCCTCTTCTTTAGTACCATGGACATCGGTAATGTGGAAGTATTGGTCTACCAAGGGGAATAGCTTCAGTGGAATGGTGGAGACAGAAGCCGGGTTTTGGATTTTAGTAGGTTGAGGAGTTAATGGGAAGTGAGCTAGTAGGGACAGGGAATATAGACCAGTCTTTGTGGGAAGGAAGGTAGGAAGATACAGTACCAGAGCCAATAGAATATATGCTTCCAAGACAAGATTGTCTTTTAAGATAGAAGATACTTGTAATAGGAAGAAATGAGTAGAGAGAAACAAAGGGTGCATATACAGGGGAGAAGATGATTAATAGTCCAGGGTCCCTAAAGAGCTGGAAGGGAACCTGGCAGAGCACCATCGTTCACTTGATCCATATTTACACTCCCCAGTGGACTCACCTATCTGAGGCAGCCAGATATTACTGGGTGTGGAGAAATTCTGAGAGCAATATGAAGAAGGACTAAAATGTAAAAGTGAGTGTGTTAAAGAAATGGAGAAATACCATGCCAGTGGACAGCTAGGAGGACTAAAGGGAATAGGAAAAGAGGAAGACTGGGAAGCTGAAGAATCTGTAGGCAGGAGTTTGACCAAATATTCCCAGGGGACAGGTCATGAGTCCCCTTGGATATTCTGATGACTCTCAGGGTTGCGTTTATTTCTCTGGCTGCAAGAAGAAAAACAACAGCAGGCCTTGGTTGTGATGTCTCTCATAACTCACAACAATAGCAGGCAAGTCCCCAGATATTCCAGAGCTTCTTATTCTGCATCAATAAATATTTACTGCTGTTGTATCACCTTAGTGATGGTTTTTACCATACATCCTGTCTGAATTTCTTGGAACAATCTCTTTTTGAAAACTTTAATACCAGAAATAATCCCTGTGGATAAGCCAATTAGGTCTTAAAAATAGAACCTTTGTTAAAAAGCCATTAGAATTTCTCTTCTGGTGTTGGGCTCTGTCATTGATAAATTGCCCCCAGGCTTCTCTCTTAATGTCTTAGGTTAAGACTGTCTCTAGTACATACATATACCAGAAGCACTAAGATTTTT
The DNA here is from genome assembly GCF_008692025.1 of Phocoena sinus. Taxonomy (NCBI): domain Eukaryota; kingdom Metazoa; phylum Chordata; class Mammalia; order Artiodactyla; family Phocoenidae; genus Phocoena; species Phocoena sinus. Next base: position 94,533,518 of record NC_045771.1, read on the forward strand.
TCATTTAAAAATAGATCCAAAGGCAAACGTATTTCAAGTGGATTTCCTACTATGGGGATCTCAAAAACTAACACCGGAGAATGAAGGTGGAAACTGGAGTTTTACATTTGTACTCGGCAAACGCAATTTCTACTCCTGTAGTTTTTCATTTCCTCCACCTATCTCTACTTCACTGCTGATTGTAAATGTGAGATGGAAGCGGCAGATTTTGTAAGCATTTGAGACCTCCATTTTCTGCTTGGAGAAGAAAATGAGCCTCTTAGAAGTTTCCTTTCCTTTTCTTTCTTTTCCTCTTCCTTCTTTTTCTTTTGAGAGGAGAGAAAAAGAAAGAGAAGTTATTTGAAGATGAATTAAAAAGTGGTATTTATATTTAAAATTTCATTTCCTGTCAGTTTCAGATCTGGGATTCAAATAACCATGAGAAGGGCCAGACAGCTGTCCTAGTCCCATGAAATTGTCTTAATTCCTCTTGATAGAGTTAAAGCTGATTTGTTTCCTGATTTATAATGTTATCATTAAAGAATAGCCAACATTTATTGAGCACCTAGCAGGTGCCAAATACTGAGGATAAACGGGCAGTAAGCGTTGGTCCTTTTCCTCAAAGAACTCACGTTAAAGTGGTCACTGGGTAATTGCTAGATTAATCAATAATTCAGGGGAAGTAGGAGTTAGAAAGAGAAAATGACAGTGAGCGGTGAGCAGAACATTTCTCCCTCTTATTCAGGCTTGTGACAAGGAGCTAGCTACATCCTTAACTTTACTCTGACTGGAGAAAGCAAAATATATCCCTTGCTTTATAAAAAGTGTTCCCTAAGGAAAGAACTTTGCCTATAGCTATGAAGCTGATTGATGTTCTGAAAGCCCAAGAAATTTGTGCTGACAAGCCTGCATACCAATTCAAAACTGAAAAGGGGTGTGTAAAGGTAAAGATGTGGGGGTGTGTGTGTGTGTGTGTGTGTGTGTGTGTGTGTGTGTGTGTGTGTGTTGGGGAGCCAAGGACGAAGGAAAGAAAAAGAGGAAAAACATCAGGTAGGGAGAAGCACTTGTGTGGATCAAGTAGTTTTCCTATATTTTTAATCATAAAATGATGACTATGGGTGAGGCAGGAAATAAACAACACAGAACATGTGTGGTAGAATATGGTGTGCATTATTTGGGCAATATGCTAGCTGCTATAATAAACAAAACCCTGATCTCAAACAATTATTTCTTGTTTGCCCCTGTTATAGTCCAGTGTGGTGATGGGGAAAATGACATCATCTCATGCAGTCTTTCAGGAATCTAGGCTCTTCTTATCCACCTTCAATATGTGGTCCCCTGGTTGCTATTAAAGGGGCAGAGGGGAGAGAGGCTGGTAGCCAGCTCTGGAAGAGGCATACAAAACCCTCACTTGTGTTCCATTGGATAGAATTCAGACTCATGGCCCAAAGCTAAATGCTAAAGAAACTGGGAAATGTAGCTTCCTGTATGCCCAGGAGGAAACTAAATTGTTTTTGGTGAACATATGACATTGTCTTTGACATGTGGTCATGCTTTTGTCAAGCTAAAATGGACAGTGATAAGAGACGGGTGAGGTCTTGCCCTTGTTGGAGCATTGGCTGCCTTGTTTTTAGCATTACTTAGAAGAGTTTGAATCTATATACTTATTATTTGTATCTCTCTATGACTTGAGTGAAGAACATTTTTAAAGTTGCAGATTTTCTGAGGAAACCTAATTAGAAATGAATAACATAAGCTGAAGATTCCTTCTTCTTTCCCTCTTTCTTCCCTCCCTCCCTCTTTCCCTTTCTTTCTTTTTTTTAAAATTTATTTACTTTATTTTAATTTTGGCTGCATTGGGTCTTCGTTGCTGCACGCAGGCTTCCTCTAGTTGCAGTGAGAGCGGGCTACTCTTCGTTGTAGTTCAAGAACTTCTCACTGCGGTGGCTTCTCCTGTTGCAGAGCAGGGCTCTAGGCATGTGGGCTTCAATAGTTGTGGCACGCGGGCTCAGTAGTCGTGGCTCGCGGGCTCTAGAGCACAGGCTCAGTAGTTGTGGCCCATGGGCCCAGTTGCTCTGCGGCATGTGGGATCCTCCTGGACCAGGGATAGAACCCGTGTCCCCTGCATTGGCAGGCAGATTCTTAACCACTGCGCCACCAGGGAAGCCCCTTTCTTTCTTCTTCCTTCCTTCCTTCCTTCCTTCCGTCCTTCCGTCCTTCCGTCCTTCCTTCCTTCCTTCCTTCCTTCCTTTCTTTCCTTCTTTCCTTTCTTCCTTCCTTCCTTTGTTTCTTTCTTTCTTTCTTTCTTTCTTATCTTTCATATTATATATATTCATTGTATCAATTACATTCAAAAAGGAAAAAAAAAAACCTGACTTTTCAAAAGTACTACCACTCCCCATGAATAAGGGAAAATGGTGGGTGGAATTCAATGTGTGTTCACTTTGAAGAAGATACTTCCTCCCAGCTCTGACTGTCAGAGTTGACTCGGCTCATTGAGTAAGTTAGGGAAGGTACCCCATCCTGCCCAGCTATCTGATGGTCAAAACAGACAACCTTCCAGTTAGAGGAGCTGTCTCCTTGGATTAAGATTGCATAGGTACTTGCATTGCCAGTTAGAACTTCCAACAAACTCCCGTGGAATAGGAACCAGCCTTTCAATTTTAGCATTGCTGTAGAGATAATTAAATGAGTGTGGTAGAAAAAAATAAGGAAAAATAAATCACTCAAAAGTTCCAACATTATGTATATGTATTTTCTTCTTTTCCATAAAAGTTCATTTTATTAAGTGCTGCAGACAACATAATTAAGAAGGAAACTTACACTCAAAATGTAAAACCATAGTAAGCAATCCAGAGGCTGTGTATTTTTAAATCCTCAGATTGCTCAGCTAGTTGTCTCTAAGTTTTAAATGGTAGTTGCTAAAGCATACCAGCAGAGATTACTTTTAGCAGCAATAACAGCTGGCTTTGAAATTAATTTTAAAATGAGTATAATTTATAACAGGTACATGTAGACGAGGTGAAGTCATTCCTGGCATCCTTCAACTGATACACTATCTTAAAGTTTAGGGCAAAGCACTTAGTATTCAGGAAAATTACACATAAGATTGTATTTTATGATTTTTTTTTCCCTGAGAGTGTATGAACAAGCATTACAAACATGCTCTACACCTGTAAGACCTAGTATTACGGGAGGTAACTAGGGAATATCCACTACACTAGGAAGAAATCTGCACAATGAATCAGGCAGAAAACAGCTGGCAGAGAAATCAGTTGGAGAATCAGAGTAATCTATGGAAGGTATTTGAATTTGCTATAAATATTTTGCAAGCGTTGGGTGAAGAAGCTAGACCTCTGGGCCTCACAACCAAAGCCCGGGCCTGCTGCGGGCCAGAGAAATGGTTTTCAGAAAGTACACAGCTCAAGAGAAAGAATTATTCTTTGAACAGTATGTGGGGAGTGCAGTTCATTCGGACTCGGGTTGTTTTTGAATCACCCATGAGGCGTCCATCTTCAGAGGAATTGGCCCCGGGTTTCCAGAGAGCTTGCCTCTTGGGTGCCCTGACTTTCCACTGCTGGCAGCAAGTACCTCACCAGACAAAGAAAGGGCATTTCTTCTAAGTACTAAGTATGTGCTGAGCAGGAAGGCATCTTTGCCTATCCCTTAAGGCACAAGAGAAGTGGACTTTGGTGAGTAACTGAGAATGTGGCCAAGGAAAGAAATATGGTCGAGGTTTGGGAAAATGGGATGCAAGTTTGCTTTTCTTCACCTTCCCCGCGAAATCTACGAGATTCTCCTGTCTTATTTTTCTTTTGGACGCATCTTTGTGTCATACATAATTTAAAAACAAAACAGGGGACTTAAAGGAACTCCCCCTTCATGCAAACAAAGAAAGAAGCTCCAGAGCTTGGGCCATAGGAAAGAAAAATACAAAGACACAGATTCTGGAGCGAAGTCAGGGTGCAAGGTCAGATGAAACCCACAAGTGCGTGTGGCAAAGGACCAGAGGTGATAGGGTGGATGGGAGGCAGGTGCTGCTTGGCTCTGAGACATTCCATGGTGGGAAGATCCCACTGGAATCAGGCACCTGCTGCTTTAAGATTGGAGCCTCAGGAAAAGGGCGAGAAGCCTTAAATGGCTTGGCAGGAGGGAGGGAGCAGAGAGGCAGGTACAGTCCAGGCTGGCACAGGCTAGGGGCCCACGGAGCTGCTCCCATTTAGGGGCCAAAGTGCTGATTCTCTGCTCATCAGCCGCAAGCTGATTCGGATTTGGGGCGCCAGGGCTTTTCTCTAATCAATTAACATGTTAAAAGCTCTCATGCCCAGCCTGTCCTCAAGGGAGTCTTTACCATCCAACTCTCCTTGGGGCCCAAGCAAGGCTGGCAAAAGGGAAAAAGCCACAAGAACTTGAACTTCACAAGAGCAACGGCAACAAAACTCCACCACACCATGGAGACCCTCCAGCCACGGAGGCGCTCGCCTGTCTCTTCGCGCTGCTTTGATACCCCCAGCGTAGAGGTTGCCGTTCCAATGCACGTTGGCAGCAGGGGCTTGAAAACTAGTCCTGTCCTCCAGCTTCAGCTCCACGACGACGAGGGTCAAACTGCCACTTGGAAGTTCATGCCTGGATCCTTATGTGGAATGTGCCCTCTGTCTCCCCACGTCTCTTTGGAGCTGAAATCCAAACATTGCCTGTCCTATGAAGACTCTGAAATAAAAATAAAATATAATCGGAATATGAGAGAGCAGAAGAATAACAGTAACCAGCAAGTATCGCTTCTATGTTCAGTTTTACTTCGCTGGCAGAAGTGAATGTGCTCGTCAATTCATGGGTAAAATGAAGCTGCTCTAGCACAAGAAACTCCTTGGGGTGAGGACTCTGTCACCCGCTGTATGGCTCTTTGTCATGAGACAGGCTGGGATCTGGGACCCTTTGCTGCAAATACTTGCACCTGGACACACCTCTCCTGGAGAACAAAATACAAAGAAACTGAATGGGACTAAAAATAACTGCGTGCATGCCCAGCTGGGGCAAATTCTGGACCCAAAAGATACAAAAACACCAAAAAAGCCAACTGCCACTTTTGAAGAACATGGAGCAAAAAATGGTGTCAGGAGCAAAAGCAGGGTACTGCGCGTGCCCCCTGCACGCAACACCACCTAAGGGGTGGGCAGAACACCCAAGCCACCCCTCTGGCCAGACCCCTGGACACACCCCTACCCCCACCCCCTATAAGAAACAGGCTTGTCCCCGCCTCGGGGAGAGAGCAAGCAGGGGAACCTGTGGTTTGTTCCCGCTCCCCCCTGCTGCAGCAGGGGCCCCAATAAAGCCTTGCCTGAATTTCTTGTCTGGCCTCTAGTCAATTTCTGTTGATTGGGGAAGGCCAGGAACTCTAGTTGGTAACAGTTGGGGCTCGGGCAGTGGAGCGAGTTGGGGGCTATGGGACCACGTGGTCTTTAGGGTTCCTTCCTGGCTTGAGTGCTTGTGAAGCTAGCATTTAATATGGCTTCAACATTGAGTGAGACCCCCTTCCCCTGAAATAGCTACACAATTAAGGAAGGAGGAAAAGAATGAAGGGATGGACAAAGGTGCTGGTGTGTCTGTTAGGATTTCCAAAGCTCCCTCACGTTACTCTCTTTGCAGAGTTTGTTTCCTCCTCTTCCTCTTACTTCCTAAACTGTGTCTGACTTAATAGATTAAGAAATGATATCTCGGGACTTCCCTGGCGGTCCGGTGGTTAAAACTCCACATTTCCACTGCAGGGGACACGGGTTCGATCCCTGGTTGGGAAACTAAGATCCTACATGCTACACAGCACGGCCAAAAAAAAAAATGACATCTCAAGAACACAGTATTGAGTTTCAAAAAGCCAGTTACAAAACAATATAGTCCAAAAATCAACCATTTATGTTAATTTCAAAAACCACACCGAACTGTACATTGTCATGAAGATATATTTATGTAATAAAAGCTAGAGATTGCGTGAGGAGGATCCACATCAGTGTCATCATAACGGTAACAACCATGTCACTCCTCACCAGCGTCACTGTGCCTGACCTTTACTGAGAACTTTCCACATGCCAGGCTCATTGGCGCACTGAAGCCTCTGGAAAGGAAAGGAGCGGGTGGGGCTGGAAGGGCGTGACTTCTGCTGTATTTGAAAGGAACATAGCAGAGTGTTCACAAATTACAAATTGAGGTGGAGTGTCAGTCATTTTATTTTTGGTATTCAGTATGTTTGAAATGCTTCATTTTTTTTGTTGTTTTTTAGTTAAAAGAAAACAAAAGCAATAACCAAAAGAAACATGCAGACCTTTAGTTAGAAAGGGTCCCTTCTGCTAATTTCCACTGATGGAGTGTGTCCCCTCCAACTGCAGACCTTTAATGCTGTCCCAGGGTGGCTCAGTCTTCTTCCTTTTTCTCTATTTCCACTCCTCAGACAACCGGGTCTGGTCCCTGCCTTTCAGACCATTACCCTGCTGAGACTTCCACAGTGTCTGTTCCAGACCTGCACCCTTCCCCACGCTCCAGGGTGTGCCTTACCTCTCTACACAGACCGCCAAAGGGTACATCAAATGCAACCTGCTCAAAATAGAACACTGATCCCCCGCAAGCTATTCCCCATCACAGTAAATAGCATCACCTTTAGAGTGAAAACAGTTCAGTTCTGTCTTTAGCACCCTTCTTTCTGTCCCTCTCCGAACCAACCCACTGGCAAATCTTACTGGCTCTATTTCAAAATCCACACTCGACCAGAACACATCTGGGCCTCCTGCCGCTGCCCCCCTGGTCCAGCACCGCTACCTCTGACTTTCACCACTGATGGCCATCACCTCCCAGTGCTTGGGCCACTCCGTCTCCTTTCTAGATGGCTTCTTCAAAACCTTCCCAGGGCCTCCCTATGCTCAGAACTGAGTAGAGAGTCCTTTCTGTGTCTGCAGAGTGCACAGTCTCTGGGCCACCGGGGCCTCTAACGCCCATCATTTCCCTGCTCCCTGCCCCGCCACCACCATGACCTTCTGAGACCTTCTCGCTGATTCTCAATCAGGCCCACACAAGCCCCAGGGGCCTGGCCTGTAGCCTTGGTCTTCCTTCTGCCTGGACGCCTCTTTACCTAGATTTAAAAAAATTTTTTATTTATTTTTAATTTAGTTTTTTCTTTCTTGGCCACACTGCACCATGGGATCAAACCTGCGCTCCCTGCATTGGAAGCACGAAGTCTTAACTACTGGACTGCCGGGGAAATCCTTTTACCTAGATAGTTTTATGGCTCTCTTTCTCTTTACCTCTCTCTCTCTCTCTTTCTCCTTCTATCCATTTGGGTCTCTGCTCAGATCTCATCTATTCAGAGAAACTTCCCTGCCACCCATCTAACATAACAGGCTGTGGCTTTCTTTCCCCACACTCCAGAATCACTTTTCTAGATCATAGTTGGGCAGTCAACACACAGTTCTTGAAATGTTGAACTCATAATCCTTCTCAAGCACCAGCTGGTGGCAGGCACTCACACACACATTAATTCATTTACTAGCCACCAAAGCCCTCTGAGGAAGTCCTGTTGGAGCAGCACGGATGACTGACACTCAGAGGATGTCCATAGGCTCTCACTGGTGCCCATTCCAGAGTGGAATTCGAACCCACTCCTTTTTACTCTAATCGTCCCCTGCATCACACTGCATCTCTCAAGGAAAGCTAGAAAAAGTAACATCCCTGCTATCTGCTGCCAGGGCTTGTGCTGGTCACATTTACAGAATTATTATGATCTTCACGAACACTCTGAGAAGCAAACACGATCTCCATTTTAGAGATGAGAAAATTGAATCTTCTGAGAGGTTAAATATTTAGCTTAAAATGACCATTCTCCTCAGTGACAGGATGTACCCCGGGCCTGCCTCATCCACAGCCTGTGCTTTCTTAATGACATGCATCCTGCTTGCCTAAAAGTTCCATTTTAATTCCCGTAAAAGGCCGTCCCTGTAGCCTGTCAACATCACAGGCTTACTGATCCATCGTTGCTGTCCCGTGAATGAGCCCAACTCTGCCTTCTTCCCTCTCCTCACTCCTTCCCTCTACTGCGGAGACCTTTCCCCAGAACTTTCACCTTCTACTCATTGCTTACACCTGCTGTAGTCTCAGAGGAGCAATAGTTTTCATGGGCCACCCAGAAGTTGGACGTGAGAACACAGGTTATGTCAAGGGGAACAAGTGGGAGAACAGCTAGTACTGGAAGACAGACGGTGCCCGACTTGCAAATGGGTTTGTTTGCTAGAACTTCTTTGGAGGGGTTGTCATGTGAAACTCGAAACACATTTCCCCTTAGGAACAATATTATCAATGATGGATGGGGTCTTGGGGTCGTCCATGAAACCCTGTGTACTGTCCAACCAAGATACCACTAGATCCTCCAGAATTATTGAAGTTCGCTAGCCAGTCAGCATCCGTCACATCGATTCTGCGGGAAAATAGGCTTTTGAGTTCCAAATGGGGACACCAGGGCCACTTCTCTTCACATGATTCAGCTCGTGCTCCTGTCTCTGGGTAAGATGCTCCTTGCCACTGCCCCCAGCCTAGCTGGATTCAACAGGGCTGCTTGTCCGTCAGCCTCGGGTGGTGGAGGATACTGGGCATTTGAAGGAGCGGGGAGTAAAGGGCTCCAGGAGCAAAAGAGGGCTCCCAAAGTAGGGTCCTCTGGCAGGGCAGTAGGCTGTGCTTAGAACCCATGTGTAGTAGTGGCTCCAGTTTCAGGGCCCAGAGTGTGTTGGAGGGTCTTCTGTAATGTGGTACAGTGACCTGAGCAGGCTGAGTCATGACAGAACGTGAACAGTAAGTAGGGAGCATGGCCGATGTGTATGTCCTGACATCTCTGGAAAGTTCTGATGATGTGGGTGGCAGTGCAGAGTCACGAAAAGTACCCAGAACAGGTATCCCTCCTAAGGCCCTAGTCCTTGTTCTGCTTCCTTAACTGGGGACTCTAGGCAACACATAGCCTCTCAGAGCCTTATTTTCCTTTAACGTTAAGTGGGAAGAATAATCACCCTTAACTCCACAGGGTCATTGTGAGCATCTGTTGTTGTGATATGTGTGTGAAAACACTTTCTAGCCCGTTCAGTGCTATATTAGTATTATATCTAGTATTACACAGTAGAATACACGGTCTCCAAAACTCCAGTATTCTTTGTCCTGACACAAAACAAAGAAGGGAGGGACATGCACAAACTTCCATCCATCTACTGTGGTTTTTTTCAAGCACTCCTAGCAACAGAGAATTATCTGAAGAGGAAGATTTCGGCCTAGACACCACATTTGTTCCAGACCATCTCCATTTCCGGCCACTCTACCTCCGGTCCTCCACGTCTACTTGCCGCGGTTGCCTCAGAACACACAACGTTGTGCTCTGTTGGCTGCATGTTCTCCCTTTAGCAGAATCTCCCTTTCCAACAGCCTATTTTTTCTTTGTTGTCCTGCTAGAGGAGAATCTAATACATAGTCCTTTATGTTTTTAATCCTCCAAACAATAATCAAACAGATCACATTTTAGTTGCAGATTCTTGGAGGAAAAACAAATCTTTATCCAAACGCCAAATGTAGGAATGTTGAATTGAGATAGTTTGTATTCCAAGACCCTGGACAGAGCAAGAAACATGAAGAACTCAAGAAGCTTTCCTATTTGGAAAGCATTTTTTTTCCTACCTGCAGAATTATTTCTCTCCAGTTTGTGACGCAAAATTCTATGTGGAAAGTAAACATCGACTTGATTGACTCCTTTTACATGACTATTTTCTGTAAGAGAATGCAACCTAGTTAGTGCTTGGCCACGTCAGCATGTGTTCATAAACTTATCGGTTAATTAGACACATTCTCTTAAAGTCCCAGACTGCATTGTGTCTTTTGAAAACTGAAGTCATGGACACAAACCATTTTCAAGCTGGAGAAACGTTAAAAATAATGGTGTCCTGCAATGTTTCTCTACAAGCATGCCTTTCAGGATGGTGGCACATGCTACATCATTACCGTATAGCTGCCTGCTTTGAGATCAGCTGCTCTGTTTGTCTCTGGACTGAATGAGTCAATAAGAGATTTGGTTCTAAAACGTCCCAGCTGGACAGTGGTGAAGGCAGTGCGTAGTCTTCTACCGCCAGTTCAGATAGTTTTGTACAAGAGGGTTAGCAGGACCTCACCTTTATTAATGTTTGAAAATCAGTAGGATTGTTAGACATTGTTCTGGGAATTGTTTTAACATAAAATGTGACAGTTGCCCGCTCTGGGGTGCCAAGACTCTTAAGTGCATCCTCTGTTCTCCAGGGTTGATGCGTTGCCTTTTGGGCTGTAAAAGCCTCTTACTTTTCTTAAACAAACAAACAAACAAAAAAAATATCAGCATCTGTTTTTAGATTTCTGGAAAAGGTAACATATGTTGGAGGAAATTCAATTAAAAAAAATCTCGATTACCAGGAAAGTCTTTGTGGATAAAACAGAGTAGAATGGATTGGATACTGTTAGAGTCCAACTGAGTTGAGGATGGTTGGATCCAAACTGTCATGATTTGGGGGCTAGGGGTGGGTGATGGTGAGAGTTTTCCAAGGATATATCCTCATCCCTGTTGTCAACATTTTTATCAGTTACATCAGGAAAGATGTAGGAGGCCATACATTTGCATCTGTTACAAAACCAATGACATTAATTGAATTTGGCACCTGAAGTATTCACAAGTATGCAAGTGGTCCACTTCATGGAGACATTATTAGAATTAGGATACAAAAAAATTTCAATTAGCTAGAGCAATGTGCACATTAAGCCTGTTGCAAGGTTTTATTTGACTGAAAACTCAGTGCAAATAAACTGATTGGTGGGGTTACTAACAGATACCATATGATTTTAGTCTGTACAAATAGAGGTATAATATCTAGAATAAGGGAAAAGACATCTTTCATATTCTGAGCACCTGAAACATGCATTTAATTTTTGTTGTTGTTGTTGTTTTTGTTATTTTGGTGGTATCCTTGCTAACAGCTTTGGAATTTGGTCCTTTGTCTCATCCAGATTCACTGAAAAATTTAAAAGCAAATGTATAACAGAATTAATGTCTAATTTTTAGATTACTAAATGTGGACTGTTATTTTTTATATTGCTTCTGAATATTTCCTAAGTTCTTCAGATTTTTTTATCTGCTTCAAAACACCTTCCCTCGTTTCTTGCATGTTGAAATGTTGATTGCAGAAGTTCTGCAGTCCATATTAAGTTAACTTAATGCTAAGTTCTGTTAGTACCTTCCTTCTGACTGCACCCACATTTTGCTGCCAGATATTCAGAGTGTTTCCAAGAAAGGACCTGCGTTAACTGCCCCCAACCCAGGATGAACAGATTTGTATGACATGGTAGGCATCCCCCAAGGCTTCCCAACAATTCAGCAGGAGAACATATTTGATGGTTGTATTGTATATTCTCATTTGGCTTCAAATTTTTAAAAAAGATAAACATCTTTCTGGATTCAAAGCAAAGTGTATTCTTGGTTTGATGTACATCTTCATGGACCTATTATTAAGCTCTCTGGTCCAGAAAAATTACTTCTCCATGCCCCAATTTCACGATCCATCCAGTTAGGTTAGAGAAATATCCAGTATCTTCTATTGGGAAGAAATCATTAGTATCTTCCATTTTCTTGAGATGTGGAGTTATATAGGAAATAATTTGTAGTAAAAAAAAAAAAAAATGAAAATCACTAATCAAATGTAAGTTATTGCTTTTGTTTGTTTTCATTGTCTTTTTACGGCTTTTAAAAATGTTTTTAAGATAATTGTAGATTTATATGAGATTGTAAGAAATAATTCCTTCATCCAGTTTCCCCCAGTGATAACACCTAACATAACTATAAGGCAAAATTATAGACAGGAAACTAACACTAATACAATTCACGGATCATATTCAGATTTCACCAGTTTACGTGACTCATTAGTATGTGTGTGTGTTTAATTCTGTGCAGTTTTATCACACATGTAGATTCATGTGACCACCACAGTGGCCAAAACAGAACAGCTCTATCACAAGGATCCCTCATGCCACTCTTTATAGGTACTGCCGTTTCCCACCCTTCCCGCTTCTATAATTCTGTCATTTCAAGAATTTTGTCCCGCTCCATCCATCTATATAGTTTTGTCATTTCAAGAATGTTCTATAAATGGAGGCATACAGTATGTAACTTTTTGATTTTGGCTTTTTTTACTCAGCGTAAATTCCTTGAGATCCATCCAAGCTGTTGCTTGTATCAGTACTTCATTCATTTTACTGCTGAATAGTAGTCCATGGAATGAATGTTAACAGTGTTTAACTCTTCACCCGTTGAAGGACATTTGGGTTATTTTCAGCTTTTGCTATTACAAATAAAGCTGTTTTGAACATTTGCAAACAGGTTTCTGGATGAACACCAATTGTAATTTTTCTGGGGTAAATGTCCAGGAGTACAAGAGTACAGTAGCTGGATCATATGGTAAATGTATGTATACTTTTGAAAGAAACCTGTCATACTTTTTTCCAGAGTGAGCGTTAGCAGTTCACATTTCGGCCAGCAGTGTATGAGCGATTCAAGTTTTCTGCGTCATCACCAGGATTTGATGCTATCACTATTCTTTATTTTGGTCATTCTGATGCAGTTTTAATTTACATCTCCATGGTAACTGATTATATTGAACATCTTTGCATGCGCTTATTAGCCACCTATATATTTTCTTCTGTGAAATGTCTTTTGCTCATTTTCTAATTGAATTGTTTGATATTTCCTGTTTTTCAGTTTGTCAATATTTGGTTTGCAACTATTTTTTCCAAGTCTGTAGTTTGTCTTTTCATCCTCTTAACGTGGTCTTTCATGGAAAAATAAATTAATTTTGATGAGGTCCAATTTATCAGTTTTTCCTTTTGTGAATTTTACTTTTGGTGTCAAGACCTATTCACCCAGTTCTAGGTCCCAAAGACTTTTTTTAAGTGTTAGAATATTCTGAGTTTTATAGTTTCACATTTTACATTTATTTCTGTGACTTAAGTTAATTTTTTTATTTATTTATTTTTTACATTAAGTTAATTTTTATAGAGTGTTGAGGTTAGGTTGAGGTTGAGGTTAGGCTGCCTATAATAGCCAGTTGCTCCAGCACCATTTGTTGAAAAGGCCATCTTTCTCCTATTTAATTCACCTTGCAGCCTTTTCAAACATCAATTGGTCATGTTTGTATGGGTCTATTTCTGGATTCTCTATTTCCATTGACTTATGTTTCTATCTCTCCACTGATTCCACACTGTCTTTATTATAGCTGTATATAACACTTAAGAGTAGGTAGAGTGATTCCTTTCACTTCACTCTTTCAAAATTGTTTTAGCTATTCTAGATATTTTACTTTTCCACATAAAATTTAGAGTATGGTTGCCTGTGTTTACAAAACAAAACAAAAAAAACAAACTTTCTTGGATTTTGATAGGAATTGCATGGAACACATGTCAATTTAAGGAGAATTGACATCTTTACCGTATTGAGTCTTCCAATTCACGAACACAGTAGATCTCTGCTTTTAGTTAGTTCTTCTATGATTTCTTCATCAGCATTTTGTAATTTTCAGCATACTTGTGTACAAGTTGAGTTTACTTATTAAGTTTATTTTCTTTGGAGTGATTGGAAACATTGTGTTTTAGTTTCCACATTTTCCTTGTTAATACATAGAAATGTGATGACTTTCTGTGTATTTATGTTGTATCCTGCAACATTGCTGAACTCACTTATTAGTTCTGAGAGGTTTTTGTTTGGTTTGTTTGTAGATTACTTGGGATTTTTTACATAGCCAACCATGTCATCTGCAAAGAGGGAGAGTTTTCTTTCTTTCTTTCTAACTCGCATGATTTTTACTTCTTTTTCTTGCCTTATTATGACAGTTAGAACTTAGAGTACTTTGTCAAATAAGAGTGGTAAGATGAGACATCTTTCCTTGTCCCTAATCTTAGAAGAAAGTATTCAGTCTTTTACCATAAATATGATGTTAGCTGTTGGGTTTTGCAAATGCTGTTTATCAGGTTGAGGATGTATACTGTATTCCTATTTTGCTAGGAATTTTTTTCAAATAGGTGTTGGATTTTGTCTAATGCTTTTTTCTATGTGAATTGATGCTATTGTAACATTTTTGTTCTTTAACCCGTTGGTATGGTGGATTGAACCTACTAATTTTCAAATGTATATTCTGCTCCTATTGGGTGGAATGTTCTATATATGTTAATATAGGTACATTGGTTGATTGAGTTGTTCAATTCTGTATCCTTGCTGGTCTTCTGTCTAGTTCTATCAATTTATGAGAGTGGGATGTTGAAGTCTTCAACTCTAATTGTGTATTTGTTCATTTCTCTTTTTAGTAGCATCAGTTTTTGCTTTGTGTAATTGCTGCTCTGTTGTTTGGTGTATACACATTTAGGATTCTTATGTATTTCTGTTGAATTGATTCTTTCATCTTTACTGTCATTTCCCTTTTTGTATCTAGTAATTTTCTCTGCTCTAAAGTCTACCTTGTCTGATATTACTATAGTCAACTGCTTTTGTTTAAAGGAGTATTTTCATGATATATATCTGACCTTTTACTTTCAACTTACCTCTGTTATTAAATTTGAAATGAGTTTCTAATAGTATTTTTTTTTTATCCTTTCTGCCAATCTCTGTCTTTTAATTGGTGAGTTGAGACCATTTACATTTAAGTAATTAGGGATATGTTACAGCTTAAGAATTTTTTTCTCTGTTTGTTTTTGCTGTTTCTCTTCTCTTGCCTTTCTGTGAGTTATTTGAACATCTTCAGAATTCCGCTTTCATTTACTTAGAGTATACCTTTGTATAGAATTTTTAAACTGGTTGCTTTAGGTATTATGTAATGTATACATAACTTATCACAGTCTCCTGGTGTTGACATTTTACTAGTTCGAGTGAGGTATAGAGACCTTCACTCCATTTAAGTCCTTTAATTTTGTATGGGTACAGAATGGTTGTTAATGTCTTGATTGTTCACCCTCATGATTGTGTGGCTGACTGGGGGCTGTGACTCGCTGCCACTGCCCGGCATCACAAAGGACTATTGTATCATGTATTGCTAGCAAGGAAAAAGATCAAAATTCAAAACTCAAAGTGTGGTTTGTACTGAATACGTATCAGTTTCACACCATTGTAAAGTTGAAAAATTGTAAGTAAGTCAAACCACAGTAAATTGGGGACTATCTGTATATTTACCCCTATTTTTACCCATTTGGATATTCTTCCTTCCTTTCTGAAGCTTAAAGTCTCCTTTTGTTATTATTTCCTTTCTGTTAAAAGAATTTCCTTTAGCTATTTTTTAAGGGTAGGTTTGTTACTAACAAACTCTTTTAGTTTTCCTTCATCTGAGAATGTCTTGATTTCCTCTTCATTTCTTAAGGATATTTTTTTTGCCAGATATAGAATTTACAGTAGACAGTTCTTTTCTTTCAGTAATTTTTAAAAGTGCCACTTTCTCCTGTCCTCTGTGGTTTCTGATGATAAATCCCATCGTTTGAATTGTTTTTTCCTTATAGGTAATGTGCTTTTTTTTTTTTCTGATTGCTTTCAAGATTTTTTTTTTTTTGTCTTTTGCTTTCAGAAGTTTACTTATGATGTGTCTTGGCATGAGTTTCTATGGGTTTGTTCTATTGGAAGTTTATTCAAATTCTTACAGCTATAAACTTGTGTTTTTCACCAAATTTGGAAAGTTTTGTCCATTATTTGTTTGAATACTTTTTCAAAGCATCCCACTCTTTCCCTGTCTTCTGAGACTCCAGTGATAGAAATGTTAACTCTTTTGTTATTGTCCTGATTCTCTCTTCATTTTTTTCAAATACATTGTCTCTCTGTTGTTAGATTGATAAATTCTATAGATTTGGTTTCAAGTTCACTGACTCTGTCCTCTGTCATCTCCGCTCTGCTGTTGAGCCCATCAGTAAGTTTTTTAATTTTGATTATTGTGTCTTTTAGTTCTACAATTTCCTTTTGGTTCTTTTCCATGATTTCTATTTTTGCTGAGTTTTATATTTTTTCATTTGTTTCAAGAGAACCCATGATAATTTATGAAGCATTTTTATGATGTCTGCTTTATGATCCTTGTCAGATAATTCCAACATCTGGTTTATCTTGGCATTGGCACCTGGTGATTGCCTTCTCTCATTCAAGTTATGATTTTGCTGGTTGTGGTTATAATGAGTTACTTTCAGTTGTATCTCGGGCATTTTGGACATTGTATTCTGAGATTTTGTATCCTATTCAACCTTCCCTTTTTTAAGCAGGCTATCCCCCTGTTGAGGTATAGCGTGAAGGCCAAGTTGGTGTGTATGGTCAGCTTCCCACTGGGTTTCTCAACCCCACTCAGCTCACTTCCAGATTTCCATGACATTATCCTGGCAGAGTTAAGTAGACTACCATCTGCCCTATTGGATGGGAGATAAGAGATTTGCTCACCCTTGCTTTTGGTGACATTACAGAGCTGGGAAATCAGAGAGCCACTGCCTGCTTCTGTGGGATTAGGGTGAGGCTGGTAGGATAGAAGATCAGCTCTCAGCCTGGCTCCACTGGAACCATGAAGCAGTGGTGATAGAGGGGTCTCCCTCATTGGTGTTTGGCCAGAGTACAGCAGATATTGACAGAAAATGTTTAGGGTTCAATAGGCCACCCTTTTCCTAGTCTTCTGGCTAGGAGGAATAGGCTTTTGTTGGCATTTATTTAGCCTATGTCTGTTGGTGGTTTGGGGCTGGTGGATTTTGTAGTGTCCCATCCAGGATGTATGGGAGGCCACAAAGAAACCCAGAAAAATCTCCTCAGTGTTGTTCCTCAAGTCTTAAGATCTCTTGGCAGTCATATTCTTGTTTCCTATACTTTTTGTTGCCTTATGTCCAGAGTTTTTTAGTTGCAAGAGGAAGGACTTGGGAGGAAAGAGGTCAGAAATGAAAATCTAAGGTATTTCTTTTATGTAATACATTTTTAAGATTTCACTGTCCATTTCCTAATGGTGAAATAAACAGCCTCCCTTTAGAAAGAGTCTCTTTGTACTAAAATTCAGACTAGATCCTAAGCATGAGTTTGAATCACTGCTAGTAGCCATCATGAAGCAGAAACTCAATTCTCATTGCCCCTGCCCCTCAGACCCTGTGACGTTAATTACAACAGGACGAATTGGAAGAATTAACAGTTTGCAAGGGCTTAATAGGTGCTTGGGTTAAGTGCTTGGCAGGCATTTTCTCATTTAATTCTCCAGACTAGCCTATGAACTAGATACGGTTATCACCCTCATGTTATAGATGAGGACACTGTTGCTGAAAGAGGTTGAGTAATTTGCCCAAATCCACAAAGCTAGGAAGTAGCAAGGCTTTTCCAGTTTAGTGATTCAAGTTCAATGCTCATTCCATTTCAGATAACAAGCCTTCCTCCCAAAGATTCTGATGTACTAGGTATAAGGCCAGGCCCATCAGTATGCATTTTTGACTTGTCAAGCTGGAAAATTGAGGTAGGAAGCTCTTTTCTCACACTTTGACAAACCCCAAGGCACTGAGACATCTGTCCTGTCTCTGGTAGCATGGCTTTGACCAACAAAGGGTGGAGTAAACAAGCACACCTCTTCTTTCTAAAGAAAACAGGAATTTGGAGATGCTCCCCTTTTCTGGATTTTGCCCAAGAAGATGCTCAGAACGTTCTCAGACATGCTTTGTGCAGTTTACTACATATTTGCCATCTTACCACTGGGCTGGGCAATCGGACTCACTTTAGAGTGGCCACTTAAAGGTTTTTTGAATGTTCTGTTTCATAGGAAACAAAATTGTGGTTCTCCTTAACATATATATCATGTATTTGGATGTTTTCAAGTCCATAATATTCTTTATATAGAGTTTCACCTCCAAATCCTTTTCTAGTGAACAAAAATAGTCTCTTTCCTCACATAAACTGTTTTATACCTCTTCATGTAATTTTTTTTTTTTTTTTTTTTTTTTTTTTTGCCGTACGCGGCCTCTCACTGTCGTGGCCTCTCCCGTTGTGGAGCGCAGGCTCAGCGGCCATGGCTCACGGGCCCAGCCGCTCCGTGGCATGTGGGATCCTCCCGGACAGGGGCACAAACCCGTGTCCCCTGCATCGGCAGGCGGACTCTCAACCACTGTGCCACCAGGGAACCCCCCCTTCATGTAATTTTAAGGTACAAAAACTTTCAGAGAAAGTTTAATCCAGGGAGGACTCTTAAACTTATTATTGTTTAGACTTTTTCTCCGGGATTCAGAATGTCACGTAGAAACCTTTTCACTGGAGTATTTCTTATTTATTTTTTTAAGGATACAGATGATAAATTATTCCTATATCACTGCTCATCAAGGACCTTCTTATTCATGATAATCTACAAATTATTATCTGGGACCAGGTCTGGTTTTATGGACCTTGTGAACTTAGAGACCTAAGAAGAGTAACATTTTAAATTTGGTTCTCATTAATTTGGAATATATGACCATTTAGATGATAATTTTGAGGTTTATCTTTGTGCTATCTTGTTTTTAAAAAAAGTTCCTGAATGAATTATTGGCTTAATTATGATTACACAGGAAATGTTTCAACTGCTCCTAAAAATAAGCATGCTGAAACAAAGAAGTACCTTTTGTGGGCAAAGAATTGATTTATTAATTACAATCCACTTGTGTATATTATTAAGGAAGTTTTACTGTGGATTTACAAGACATCTCTGGCCTAGTTTCATTTATTTGTAAGAAATGATAGGTTTCATATCTTTCATTTACTTAAGCTGGATTGTTACTCAGGCAAAATTAATGAAGTTCCAATGTGGTATGAATGTCTTCTCACTCAGCATTTACTGAAGATATCCTAACATATTTCATAGACAATAGCCAGCCCTACCTTAAGCGGAAGAAGAGAACCAAGTTTGTGTTCTTGGAAACTGTGCAAAGAGCTCCATGAGGGGAAAGAATATTACTCGTGCATTTAATTAATATATAAAAAGTCAATGACTATCTTCAAATTCACAGTG
This sequence comes from Phocoena sinus, assembly GCF_008692025.1. NCBI lineage: Eukaryota > Metazoa > Chordata > Mammalia > Artiodactyla > Phocoenidae > Phocoena > Phocoena sinus. The sequence goes on from NC_045771.1 coordinate 94,552,537, forward strand.
AAACTGTAAAAAACGAAAACAACATTTCAGATATTCAATAGTTATTAGCCCTGTTTACTGTTGTTAAATGCTTTTAAGTAATTCGAAAGATACCAGGAAAGAATAACCACAGAATTCGTGTGCAAGAGAGTCAGCAGGGCATTTTGTAAGTAAGACTCTAAATAGCTAATGAGGAGCATGTGGGAAAGGAAAGAAACAAATAAATAGGAAAGTGTTTGCACACCACAACAGACATGTATTATTATTATTATGTGAAATTCACAACACCCACTAACAAAGAGGAACATGGGAATCAAAATTAAATTAACGTGCAGTTGTAAAAATTATAGTCTCATCTAAATAAAAACCAAGACTTACGTTTTTGAAACAGAAAAGCAGTCATTAAAAATCCAAAAGAACTTCTGTCTTTCCAAGAAGGAATAATAAACAATTTTTTAAGTCTGTCAGTGTTTTCTGAGCTATTTTACATTGTTCGTAGAGTCCCCCATATTATTGTCATAATAAAAAATTAACTTCTAAACAAATTAAATTGAGGTAAAATTTGGTATCATTGTACCAACGTCCAGGTGGTAAAACCTTCCTTTGTGTGAATAGCAAAATTACTTTTTACTGCCTTGTTTATTTCTGAAAATAATAGGGATCCTTTCTCTTTATTCCTACACTCACATAACAAACATGTATTGAGCATCCCAATTTACCGGCTTCTAGACAGTGCAAACAAAACAGATATGATTCCTGCCCTCATGGAGCTTGATAATTCTCCTGAACACCTGTTTTCATCCAATCTGTGGTATGAATCTCTGTACTCAAAAATGCCACACAGCTGCTGGAATGTTCCATCTTTAGAATGTCACAGGTGTCTGTCCTCATGGGTAGCATACATGCAAGTTGCACAATTGCATAGACCAGATTCAGTGAGAACAGACACATTGCATTGAACACTTTTCTGCTTACATGTGACTATTTTGGTTCATAGTCAGTAACACTGCTTCACCTTATTTTTGGGTCTATTTGACAAGATTTCTTTTTCTAGAATCTTGAGGTCTGAGGGTATGACCTCATTGTTTAAGAAACCTGAGAACTGAATTTAGGACTAAAGCACTCACTTATTCATTCATACATTTGTATTCAGTAGATATATTGTTGAGGAAAACAGTCGTAGCTCCCTGACATTGTAAAGCTTACATTCTAGCAGAGGGAGGCAAAGAATGGCAGACATATTTGAAAAGTACTATGGAAGAAAGGGGGAGTAGAGCAGAGTGAGGATGATTGGAAGTGACAGGGTCAGAATGGCAAGTAGAAATGTTAAAGGTGGTAGTTAGTTAGGGTAGACCTCACTGAGTGAAGGCTTGGTGGATTTGAGGAAACAATCTATGTAGATATCAGAAAGAAGAATGTTCCAAGCTGAAAGAAAAGCTGGAGCAAAGTCCCTTAAGGATGAGCATGCCTGGTTAAGAAAACCAGCACAGTAGAGCAGAGTAAGTAAGGGCAGGAATGCAGGAGGGGAGGTCACAGGGGTACCTGCTTAGTGGGAAGGTTAGAAGGTTATTTGGAATCTCAGAGCCCATTGTCAAGAGTCAAACAGGGAAAGCTTTGCAGATTTTTTTTTTTTTTGATGTTTGTGCACCAAAATTCACTTGATATGGTACATAAGTGGACAAATCCTGAAGTCTGGTGTGTATATAAAAGAGCTTACAAGGAAACAGATGATACAGAAATGAAAAAAGTTAATTGGATCCATCATTCTGTTTGGGGTTTATAAACCAAATATGAAAATGTTTTTTACAGTTATGGAGGAGAGATGGCTATCCTTCAACAAAATTCTGAGCCATCAAAAATTACAAAGGTATAACTTTGCAGAATTTTGAGCAGAGGAGTGGCTTGATCTGAATTATGTTTTTAAAGGGTGACTGCAGCCGCCTTGTTGAGAATACACTGCAGGGAAGCATGCAGGCAGGGAGACCTGGTAGGAGGCTCTCACAGAAATCCAGGCAAGATGTGATGGTGGCCAGGAATAGGCTGGTTGTAAAAAGTGGTTGGATTCTGTATATATTTTGAAGGTGGAACCAGAAGGATTTGCCGATGGGTTGGTAATGGGATGTGAGAGGAAGAGAAGAGTCAAGGTGACTCCATTTAGACGCCTAGGGCAAAATATATTAATTTGCAAGTCTTAATGTGTCTTTCCTTCTGTATTTCACATATTTCTAGTGTTCTCATTTCCTAATCTAGGAATATGTTAGGGTTTTTTTGGTCTAATACTTCCACTAATTATTTACTGAACGCTCACCGTGTGGTAGGTGCAGTGGGGGATGGAAGATGAGCAAAACATTGATTATGGTCTCAAAAAAGATCACAAGAGGCAATACTGTTAGACGTGGAGATACACCGTAAAGGAGAAGCAGATCAGATGTTATAGGGAGTCAGAGAAAAGAGCTGTCCCTTTGCACTGTGAAGAAAAGGAAAGTCTCAGCATCAAGTTAGCCTGAACAGAACTTTCAGAATAATTGGGTTTGAGGATCGCCAACCTGAGACGCCTTCTAGGTGGGCACAGGGACCCGCACAGCATCCAGTCCAAGGCAGAATGAGGACAGGTTGCCTGGAGGGAACAGCTGGGCAAAAAGATTAGACAAGTGGTCCTCCTATTTCAGAGTGCTTTGGGCCAAGGAGGTGGCAGAAAAGATCAGAAGTGTGGGGAGGTGTGAGAGACGTTTCAGAGACAGGACCACTGGCGTAACAAGGTCTCAAAGGGAAGGCTGAGGATTAGGGTGCTGTTATTGAGAGGCTGGTGATGCCAAAACGGAAACAGGGGCATAGAGGGAAAGGACCTTCTCCTATAGTCTTTCCATCTGGACTGCAGAGACAAAGTGAAAGAGAAAAACTAAGATCAATTCTTGTGACAAATAATGAGCACCCCCATTTTCCCAGCAGCAGGTTTGAGGACCTAATTTGCTTGATCCTCTATTTGCCTGGGCTGTGACTGTGATTTGTGTGATCTAAAAAGTCCTGGAAAAGGAAAGAATATGGTAGATATAAGACTTATTCCTTTAAGATGAAAGACTAAGAAGCACAGGCAATTTTTATTGAATTTAAAAAGACCTTCCAAGGTTTACAGAAGAACTTTTCAAAGCTCATTTGAGGTAAGAGCCACAAATAACTACCTGCTCCAGCTCTGTTCAGTTCCTCCTCTCAAAATTGAACCGAAATGCAATCTGGCTTCTCTGCCTGGAAACTTCTTCCGGTATTTTCCTTAATGGAGCACAGAGGCAGAGGGGGTGAGGAGAAGGTCACTACTTTGAAGGTCTATGAAGCTTAAAACGTTCTGGCTACAGACTTCAGCTGAACCAATTTTGTTTTCCATGGTGAAGTCGAACCAAACAAAATCTTGGGAATGTGCCCAAAGAGCTTGTATTGAATATTAGAATTTTAGAAAGCAAAAGAAGCTGGAGGATTGATTACTTTGGCAAAGAGCACATTGTCAGCAAGGTGTTTCTTCACCCTTCCTAGCGTTTTCAGAAGTGTTGAAAATAATTTGAAAATAATTAGAAGCAAACACAAATGTTGGAAAGAGGCACTCAGGGGGTAGTTTCTTCCAGCCCGACATTTTTCAAAGACCTCAGCTGAAAGTTGGGGGAGCACACTTTGAGGGGAGATGGCGTGTTCGCTAATGAATATAGATAGCATTTCCTTATGGGCCGTATATTTTTTCCAGCAGGAAGTGGATAATCTACTATGACATTTCAGTGGGTTGGAACGAGATAGATAAATCAAATGCAAGTTACCCTGTTTCTTTATCAAATGAAAGATAAATGCCTTAATGGATTAGCAATCATGAAATATATAAGTATTTATAACACAGTACTGCTTTATAACACCATCTGCCAAAGAATGGTATTTATTCAGCCACTGATATGCGAACAGATTTTCTTCCACATTATGCAGAGAGGAAATATATCCTAGTGTTAACGAGCATGCACTTTGTATTTAGCCAGCCTCAATTCTAACAAAATTCTTTAGTTGATTGACTGTGTTGTTTTGATGACGTTACTTAACCCCACTTTCCTTTGTTGATAAAACGGTGTAATAATCGTCCTACTTTTAAAAGTCATTTAGTCTATCAAACAAGATAATATATGAAAAGCATTCCACCAAATGCCTAACACATGTAAGTACTCAATAAATAATAGCTGTTCTCATCATTCCACTGGTCAGATTTGACTCCACACAAAATGAGAGTTTCACAGTATTTGGAACATCTGAACTGAATGCTTTTGAAAGGAGTGCTGAGGGACTAGATGAATGAGTCCCTCCTCTGGTTCTGGCAAATAGGTCTCTGTTTTAAAATTGAGGCACAGAATCAGTCTCCATAAGCTAGATCATGCTGTAGTAACAGTTCCCGAATAACATTGGCTTAAAACAACACAAGTAGATTCCTTGCTCACATCCCATGTTCATCATGGTTTGCAAGGTGGAGTTGTTATACCAGAGAGACCTGGAGGGGCTTACCTCGGCATTGAGTGTTCTGGCCTGGAGGTGGGGCATACACTTCCCTCCCATTCACAATTTGTTGGCCAATCCCATGGCCTCACACAAAGGGATCAGGACATGTCACACTATCGTGGCCCTGGAAGGTGGAAACTGGACATCTGATGAACACTGATGCCTACCACAGGACCACAGACATAGTTGAAAATATACTCTTGCCTCGTAGGTAGTGGGGCTTGAGGCATCTTTATTGAGCTCCAAAATAATGAATTAAAGTCTGTTACAGCAGTAGTGATATATGGTGCTCCTGAACCCTGGGCAAGACGGGGTGACTCATCCAAGTTGGTGGTACACACCACACGTTGCCTCGAGTTTCTGGGATGCCGGACCATATAGGCAGTGCCATCAGTTGAGTCCTTCTGTTCAAGAGGTCCAAAGCCATTTTTATTCTCTATGGCCTTTTTTCACTCTTCCATGCTAGTCGAAATGGCTTTATCTGTTTTTATCTCACATCTGATGGGCTTAATGTGTTCTAACTGTACGGCTCCCTTTGGCGCCCTGGATGCTATGGCTGAGAGGCACCATATAAAAAATGTTGTTATTGTTATGATGATGAGTTCAAGCAGTGGAGGGGAAATTGCGAAATAACTTGGTGCTGGAGCTCTCATTATTTTCAGTGAAATGAAGTTTGGCTTCTTACGACGCTAGTAAGCCTTGAAGATTAAATGGTATCTATAGTACGTATCTTAGCAATAGTCCAAAGAAGTCAAAATAAAAACTTTCGATACAGCATTTCATATATTATGAAACAGATGTTTGCTTTTAAGTATTCTTAATTTTTTAAAAAAAGTTGACACCCATATCAGACATTAAAAAAACCAACAAATGAAAAGACCCCACACACTTAATCTTAATTGTATTCATTCTCTCTTCCATTATGATTGGATGGCCAGCTATGTTCATTAATTTAACCCTTAGTACTGATCCTTTGCCAGTTTGCTGTGAGGTTGAGCAATAAGTTGTTTCATTGCCTTAGAAGTGCATCATGAAGACGGAAGGTGCATGGAGTTCTGGAAAAAAGGACTGTTGAGGTCCCTTCCCTCGTGATGATGTGATATTATGTTCCCATTACTTGAATATTCATTATGGTTTCCCACATGTTTTTGGCTACCTCTGTTTCCTGAAACTGTTTACATTATTAAGTTGGTCTGGATTATAGAAACGTAGCTCAAACTCCATGTATAGTTAGAGTAGCTTGGGATGTTTGCATATATGGGGTAGATTCCCTGTTCAGCCTGAGAGAATCGTGGAAGGTTTCTAAGAGGAGATGAGACAGAATAGTCAGGGTCTTGTTACCAAAGGGCCTCAAACCACAGATGGAAAACACGACACAGGGCTAGTCTGAGGAATTTCTGGCACACCAGGAACTGGGCCCTCCCTGTGTCTTGAACCAGATAACTTTCCACAGAGAACACAGTGAAGGCTTCATTCCTTTTGGGGTGGGTAGAGAGGAAAGCTTTGGAGAGCATTGCCTGACTCAGAAACATGAGAAATCAGAACGTATCGATGCTGCTGTGTTTCCAGGACCTCCTACAACGAAATAGGCGGAGTATGACAAATTAATGTGAAAAGATGAAGTAGTAGTGAGTACCTATTGCATAAGAAATCTGGTAGAACTGTGATCTAGAAACACAGAGGGAATCGACTGTCAGAAGACAGAATCTGAAGCTGGCATGTTCTACTCCAAGACCCCGAGTTTATTTTCCAGCTTAGATAATTCTCTCTTCTTTTGCTTTCTCCTCTTTACTGGGAAGCAGCGTGGCCCATTGGCAAAGATACGGGATTTGGAGCAAGACTCTCTGGCTTGGAATCCTGGCTCAGCTCCTTTTAGCTCTGCGACCCTTTTAGCTCTGTGACTTCCCTGCTGTGTTGCTCAGTTTTCCCGATTTTACAAATGGGGATCATAGTAGTACCTTCTGGGCTGAATGAATCAAATGTGAAAAGCACATATAATAGTGTTTGGCACAGAGTAAGTGTCTGTTAAGTAAGTAAAATAAGTCCCATGTTTCCAAAGTTCCTTTTAACATAACTAGTTAAAATTCGAGAGAGTATAAAATTAATTTCTGGTGTATGTTATGATGCCGTTGGAGATAGTAAGTATGTACTTATCAGATGATCAGATAATCATTCAACCTCCCTTAGCCTCCCTTTTGTTATCTGTAGGAAGAGGAAAACATACCTATCTCAAGGGGTTGTAGTGAGGAATACATGAAATAAACATTTGAAAAGTTCTGCTTAAGAAAAGGTTCCTTCCTTATAGCACAGGGCACTCTGCTCAATATTCTGTAATAACCTAAATGGGAAAAGAATTTGAGAAAGAATAGATACATGTATATGTATAACTGAGTCACTTTGCTGTATACCTGAAACTGACATGACATTGTTAATCAACTATACTCCAATATAAAATAAAACATTTTAAAAATTAGTATTTGAAGACAGAAAAAGCTGCCCTTAACTAAAATGAATGAATAGAATTGATTTTTTTTTTTTTAAAAAGTGTTCCTTCCTCCCTTTTCCTTTTCCTTTAAATAATCGTATCCTTGACTGTTAAAGATTTTTAAAAGTTAAGGCTTTTATCCCCAACTTGCTGTCGTGAATCTGAAATGCAGCTCACTTGTCCATGTTCTGGGAAGTAGAAGTCTGAAATTAACAGGTGATCAAGGCTCTACTTAAGGAATCTAGGTTGCTGAGGTCAGCACTGCAGCAAAGAAGGAAAGGTAACAACAGCAGCTAGCATGTATTGAGTGCTTGTTGTGTGCTCGGTTCTGTTCTTAGAAGTTCTAAAAATCCTCACAACTTTATATGGAAGGGACCATTTTCATCCCCATTGTACAGAGAAAGATGCTGAGGCACAGGTGCTTAAGTAAGTTACCCAAGGAGATACACTCAATACATGGCAGAGCCAGGATGTGAATCTAGACCCTCTGGCTCCCCAAACCCACGCTCTTAACCCTCTTGCCATGTCACTTCTCGAAAACAATGGCTATGAAGTCAGCAGATCTATATGTGCGTCTGCTGTGTGCTGTGTGCCCTTGTACACGTTTCATAACCTCTCTGAGCTGCGTGTTCCTCTTCTGTGATACAGGAATAAAAGGCACTGATAAATGCAAAAACTCTGTAAGGTTATTGTGAGGATCAAATTAGATTAACAAATAACAAAACTCTTCGCCCCAGGCCTGGTATACAGTAAGGGCTCACTAAGTAGTAGTTGCCAATGTCATCGTGTATGACTAGAGACTGGGGCAGGTTCCTCCTCATCTACCTTTGCATTTTGTCAGCCTCCAGCTCTTGACCTATGGGTTCCTGGAGGTTTATTAGTTCAGCCTCCCAAGAATGGGCATCCGCAGAAGTTGAGGTCAGAGGCATTTTCACTTTCCTAGAATCTGACACACTGTTCCTGAGGGACCAAGGGCAGTTCACACACAGTCCTCATGGAGAAGTGGGTCTAACCCACAAGCTGTGCCACTCAACCCCCTTCCTGGTGAGGTCTTTGCCCACCAATCCTTAGACTAGGTAGACTCCTCACAAGGACAGCACTTGGGGTTCCAGGTTTGGTACCAGCTGAAGTGCTGGAGATTGCTGTGGCGTGCACTTCTTTCAGCATTTTTTGGTTCGATTGCCTTTATTAATGCAGATCAAAAACATCCACACCTTTGGGAATCCCTGAGTGTCTATGACTCAGCCTCAGAGAACTCTGCGTTTCTTTCTCTGCCTCTTTCTGTGAGCACAGCGTCCACAGTTCTTTCACAAGTAAAACTGCCCTAACTTCTACCCCTCAAGTCAGTGGAGATGTGTCTGTTCAAGGCCAAGCATTCCTCTTTGCAAGAAATGCATTTATCTCCGAATTTATGAGCTATACAGATTAATTTTTCATTCATTTAATTTGCTTCCTGGGGACACAAACCATTTTGATGCAGTAGATTTTGATATAGAACTTAGATAATAGAGGAAAGTCTGCCTGAATAACAAATTTAAAACCTCAGCATCAGAGATGTTGGAATAAATACGATTGCCTTGGAAATATACTGCTTTGGAATGAAGGCATTTAGATGGTAAATGACCTCTACATTTACATATCCTGGCCCAAACTCTTCCCTGAATTCCAGACTTGCATAGCTAAAGGCTTCTCTCCTCAGATATCTCATTGGCAAGTCACACAGCATCTTCAAAAAAGAATTTGACTTCTGCTTCCACCCAGGCTTGTCTGTGAATCCATTCAGCCTTCTGCATCTGGTAAATGGCCTCGCCAGTTACTCAACTCAGAAAGGGGAGTTCTCCTTTGATCCCTCTCCCTCCCTCCTCAGCTACGTTGGGTGGGCCTTGTACTTCATCAGCAAGCCCTCTCATTCTATCACCGAATAGCTCTCAAATACATCCACTTTTCTTAAATTCTGTAGGCACCATCCTAGTCTAGGCCACCATCGTCTCCTCTGATCTCCCCAGAACAGCCTCCAAGCTCATTTGATCGCATTCTCTGCCCAGCAACGCGAGTATTTAAGTCTTGTCACTGCTCTGCTTAAAGCCCCAGCTGCTTCCCAGTGAACTCAGAATAGGATCCACGTTTACTACCATAGCCTATAAATCCCTGTGCCTCTCCCTCCAACTTCATCTAGAAACTACCAAATGATGTTTGAGCCACCCTGGAACTTTTTTCAGTGCCTTGAACATCAAGCCTGTTCACACAAGTTAGCCTAGATACCCAACTAACACAGTCAGCTCTGTAGTACTGTAATAGGTTTATAATACTTTTCACACAAATAACACATAAAAAACAAAAATAAACATTTTTAATCTTACAGTACCTTGAAAAGTACAGTAGTCCAGTACAACAGCTGGCATCCAGGGGCACGTTTGCATCTTTGAAAGTTCACAAATTGAAGGTTCGGATGTAGGGGACTTACTGTAGTCCTTTACTACCCCATGACCCCTCTCCACCGTGCCTGCAATATTCTCCTCTTTTCAGCTAGGTTTCTACTCATTTAATAATTTCTATCAAATTAAAACTATTTATTTGTTTGCCTATTTGTCTGTCTTCCGAATCAGAATGTAAATTCCATGAAAGGAGTGTCTAGATACATTTTGTTCGCTAACATATATCTAGATTATATAGCTCAGATCTTGACACAGGGATACTCACAAATTATATGTAGAATAAATTAGTGGATAAATGAATTAATAAAATAATATAAATAGTATTTATTCAAATATCTTTAATTGTTAGCAATAATTAGTTCACCACATTTGTATTGAATGGCAGAGCATGGACCGTGGAGTCTGACGTATAGGACATTTTGTCCTGGTTCTATCTCTTACTTAGCTGGGTAACCTTAGACAAACTAACCCTTTAAAGGGTCTCAATTTCTTGATCTGTAAAATGCGAGTTATAATGCTCTCTGTTGTATAAGTTGAAAAGTCCAGTGCGATAATGCAAATAAAAAGCAGAGTCCACAGTCATCACAAGTGTTCAAGAGAAGATGCTTGCTGTTATCTTCATTAGAAGGACCACAAAAGGCATTGAGGGCCAATTAGCAAATACAGTTGACATTTTCCTGCCTGCATAGGGCAAACAGCAACTAATAGACAATCTAATGCACTATGCTTTGTGCCCTTATAGAGGATACACAGATAACAAGCGCTTCTTGAATGTTCTGGGCATCAAAGTCAAATGGATTTTCTTTACTTATATTCCATCAGTTACTTAAAATCTTGCCACATTGTAATTTGCTTCATATTTGAATCTTGATTTTCTTAGGCAAATTTTGTGTTTTTCCAGAGTTCCTAGTTCTTACTTTTTTTCTTGCGTATGTAGCTTTGTCTGCTTATTTTACTTTTTCCAGCCTCTCAGTCATACTGATTATACAGTTAAGGCTCTTCTGCCTCCTTAGACTCCCCCTTTTGAAGATCTCTGTCCTTCTCCATCTCTGCCTTGTCCAAGCTGTCGTTCTGGGACCTTCCTTCCCTACACTTGTTGGCTGGTCCTCAATGCGTACCAACATTTTCCTCTTACTTCATTTACTCCAGTGTTTTACTGGAGTCAACTTCAAGAAACATACTTAGTAAGTTTAATCTTTGAAAGTTCGAAAATACCTTCATATTTGATTAACCATTTGACTGGATATACAATTCTAGGTTTAACGTCATTTCCGTTTAGAAATTTGAAAGCAAGCTTCACTTTCTTCTAGTTTCTAGTAGAAACCAGTGAGACTAGTCTATATTGAGGCGTTTAATCCTTCTGCTTTCAGCCCTACTTCTAGTCTAAGATCTGTCTCTCTCTTAACCATTGATTTTAAGAAAAGAGGCTCAGGAATTCCCTGGCGGTCCAGTGGTTAGGACTCGGCGATTTCACTGCCAAGGGTGCGGGTGCAATCCCTGGTTGGGGAACTAGAATTCCGCAAGCCATGCACAGAGTGGCCAAAAATATAAAAAAATAAATTAATTATATTAAATTTTTTAAAAAAGAGGCTTTGGGGGAGGTGACGTAGACCAATTGGCATCGACTTCCTCTCAGTGTCCTTGTAGAATATTCTGTGCTTCAGCTTTCTCTACCTCTTTTCCCCATCAACATGATCCCATCCATGTCATTCTTAAATTTGTTGGAATATCCCATTCACTAGTAATGCTCTCTCCCATCCTTTTTCCTCATATGAAGTTTTATGTTTGTTTGTTTAACTCATGTACTTTTATTTCAGTGGCTTATCAGGAGAGAGTGAAGGCGGTTATAGCTGTTCAAAGCCCCAAAATACACAACTTGAAATTATAGTACAGTTTGCCATCATTTAGAGTTACTGTAATTTATTGAACCAGTGCCAAAGTTTTGGACATATTTTCCTAATTCTTTTTTCAGTATTACAACTATTTGACCTCTTTATCTAGAAGGAAGCGGTTAGAGATAGGCCTTTGAGGACAGTACATGAGGGAATGATTGCTAAACACCTACTCTTAACAAGGTAACCTTTGGAAGCTAAGAAAAGATGGAAAAGTTTTCTTTCTTTCTTTTTTTTTAAGTTCAGAATGCCCCACAAAGAACCCTCACAGGCTGTGTGTTAGAAAGCCTTGTGGGAAGGAGAGAGGTATTAAGAGTATTAAGGAGATTTAGAAAGTTGTTTATTTAGATCCTTGCCAATAAAATTTGTCGATATTCCTGATTACATCCATAGAAAAAAAAATTTTTTTTAAGCAGGATTTCTCCATCTAAGCGTGTGAACACTTTTAAAACTCTTGATGTTGAGTTGACAAATTTCCCCCCAGAAGGATTGCACCAATTTGCATTCCTACCAATCACAGACCTCTTTTATTTTTTATTTATTGTTTTTGGCTGCGTTGGGTCTTCGTTGCTGCTCGCGGGCTTTCTCTAGTTGCGGAGAGTGGGGGCTACTCTTCGTTGCGGTGCGGGGGCTTCTCACTGCGGTGGCTTCTCGTTGCAGAGCGTGGGCTCTAGGCACACAGGCTTCAGTAGTTGTGGCGCACAGGCTTAGCTTGGTCCACAGCATGTGGGACGTTCCCAGAGCAGGGCTCGAACCCAGGTCCCCTGCATTGGCAGGCAGACTCCCAACTACTGCACCACCAGGGAAGTCCCAATCACGGACGTCTTAAACACACGCTTAGATGACATCCACAAGATGATTTGCTAGTTTTATAAACAAAATTGGGGCTCATTATCTTCATACACATTTATTTGATTATTACTGATGTTATTACCCATATTGTATTACCCAACTGCTCAAACCAATCCTCCGTAGGTATTGCCAGCCTCACTTTAGAAATCTATAGACTGAGACTCAGGGACTTTTTTTTTTTTTTTTTTTTTTCCGCGGTACACGGGCCTCTCTCTGTTGTGCCCTCTCCCGTTGTGGAGCACGGGCTCCGGACGCGCAGGCTCAGTGGCCATGGCTCACGGGCCCAGCCGCTCCGCAGCATGTGGGATCTTCCCGGACCAGGGCACGAACCCGTGTCCCCTGCATCGGCAGGCGGACTCCCAACCACTGCGCCACCAGGGAAGCCCTCGGGGACTTTTAAGAATTCTCAAGATCACACAGCTTTCAAGTGTTTGAAAGCATATGCGGGTGTGGATATTGCTTTGCCAAAAAGTAATTTAAGAACATGTGACTTATCTGCTCATCGTTTTTTTTAAACAGAAAATCAGATCATTCTTTCTGGACCTTAGATGTAAATAATTATGTCAAACATGTTCTACTTCTTGAAACAAATAGTTGAAGAACCCTCCATGCAAAGCCTAGACTGGGAGGGACGTCCCAGGTACATAGGATTATTGCACAGGGTTACAAGGACAGGATTCAATGGACCCATGAGAACTTAGCTTTCTCTGGGATCTAGATATTGCCTTCCTTGTCTCACTGTGCGTGTCTGTGTATATTTTTAAGGGACTGTAAATTTCTGGTTTTTATGAGCCATGTGGCAAAATGATCCTCCACAGTGACTCCTCACTCTGCCCCATCCCCAGGTTCACTTTCCAAAGTTTCAGTTACCTGTTGTCAACCGTGGTCTAGAAATATTAAACAGAAAATTCTAGAAAAAAATAATTCATAAATTTTAAATTGTGTGCCATTCTGAGGAGAGTGATGAACTCTCCTGCCATCCCCCTCTGTCCCTTGAATCATCCGTTTGTCCACCGTATCCACCTGTTAGTCACTTAGTAGCCCTCTAGGTTATCAGATTGACTGTCCGTCAGTGGCAGCACATGTGTTCAAGTGACCCTTATTTTACTGAATAATGTTCCCAAAGCACAAGAGTAGTGATGCTGGCAATTCGGATATGCCAAAGAGAAGCTGTAAAGAGCTTCTTTTAAGTGAAAAGGTGAAAGTTCTCAACTTAATAAGGAAAGAAGAATAAACTGTAAGCTGAGGTCGCTGAGATCTACAGTAAGAGCGCATCTTCTATCCGTGAAATTGTGAAGAAGGAAAAAGAAATTTGTGCTAGTTTTGCTGTCACACCTCAAACTGCAAAAGTTAAGGCCACAGTGTGTCATAGGTGCTTAGTTAAGATGGAAAAAGCATTAAATATGTACAGTAAGATATTTTGAGAGACCACTTTTACATAACTTATTATTATAGTATATTGTTATCATTGTTCTATGTTATCAGTAGTTATAGTTGTTCATCACTTACTGTGCCTCATTTATAAATTAAACTTTATCATAAGTATGTGTGGATAAGAAGAAAGAGTATACATAGGGTTTGACACTATCTGTGGTTTTAGGCATCCACATGGGGTCTTGGAAACTATCCCCTACAGATAAGGGAGCACTGCTGTATTTAGGAAACGTATAGAAAATTACAATGTGAAAACGGCCAGTACTGTACAGATACCTATACCATACTCTGATATTAAATTACATGGACAAACCCCAGCTTCAGAATCTTCCTAAAATCAGTCATATGCAAAATACCTGGTTTCTGAAGGGGCATATGAAAAAGTATATACAACTTCATAAACTGCAATATGGCTTACTTAGTAACTTATATTTATTTAAAGAAGCCTAAGCTTTCCAAATATATAGTATCTTCCAGGTGTCTTTATCCTAGCAAGTCTAAAAATTACCAAGTAATACCATTCCACCAACCTAAATTCTCTAAGATTTTTTTGTGCAAAGTGTTAAATGCCCTTCATCCCAAACTTGGTAGCATAGTGTTCGGTGTGGATCTGGAAGCTCCCAGGAAAGGATGGTGCATAGTGAGGGTGACACAAGTTGAACTGCCCTTTCCTATGGCTGGACCTGAAGAATTCCCTTATACATCATCCCTGCAGGGAGGTTAAAAGTCCCAAGTTCTAAGTACCAATACCACAGTACTCCAATGTGGATGAATCTCAAAAACATTATGCTAAGTGGAGGACACCAGACACTTAAAGGTCACATACTGTATGATCTCATTGATATGGAATATCCAGAATAGAGAGATCCCTAGAGACAGAAAGAAGGTTAGTGGTTGCCAGGGGCGTGAGGGGAGGAGAGAATTGAGAGAAACTGCTTAAGGGATGAGGGTTTTGCTGAGCGTGTAACTGAAGGTGGGGTCTGGCTGCTCGCCAGTAAAGAGGCAAGGTTGGCAGAAAGGAAAGTCTGCCTGATTTTGCATGCCGGCGACTGGGGGCCGTGCGGGGGAGGGCGGATGCCTGTCCAAAGGCCGACTCCACCCCTCACAGTCGGGGGCAAGAGCTTTTATAGGTTGAAGGAAGGGGCTACATGCAGAAACAGCACAGTCAGCTCTGACAGTCATCTTGAAATCGGTCATCGCTGGTCTGACCAGCGTCATCCTGATTGTTTTAGGTACAGTTAATCTTAAGTTCCAGGGTCGGTTTGTTCCCATTTCCTTGAGGCCAATTCTTGGAATTGTGGCAGCTAATGTCACGGGGCTACAGTCTGGCCATCACGTAGTTAACTTCTTCCACCTGATGGGGTTTCAGCGTCTATAAGACAGCTCACGGGATAGGGCTCAGAATATTATCTATAGCCCTTGAGAAGGAACTAAAGGTCCTTAACTGCGCTTAATGACTCAACTATTATTATTTAGTCTTGTTGTACGGTTTTCCTTTGTTTCTGCATTTTCTCATTTCTCTGATTAAACTTATTCTTCGGTTAAAGTTTTTCCACAGACAAAAGGCAGGCGGAGGACATGGGGGCCAAGGACCACAGGTGGGGTCCTGCTCCGTTTCAGGAGCAATGGAAATATTTTGGAACTAGATAGAGGTGGTAGTCACACAGCGTTGCAAATGTATTAAATGCCACTGAATAGTTCACTTGAAAATGGTGAATTTTATGTTATGTGAATTTCACCTCAACCCATTCTTTTTTTAACAAAACTCCAAGTTCCTAAACCCAACAGACCTGGACTTGGAAACTGACAACTTCCTAGCTGTATGATGTTGGGCAAGTTATTCTCATTTTCTAACCTGGATCCTAACTTTAACCCTTTTACCTTAAACCTCCGTCAACATCCATACAGGATTGCCGTGAGGATTATAGGAGATCATGTATGTAAAACCTTTGGCACAGTGGCTGGCACATCCTAGATTCTTAGGAAACCGTAGCTACCACTGCTAATACTCCTGGCAGCAGCAGCAGTAGGAGTAAATGGTAGCTGTGTTTCAACCCAGATTCCTGAAGAGTCAAGTGACTATCTTCCAGTTGATCATCTTGCTTCAGGTCATCCAGTAGGAAAGGAACACATACCTGACTTCGACTTCAGCCTTGTATTCGCTCAGCAGAGTCCTTCTTTTGAAAGACAAGTTTTAGATGAAAACCATGGTTAATGTCAAAACGGAACACATCCCTAAAACACCAAATTATCAGCTTTCCCGGGAGCGTAGGGGACACTGCTTCCCAATGTGTGCTCCTTTCCTGAAAAGGGACCAACCCGTGAAAAAACAGTCATACACTGGAGCATTTGAAAGGAAGTGTGAGAAGGGGGAAAAAAAGGAATTTCCCTGAGCTTCAGAGAAGGAAAACTGTGCAGTCAGTTGGAAGTTGCCGTTTATCTGGAGGGCATGGTATGGGTGACAGACAGGGGCGGCTTGATGGTTTTAGGAGGTCTGTGTCCTCTCTCTCCATCAACAATGGCTTCCTCAACATGACCTTTTCTGAATGGAATTCTCCGAAGAGCCGGGAGCACATTTGCTGCTTTACTGACTGACATTCTGTTACCCACATGTGCTTTGGTTTTATTTGTTCTTCCTATGAGCTCCCCAAATCGAGAGGAGGCTGGAAGAATTTTTATGAGATAGAAATGTACTGTTTTGTAGTCTCCTTGTGACTCCCTAATTTGTTTTCCCGAAGCCTAATCAAGTGAGACGTAAAGGACAGCCAACATAAATACCATTTATTGAATGAGGCAACAAAAGTAAAATCTGTTGAAACAGCATGTTCCCCAGCTTGTCCATGGAAGAGTGAGAAGCAAGACGAGGCTGCTAAGGTTATGGAAAGTACATGGTCTTTAATGTGAGACAGCTCAGGTGGACATGGATTTGCTTCCTGGTGCTATTAATTATTAGCCATGTGACCTTGAGCAAAACCTTATTAGCTTTGGGGACTTTAGTGTCATTATGTGAAGATTGGGGATGAAAAAATCCATTCCCAACAGGTGTTGAAAGCATTTCTTGAGTTACCCTGTTTGCAGTGGCTCAGTGCTCAGCAAAGAGCTGACAATAAACATCCTTTTCCCCTTGCACTGCAAAGCATCAAGGGAGGTGATGGGGCAGCTTTTGTCATCATAGTGGCCGGCAGGTTTTGTGCATTGTTGTGGGTTAGGGGATGCTTACTTCATGCTTTCTGTCCATTATCTCATTTAAATCCTTATATCAAGTCTATGTGGTAAACTTTATCATACCCAGTTTAGTCGCAGAACACGAGGCTCAGAGACGTTAAGTAATTAGTCCGAGATGGCGCTGCTCGAAAGTAGAAGAGCTGATATCCAAACAGAAGTCTCTCTGACAATGAAGCTTGCACCCATAACCTCTTCTACCACCTAAAGGCTTCACCCAGGGTCTGGCTGAGGTGTAGTTGATCTGTGGTCTGTTGAACTGAATCTTGGAATCCTACAGTAGATGCTGAGTAGTAAACCTTTGTGTTACCTTCAGCTGGGGTCAGATTTCCAGCTTCAGAGAGACACTATGTACCCATGGCCACTGTTCTCTGGGACCCAGAAAGTCAACTCAGTTGAGTAACCTACCCCTGTGGGTCTTTGTGACAGGCCAGGCATATTCATGTGGCCCCCTGCATGGTGGTGGGCAGGCCAGATGACCACTGCACACAGTTGGATAAAGCTAAGTCAAGAAAAGCCATGTGTGCAAATGCAGTTCTTTCCAAAATGATGGTCCATCTGCAAGGGTGTAACCGGCAGTGATATTCCTGGCACTCATCGCAAACACCCCAGGCTGCTTGGGTAATGAATTTCTTTTTTTTTTTTTGGGGGTAATGAATTTCTGAGGGTTAGTCATTAACAGGTTTCCTGCATTCCTCCCCCTTTGACAGGCCCAGCTGTGAGATACAGTGAGTTAAAGATGTCAGAGGCCAGCCCGCCCCCCCTGCTTGGGCAGCACACGACGCACATCCTGAAGGAGGTCCTCAGATACGATGACAGGGCCATCACAGAGCTGCTCAGCGCTGGAGTGGTGACCCAACATGAGGTTGAGTGACAAAGGAAATACGCTTTTTTGCAAAACCACAGTTGGAATGCGTTTTGCTAGCAAAGGTAAAGTAGCCTTTCCGGACCCTGCTCCCCAGTTCTGGTGCCTGCCACTGAAGAGTTGGAGGAATTCCAGAGTTCCTGCCTGGCCTCTCCAGAATGGCGCTGGTATCAGTGAATCGAGTGCTTTCTAAACGCACCCCACCTTTGATTCCTTACCATTTACCCCCAGATAATAGATTAATTGTGGATTTGTGGGCTTTTTTTTTTTTTTTTTGGGTGAAGTTTTTTTTTTTTTTCTGGAAAAATACATTCCTCATTCTAATTACGTTAATAGCCTAAACGTTTGCCCCTCCAGCCCACGCAGGTCTGAAAAAGAGCAGATCTCTTGACGTTCTTTACTTGCACATAAAGTCCTCATTTAAACCTTTGTTAGGAAGTCAAAGCAATAAGCAGAATGACAGTCTCGGTGATTGATTTTAAACAGAATAACTTAATTTTGAGCTCATGAACCCTTTGTTAATCTGTAATTTAAACCATGGAATTTGTTAATGTCCATTATAAAACTGAGCTCCGTTCTCCCCCATGGGGGTAAATAATGGCTTTATGTTGTATTTCTTTGATTATTTCATGAGACATGGCAGAAAATCAGTCTCCACCAATGAATTTTGGGATGTAGTGGGTGAAGAGTGGTTCTTTAATTGGTACCTTATTTTGAGCCAAGTACAAGTGCAACAGGTTTTTAAATGAATGTCAGATGACTATCTCGGTATTAAATAACGTCTAAATAATGATAAATTGGAGAATGAAAGGAAAATATTTCTTTGTGATCTGAGTATCCACTGTAGAAGAATATATCATGCCTTAATATTAAGTATTTGCATTTAAGTATTTGTCAGTGAATTCGAAATATAGAAACATCTTCTGTCCAGAAGGTGGTAGCTGATTTGCCTATATGTTCCAGGATGAATTGTCACTCAGAGTGCCAATCACCCAAGCCCAGGTACAGACCAAGGAATCAGATGACCCCATGACGAGTATCCTCATGTGAACACAATTCACGCTGTTAGGCACATATATCTTAAAGCCATGTCATTACATGCCAAGTGGTCACTGAAAGTTAAATTACAGATGTTCATTTTTCAAACAGTGATTTAGAGCTACTTTTCTTTTTTTTTTTTTGCGGGGGTACGCAGGCCTCTCACTGCTGTGGCCTCTCCCATTGCGGAGCACAGGCTCCGGACGCACAGGCTCAGCGGCCGTGGCTCACAGGCCCAGCCGCTCTGCGGCATGTGGGATCTTCCCAGACCGGGGCACAAACCCGTGTCCCCTGCATCGGCAGGCAGACTCTCAACCACTGCTCCACCAGGGAAGCCCCTAGAGCTAGTTTTCTTATGGTGTTCTTTTTTATTGGGAAGATTCAAGCCATTTATGCATGC
The DNA here is from genome assembly GCF_008692025.1 of Phocoena sinus. Lineage (NCBI taxonomy): Eukaryota > Metazoa > Chordata > Mammalia > Artiodactyla > Phocoenidae > Phocoena > Phocoena sinus. The sequence goes on from NC_045771.1 coordinate 94,571,657, forward strand.
TGTAAGCCCCAATATGTTTGTAGAATCAAGGACTCCAAATAAATAGGAAGTTTGTCTTCTCATGAGGCCTCCTGAGACTTTTTAGAAGAATGCCTACTAATTCTTGAAACACTTATTGTCCTCTCTGCTTTCCTCTTTGTGGACAACTTATTCTGAAGAACTCCCGCTGTTATCCCACTAGTTAGAATTTCATCATGCAAGGGTAATTTGATACCTTCTTCAGTACTTTTCCCCCAGTGGCTAATTCGTAGATATATATTTGGAGACATTCACTTCAGGCCAGACATCTAAATGAAATTCTTCCATGTATATACAATTAGTAATGAAAATGGTAAAAGGCTGGATGACAGAGAATTGGCAAAACACATACCTTGAAAGATGCTTCTCCACCATTTCTCCGAGTGAGCCAAGTAGATGTCTTGAAATGCAAATTACTTGGTTACTGAGCAATAACCCTTAAATATCCAGGTCTCCGTATGTAGCAGGATGTTGATCATTTAGAGAGGGTCACAAAATGCCTCTAAAACCTTGAAATCGATCACGGTTGGTTGACTGCGCAGTCTTGGTCCCTAGCAGAGTGGCCATTGGAGACCGTCTCCAGTGTAATCGTATATGTAGCTGTCCAGATTTCCACCTACACACCTCAAAACGATCCAGGAGAACTTTGAACCTGTTCATTACCCAACAGATAGCACTTACCCAACTGATTAGGTGAGAGAAGTAATTTAGAATATGTTTCAAGTTCAGATAGATAATTAGTCCTGCAAGAAACACTGTGCTTGCTACAATTTCTAGCAACGTGTCCCAGATCAAGTTATACCTATAAACAATGTGCTGTTTTAATTATCAGGACCTATTATCTTACGCATTTCCAAAGCCAAACATACTATTAAGATATCATATGCTCCAGTTCACTTTGTGTCAAGACCTACCTTCTGGCAGATTTGTGTCTGAGGTTGGCCTAGAAAGTTCTTTGAAACTTCGCGGGTTAATCATTATGTGTGTCCACGAGCAACTGGTTTCCTTCCCTTGATTTTTTTCTTAAATTTTCCGCTGCCATGATTTTCTGGTTAATCAAGCATATTTTCCATCATGCATTCTGATATGCTGAATGTTTCCCCAGAAGAAGAGAAATGAACATTGACCAGTTTTGTGTGACTCCCCCGGGTTACTTGGTGTTCTTTCGTGTTCAGTCCATCTACTAGGAGTTAGAAGCCCAATCATGATTTAAAAAAAAAAAAAAAAAAAAAAAAACAGAAAAACAAGGGAGGTCTCACATAGGTTATTTCATACTAGCTCATTAGACTATTAGACTATGTGGGGTTAACCTCTTAGATAACCCCACAGTGGGGGGCTTTTGCAGAAGACTTCAAGACCCCTGCTTTCAGCCTTTTGCACGGAAATTCACACCCGCTTGTATCTCACCTGAATTTGATAGCTCACCACTGACTCTTTGGTCCCATGACGTCGGCATGTGGTCTGCTTTTATGGATGTGAGTCTTGCTTGTCACTGTCCCATGTGGCTCAATGCTGCCTTTATCCACAGGACCCGTTCTCCAGATCCTGGGCTAGCAGGTGCTGAGAAAGAACGTTAGGTCCAGATCGTCTGCCTCTGCTCTGACAGCTCATGTGGCAAAGGAGACGAGAGGGAAAGAAAGGCAGAGTCCTCACCCTCCATTCCCTGGCCCTGGGCTATTCATTTTCAAACTCATCCCCCAAGATTAATAGATTTTTCTTGCATTTGCTTCTGTTCGTGGGAGAATATCCGCTATAGTGAGTCCTTAAATTCATGAGATTCTTCAGACACGGGATGCCAGCAGAAAATGGTTGTTCACCTTGATTGTAGTATCAATGACACTTAGGAGGCCAGAATGTCAAGCTCACTTCTTTTCCCTCTCTATTTTGTGGTGCAATCATTATTTGATAAGGAGGATGAAAAGGTTCTGGAAAAAAGGTACATAATTCCATTTCAAACAGCTGTTGGGAAAATAAAAAACACATCACAGGGGAAATGTAGAACTTTTCTCAGACATCAGGATAAAATTGTGTTACTTCTTACAGTCCTAGTAGAGAAATACCAGGGTTCAGTGTTTTATAAATTCCTACTCTCATATGATGCTTAAATGGTTTCTCTGTGTAGACATACCGGGCTATCTTCTGGGCACAAATGGACCTGAACTTTTAAACCAGGCCGGCTCTATGCAGGACAGGTTTATGTGGTGGGATTCGTGGAGTATAAGCACCTCCAACAGACACATTTCCCCCAAAGCTGATTCAAAACCGTGTCTTTTAGTATCACCCGAGGAAGTTAACGTATTATTGACAAATGAATGCAAATACTTTGAAGCCATATATTTATTCTACACACTAGGGGGAGAGAATGTGAGTTTTGAAGGGAGGAGAGTTGGAATAAGTGAATTTGTTGTGGTGGAAGGGAAGAGAGAGCACGCCCAGGTCAGGGAGACCCAAGGGTGTGTTGGCCCTGGGGACCCTGGTGAGCCCATCGCAGTGTGAGCCTAGCCTGACCTGACGTGTGAATGCCGGGAGGGAGGACAGGCACTGGGGGGAACTCAAATGCTACCCAGGAGACGGAACTCACCCACCTCAAATTTTTTTTCTGGAGAAATAGTTCTTTTTTCCCATTCTTTAAGATCTTAACATTAAAGGGACGACACAGCCTCCTGACCCTTTGCAACATTTAAAAAAATTTTTTTATTTTATATTGGAGCATAGCTGATTAACCGTGTTGTGTCAGTTTCAGGTGTACAGCCAAGTGATTCAGTTATACGTGTATCCATTCTTTTTCAGATTCTTTTCTCATATAGGTTATTGCAGAATGTTGCGCAGAGTTCCCTGTGCTCTACAGTAGGTCCTTGTTGGTTATCTGTTTTATATAGAGCAGTGTGTACGTGTCAGTCCCAATCTATCCCTCCCCGCCTACCTTTCCCTCCTGGCCTCCTGGTAACCATAAGTTCATTCTTTAAGTCTGTGAGTCTGTTTCTGTTTTGTAAATAAGGTCATTTGTATCCTTTTTTTTTTTTAATAAGAGGCTGTGATAGATGCACCAAAGAGGCCCATGTCCTAATTCCCAGAACCTGTGGATAGCGTCACCTTCCATGGCAAGAGGGAATTAAGGTTGCTAATCAGGGCACCTTAAAACAAGGAGATTATCCTGGATTTTCCTGGTGGGCCTGATACAATCACAGGGGCCTTTAAGTGTGGAAGAGTCAGTGTCAGAGTGACATGATGGGAGAAGGACTTTTCCGATTGCTATGGGATTTGAAAATGGAAACGAATGAAGGAACGTAGGCATCTTCTAGGAGATGAAAAATGCAAAAAAAAAGGACTCTCCCTTAGAGCCTCTAGAAGGAAAGCAGTCCTGCTTGATTTTAGCCCAGTGAGACCTAGTTTGGACTCATTTGGGACTTCTGATCTCCAGAACTGTAAGATAATAAATTTGTGCTGTTTTAAGCCACGGCGTTTGTGATATTTTGTCACAGCACCAATAGGAAACTAATATGGAGGCTGCTCTTCCTTGGATTGAAAGTCTAAAGTGACAGGAGAATCATTGCCATGCAAAGTGACTAATTGACACCTCCCTGTAAGTCCATTTTTTTCTACTTTCTCTTTTTTTATTTCCACTTCCTTTTTGACTTTTCACTTTTTCCCCATCCTTTCTCTACAATAATGTTTTCTTTCTCCTTCTCCTTTATCTTCCTCTCCCTCCTCCTCCGCTTCTTTCTCTCTTTCTCTCTTTTTGTCCATGTTACATAAGCATGGACACCAAAAGCCACCACCGACCTCGAGAAAAATAGGACTTGCTCAGTGATCTGGAGGATAACTAGTGGTAATTCTGGCCATGACTTCAGCTCCACAAGCGATTTTGGCTTAATCCATGGGCGGGGTGAGCCGTGAATAACTGGCTCCCTCTCCTTCTCCCTCAAAACTCAGGGAACGAAGTGAAGGAGTGTTCCAGATGTCACCCCCGTCTGGGGCAGAGCCCTCGGGCTTGCTACCTGTCACATGCCCCCAGTGCTAAGAAAAATAATAAATAAATAAAATGTAATACAGAGCAGAGACTAGACTCTGTGACAGCTGGGGTCTTGCTGTTGTGACCGAGTTCTCATCGGAGAAGGGGGAAGGAGGACATGAAGCTTGATGGTTCTGCTCCAGCACTCAGCCTTGGCCTTTGTTTCTTGCTTTTTCTTTTCTTTTGTTTTTTTGGCCTTGCCACGCGTGGGATCTTAGTTCCCCGACCAGGGATTGAACCTGTGCCCCCTACAGTGGAAATGCGTGGAGTCTTAAGCACTGGACCACCAGGGAAGTCCCTTTGTTTCTTGCTTTTTCTTGGAGAAGGCAGCTACTCCGCCTTCAAGGGGATTAGTAGTTTGCCCCTAATCACTGCTGTCACACGGCCTCCAGAAAGGCGGTACCTTGGTTTTGCCATCTGTGAAACAGGCAGCCTGGGTCCTCACAGTTCCCTTTGCTTTCTTCTTTCAACAGGATGAAAAACACTCAGACGCACCCCTCCTGTCTCCCCCCACCCCTTTCTTTTTCTTTGCAAATGACCCACATGACAGTCTGTTCAACTCATACTGGTTTCTTTGGCTCCTGACCACAGAGATTGGAGGAGCAAAGCTTTCTTGCTGCTCGTCTGCAGAATGAGCACAACTTGCCGTCACCCAGAACCTGTGCACAAATGCTGCCCATGAAGCAAGACATAGCTTCAGAACACACAGCTGAGAGGAAAGAAATTAATGTAAAACGGCCACAGGAAAATATCTTTCTGTCCTCCCCTTTACCTCTTTCTGAACCCTAGAGAAAAATTCGGATTGCCGTAGCGTCTCTTGGTATGGGACATGGCAACATGTGTAACACACATTCACCCCAGTAGACTTGGATTTATGTTTGTAGGTTTTACAAAAGGACTTCCTGGCTGTTCTTGATCAAAGCTTTGAAATATACTACTAATGGACATTATTGTGTTCTTTCTTCTCAGAGGGTCAAGAAAATTGTAGCGTCTATTTTGGGGGGACTGCTAAAGAGTCACTATTTAGGGGGGGTAGAAAATGAACTATATTTCCAGGATTGTCATTATAGATAGCCAAATGCTTGCAATGGCATTGACACAGGTGAGGGGGCAAAACAGAAATGCAGTGACCCACAGGTCACCTCTGGAAACAGTGCCCAGTGACCCAGGACCCTGAATCTTCTCAGCTTGATTTGCTGAACTGTGCAAATGGGAGAGTGTTCCATTCTTAAAAAATATGACAGAGTTGGAAATATCCAGTCACTAGGGTTTCCGTCTCTGGGCACCTGTTTCCCATCTTCTGCATCCCAAACATTTGTCTGGTTCTCCAAATTTACTTTCTGGGAAAACCTAAGTGAAAGGATGCGGGCCCAGCACGCGAGCAGAGGTGGTGTTCAGGCCTCGCTAAGTGACTCAGTTAGCTGAAGTCACCGACAAAACCCTGCAGAGATGACAGTGATCAAAACTCATCAGTTTGTGCAGCTACACTCGTACGACCCAGCTGACATGTGGTGAAATGAGTAGCTTGGTGGGCCTCTGTGTGGGTACATTTCTGGGGGAAGGTTTTTTAACTTGGGAGAATGAACAGTCAGAGCTAGAATAGGCCCAGCTGGGGGAGGAAGAGGATTCTGCTGGTAGAGTTAGTACCTTTCATTTCCTGTGCAAAGTTGAAGTAGACTTACTCTGCATCCTCGTGAAGTAAGAGCTCTTATTATATTCTTTTCTTTCCTCTCTCTCTCTCTCTTAGGATACATGATAGATACAGTTCAGCAATGCTGGAAGATCTTCTTATGAGTTCTGTGACTGGGGTTAAATTTGATGCTTAATAATAATAATAATGACACCAACAACAATATCTGTTAAGGTCTTATATGTAAAGCACTGTCCTAATAGATTTATGTGTGCTAATGCACTTATTCAATGTGTCTGGGAAGCCCTGAAGGCTACTGCCTGAAGATGGAGGTCGGGGCTTCCCTGGTGGTCCAGTTAAGACTCCACGCTTCCAGTGCAGGGGGCACGGGTTCGATCCCTGGTCGGGGAACTAGGATCCCACATGCTGCATGGCATAGCCACGAAAAAAAAGGAAAAAGATGGAGGCCATCATGTTAAAGTGGACACACTCACAGGTCCTCTGCTCCATCACCTTCAGTGTGACTAAGTGATACCCTGCCGTCATTACCACGGACACTACCCTCAGATTGTGTCCTTACAGCTCATGCACCCCAGGACTTGGGGATCTTCAAAGGGGTAAAGGGCAAGACATATCAGGAGCAGAAAGACCCTAATCCATTCATTTCAACCTTTGCAAATGCTCTAGAAATAACAGGGTTCCCAAAAGGATCAGCTTAACTCAAACACTGTCAGCAAAACCCTCAGGAAAGTCTCCTCAGGCTGCCGTCTCAGGGAGATATCACAGTTTTTCAACTGTTAAACATCCTAAGAACATATACGTCTACCAAAGAGGACCTGAAAATGTTCCCTCCACTCCAGAAGATTTTTCTGTGGATGAATTTACAGAGATAGCCTGCCATTTGTGAATCTTTTTAAAGGTTCAATGGAGCCATAAGGTTGCTGATGAAGTAGGATCAAAAGCAGCTCTCCCAAAGGCCGTTGCTGGGAAAAATGATAGAGCCTAGAACACTTGGACTTAACCACGTAGGGGGCACCATTTAGTGCCCTAGAGAACAGCCAGCACACTGCTGAAATCTAGACCTGGAGAGAGAGAGAGACGTCAGTGTAAACAAAGGATAGCTTATCAGAGGTACTGACTGAACGTCAGGAAATGAGTGACGCCCATTTCCAATGAAATTTCAGATTCTCCTTGGACAGATGAAAGAAGTACGACAGATATCTAGGATGATATATATGACTCCAGCTTGAATTACAGTTTTTATTAGTAGGAAAATACTCATTTGTGTAAAAATCTACTCTATAAGCAAATTCAGTGAAAAATGTAATTCCCCCCAAATAAAAGATACAGCAGTGAACCATACAGATAACTCCTCTCGATTCGTTTGGAGCAATTTCAGAGGGTTGGAGTGGAGGGGAGAGGGGAGTACATCTTGGTGTTTGTCTTAACCCATGAACGAAGCGTTTTCTGATCTCCACAATTGGAAGTGATTTCTGCATCTTGTTTGCTATCTCAGGCCTCTGTATTTATCTGACCATAACAGTTATCACACACTGAGTTATAATTACTAGTCACCAATTGCTCTTCCCTATTAACTGTAATATTGTGGGTCTCTTAGTCACCACTGCATCTCCAGTGATTACCATGATGCTTACTCTATAGGAGACACACAGTAAATATCTGTCCACTAGACGTTCTCTCACTCACCAGATTACGTGTTCTGTGAGATAAGAACTGGTTATGTTCATTCTTTTTTTAACTCATAGCGCCTGTAATAAACACTTTTCAAAGATGGTCACCATCAGTTCCTCCCTCCCAATCAAAAGATGCACTTTCTTTTCCTTCCCCTGGAACCTGGGCTGGTCTGGTGACTTGCTTTTTTTTTTTTTTTTGAACTGTTTATTTTAAATAATTTTCTATTTACAAAAACTATTAAAATAATACTTAGAATTCCCATATACTGCTCACCTAGTTTCCACTAATATTAACATTTTATGTAACCAACGTACAAAATTAGCTAAGCCAGCAAATTACCGTTGATACAGTACTCTTAATTAATGTACAAACATTATTCAAATTTTACCAGTTGTCTCACTTTGGTAGACAGAATTCTATAGTCCCCAAGATTCCCAGCCCCTGATGTACACATACTTTCTCCTAGTTATTCAGTCAAACACGAATCTAAAGACTGCTGTGGAAGGATTTTGCAGCTATAATTAAGGTCCAAAATCAGTTGACCGTAAGATAGGTAGATTGTCTGGGGGTGGTCTGACCTAATCACATGAGTCCTTTAAGTCTGAGTCTAGAAGTCAAAGACATTAGGCCAGGGATTTTTAAGCATGAAGGGGGTTTGACATGAGAGAACTTTTCAAGAGTGACTCATTTTGACCAACAGAATGGGGTAGACGTGATACAGTGCCAATTCTAGGCTGAGCCTTGAAGAGGCTTAGCATCATCCTCTTTTTTTTTTTTTTTTTTTGCATCATCCTCTTTTGCTCTTGGAAATGGACCACCATGAAAGGCCTCTGACCACTATCCTTTGAGGAATCCCGTGATACCCATGCCACTCTCTTCAGAGAGGAGCCACTTCGAGGAGCCCAAAGACACCCGATGTGTGAGTGAATCTTTCCCAGACTTCCAGCCCGCCTCAGCAATCACATGAATACAACTGAGTAATCGAAAGCAGCCACTCCCCCGTGGAGCAGAAGAATGGCCCGGCTGAGCCTTACCCACATTTCTGACCCACATAAACTAAGGTGGTTTGATTCCACTGTTGTGATGTGGTTTGTTATAAGCAAAGTTCTAACTCAGAGAAGGATCTCAATATTAAATGTTGTTTGATGAAGAGATTTTTTTTTTAATTTTTTTTTTAGCATCACAATCTTTTTATTATGATTTCCACTGTGCCCAGCCTCTGGGAACATCAGCTCCTTCTGGAGTGGAGGCTGAGCCATGGGGAGGGGCATGCAGCTATAGTGACGGGAAGACGGGGCTAGGGGATGTTCCCCTCAGCTTACTGTCAAGTACCATCCACAGAGCAGCACATAGGAAGGGCATGAGGGACCAGAGCCCACTGGATCCTCCATTGTTAACTTGAGTGCTTTCAGAGTCCTTCTCACAAGTCTGTGTTTGGCCAGGAGACAGATCAGAGACCATCTCTTACAGGAGGCTAAGCTTGATACCCTTTATTTTACCATGGATCTGGAAAGGCCTTGCTACTTATACCTTGATGTTTTTACAGCACCGTGACTGATTGAAATAGCGAATAATATGTGCTATGGTTTTTAAATTATTTTTTCCTATTGAAAGAGGGCAACCCAAAACCTGCTTTGGTTGAAAATTCTTCTAAAATGAATTGACCCACTAATTGTCCTGGAAGGAACGGAATGTGTTTCTTTGGATGATGTTGTGCCCCAGGTCATCGTTCTGACCAGATGCAAATTCCTTCCCACCCTCAGGTGAAACTGAGGACACTTATGATCAGAAATTGTCATGTTCTCAATCTGGGAAGAGCTTAAGCTCCAGAAAGATTTAAGTTACTGAGGGGTTTCCACAGTGGGCAGCCCCCAAGCTGGCAGCCCAGTGAGCCTTACCCCTGCTTCACACTTGTGCACTGTGCTTTCCCATGTTGTATCAAGGGTGGTCTGTGGACACAACAGCATAGAGCAGAGGGGATGGTGCGTCACTTCCCAGATTAGGGTATAAAAAACTGAAGCATCTATTCTGCCTCTCTCTGTTTCTGTCTCCCTGAGTCTGCCTCTCTGTCCCTGTCTCTCTCTGTCGCTCACTTTGGGGAAAAGCCAGTTGCCATGGAGTGAGGCATCCCTATGTAGAGTCCCACATGACAAAGAACTAAAGCTCCTGTCCAACAACCAATGAGGAAGTGAATCCAAGAACCACACAAGTGAGTTTGGAAGCAGATCCTCCAGCCTCAGTACAGCCTGACAATGACTGCAACCCTAGCCAACAGCATACCGACATCTCAGAACCGTGCAGCTAACCCAGATTCCCAACCCTCAGAAACTGTGTGAAATAATACATATTTGTTGTTTCAGCTTTATTTTTAATAGATTAGGTTAGCTTTCGTTTGGGGCAACTTGTGACACAGCGATAGATCACAAATACAGTTCCCCATTAGATTATGGCAAAAAGTCATTTTTTAATGTGTGACTCTTTCAATTTTGACCTTTTGACGTGATGATTTTCATCAGTTATCTCCACTGTTAAGTGTGATACACCTGTACAGCCCTGTGAGGAGGCATTATAAAGAAAAAGGGACTGAGTTGCCTGCTGTGTGTTGGCCTCTTTGTGGGTGTCCAGGGTGGAAATGATAGCAGTGATGTCAGAGTTGGCAGGTGGGAGCCTGTGGAACACAAATACTGACAAGAAACTTCTGAAAGGACCCCTCAGAGTCACCTCCGCATTCATGGTGTGTTCTAGACCCACTGGTTCTCAAGAAGGATGGGATCAGCTTTTCCGCCATGGGACATTTGGCAATGTCTGAAGACATTTTTGGTTCTCATAACAGGGGCAGCACAAGGATAGTGTGCTCCTGGTGAGGGAGTGAGTAGAGGCTAGGGATGGTGATAAACACAAGCAACGCACAGCCCCCAACAGAGAATTGTTCACCTGAAATACTAATAGGAATGCTGTTGCGAAAGTGTTCTGAAGGAAGCTGATACTTGAGAGAAGAGCAGGTGTCTGACTCATCACCTCTGTGTCCTTTTTTCTTTTACATTATGTAAGTTTAAGAGAGGAGGGAATTGGGCTCACTGAGCTATAATACGATCTCAAGATAAAGCCTACACGTGTTTTCTTTTTTTTTGATGGAAATGTGAAATCCTTGTTTTGACTTTTTGCAATAAGTGTGCTTCTATAGTGGAAGGAGCAAGACATTCTCAGTTGTTCTTCACAATGGCAGTTGCATTAAGGACACAGGTCAAATTGTAGGATAAAAGTATTAGTCCTTAATAGGATCAGAGAACTGTAACATGCTCAGGTGAGAGTGGCCAGGCCGTGTTCCCCTCCGGTGCCTTAGGTGACTCTACAGAGGAAGGGGCTTTGATGAGATGGTTTCTGAGATCCTTCTGAGATTTCAAGTTCTTGCATTCCATGGTTCTTTCATTTAGGGTCATACTGTGGATGCACGGAGAATGCCATACATATAGACAAAACTGATGGACAGGTTTGAATAATACTGTTTAAAGAAGAAAGGCACTTTAAATGAGGAATTAAGAGGACCCCTTTTGGGTATCTGGTGATCCAGAACTGTAGAGAAGTAGAAAGTTTGCAAAGTTAAATAAGTAGGATATAATCCACACATTCCTCAGCACATCTTCCTCTCTTTGCTGTATGGACCCGGTAGATGGCTACTCGAGGAAGAGTTGAGATGAGATTGAGGTTGAAGTGTTCTGCATGGGAAGGATCTCAGGTCAGACCTAGTGGATTGGATCTCAGTTTCAGCCTCAGTGGAACCCAGCTGACCCCCTTGAGCAGCACATGCCCCGTGATATCCCCTGACACCCCTGAAAACCTAGATATGAATGTCACAGGGTCTTTGCTACAACGCGGAGTTTTCGAGGGGGACCCAAGGACATGAAAAGCAGAATAAGTATGTGTGCAAAACAGTAATCAGCATTTGCGGTTCTGCCCAATTGTTCTGACAAGGTTAAAATGAGGAACAAACAACTCACGAACAAGTTTCCCACTGGAAAAAGTTACCTCACCCAAGGAAATAATATTTCAAAGAATTAAATAGAAGAAGCACATTTAAAGGTCATAAGATAGAATTTAAGCCTAGATGATGACTTTTTCTTGGCCCTAATTGCCAACTCTATGGCCCTAAGCAAGTCACACCTAGAAGATATGCAAAGGGAAGGACATGTGGCCACCAGACTTCCGTACCAATCTGTTGATTTTACTCAACTATCAGAACATGGTGAGGCTCTGATCCACCCATTCCTTCCCATGTCCACCATCTCCATTTTAACCCACACTCTTCTTGTTTGCCCTTCTGCCATTCCTGTCCTTTCTTCCAAACGCAGTTTGCAAAGTCACCTGCCTAGTAAGGCTTTTTAAAATTCATTCTAGTCCATTCTGATTGTAACTGATTACTCTGCTCCATAGTCAGCGCCTGACTATGTCGCCGTCAACAGCATTGTTGAAGATCTTGTGTTTGTTAAGCTTTGGGCAGATAGGATTGGGACAAGGCCCTAAACATCCAGGAACTGGAAACCTAGATGGGAAGGCAGGACCCTTATATAAGATTGATGCAGAATGACTCACAGTGCTACCTAAGAAATGCCAGTTCGCTTGGAGTTCAGCGGAGGGAATGGTCTCTGTAATCCAGTGTGTTTAGGAAAGTAATGAGGTAGGAAACAGATTTTCCTCTTCAAAGAAGAGTGAGACTTAAATAAGTAAAGGCAGGATGAGTATTATATGCACAGGTGAGCAAGCTTTGGAGGCAGGGCAGCCATGACATATTTGGAAATAGAGACCTTGAGTAAATGAATTTATTGAAAGAGGGCTGCTCTATTGGCAATAGACTGGAAGACCGGAGAGGAGCAGATACTAGAGGGTAGCTGGAGGACTGGAAAGCCAGGAGGGTAACTTTTTGGTGGGCACTGGGATGCCACGTAGTTGTTCCAACAAGGAAGTGACTTGCCCACCGCTGTATTTTGGGAAGATGGCCCTGTGGATGTGATAGAGCGCACGGATTATAAAAGGACTGGTTCCAAAGGGACTGACTGCCATGATCTGACTGTGAGTCAGTAAGGGTCTGGACCAGAGGTGGTAGTCTTATATGTTGCTTTATACATAGTGTTCCACACATCTATGTCATATCAGCTTAATCAGATTATGAATTCCTTGTAAACCAGAAATACATTTCCCTAGTTTTATAGCATGTCCCTTCTTGTCTATCCAGTGCTCAGAATTAATTGTCTGTTGGTGAGCAAATGTTATTATTACTCGATACATTTTTATCAGACTTAGCTGCTCCGCATAGGTTGTAAACACACAGCGTCGGGATGGGCAATCACGTAAGTATTTGTGATTTCCAGTATATTCTCTATGTAATATATTCTCTAGGGCCAAGGGTACAGAGCCATTTAGATCAGATCAATCATATTCAAGCTGTGAATCCGGAGGGTTTGTTGGAAGATAGAGCCTTGAGAAACCACTGCCACACTTTCAGAGCTCTAGAAACTTACCACCTCATCAGGCTTCAGGATTCATCCTTCTCTGGAAGAAAATGTATTTATATCAAGTCAAGGTTGTGATTACAGTTAGCGCATGGGAGACATTGACGCAAAGTCTGAAAAACTCTGAGGCCATCTGTCTGCCTGCTCCGTGGAAAGTACCAGTCCCTAGTACAGATTGAGGCCGAGCCCATATGCCAATCTGTACAACAGCGCTGCAGTTAATTATGGGATTCTCCCTGGTTAGTTTAGTCATGGCCAGTTAAAATGGCTCTAGCAATTTCCTTGGACCCTGAATTCTAGGTTGCCTTGTTCTACTATTTAACACTTGACTGTCCATATGCTTTCTTTTCCGAGATAGATTGGACATTTCTTAAGGACAGAGTTTGTGTCTTGCACTTCTTTTGGATTCTGCTAAGCACCTAGCACAGAATAGGAAGCTGAGTTAGTGCTCAGTGAATATTGTTGAATTGGTCTGCTGAGAAAGCTCACACTCTCCGAAATGTGGGCGACCAGCTATTCTGTTGAACTCATTCTTCAGCGGTGAAGATGCACTCCTGGTTTTAGTCTGAAAGTCTTGAAGAGGTAGTCCTGTGTGTTCTAAAGGTTAAAAAGTGGCAGAGAAAGAATGCAAGTGGACATGCCCAGCTGTTCAGTTCTACCCTTGGCATTGATGAAGCCATATCTTGCACCCTTGGCCAATTCCTGTAACTGATTGTTTTACCTTCCCGTCCCTGGCGTAGGTGGCATCTCAGAATCTTTCTTAAGCATCACTTTAGACCATTACTAGAAATAAACCTGAAATGACACACACACACACAAATCCATTTTCTATTTCAAGACCTTTGAAGCGATAGCCAGTTGCATCTTTGGAAAAACTGTCTGTAAAACTGTAGGGGCAACATAACATGGACAATAATGCTAATAAGAGGCAACCTTTACAGGTATTTAAATGATCTTTCCCTACATCCTTTTCTTCTCCAAAGATGACTTTATTCTGGTCATGGTGATCCTGTTCTACTTGCACTGATTATTTTAGGATGGGCTTGTGATCCAGTTCTAGCCAATGGGATGAGAGAATCCTACTGGAAGCTTCTGCAAGGTTTACCTTGCCCTTTTTTATTGAATATGAATCAGAAATAATGTAGTCCTAGTTGCCATAGGAAGCCAAAATGTGACCAGGAGAGGAAGCAGCTTTGGGATGAACCCATGCCAAGAATAGCATACGGCAGAGGGAAAGAACCTAGGTTTTTGACAATCCATCAAGTTGTCAATCATTTTGTGCTGGAAGCCTGCTCTTCTGGATTCCAGCCTGTATAAAACACACATTTAGTTATTGTTTTAGCCAGTTTGAGTTACTATTTCCGTTGTTTACAGCCACAATACCTCTGGGCAGGGGAATATTTTAACTTTATGAAGATTATCTCAATTAATCCTCATAGTAACTGTTCAAGGTTGATACGACCTTCATCCACATTTCTCAGGGGAGGAAACTGAGAATTAGATTGCTGAAGCAAATTTCCAAAAGTCATGGAGCACTTATGCATTGGAGCTGTCATTTGTACTCAGGAACCCCACTCTCTTAAACATTATGCTAGAGTCAAGCTGTCTCTCAATTTACTCCACAGGAAAAAAACAAGAAAAATGTACAGGCTGGGCATGTTTGAATTTCTAGGAAGTCTTTTTTAACACATTAAAGGGAAGGGGATTATGTGTCTGTACCAAGCTGAAGACATAACTAAGCGTCCGATGCCACCTGTGACTTAGAAGTCTACATACAGAAAGTGTTTTATTTGGCTTCTTTCCTCCCAGCAGGCTGGAGCTCTGTTTGAGAAGGAAAGAAAGCTTCACCACCGTAAATCAGACGGTCCTCTGCAAACTCCATATAGGTTGTCTCAGGCCCGTGGAAGGTGGACTTGGTTTGCTGGGATAGTAAAGCCCTTTGGGTTGGCTGAGTGAATCATTGCACGGAATGAATTTGTGAGCGTGCGTCCCTCCCAGGGCTGCCACTCTTGACAAATGCTGCTCAGCACCAGGGTCCCCACCGTGAACAGACACTGTCTGTGCTGCTTCTGGAGGGGCCTGTGTTTCCTGGAGCCATTGCGGGGGAGCCGTTCCGGGATTCCACGTTGTCGGCCTTCTAACTTCCCCTGGGTCAGCCATTCCTTTTTTGACAGTACCCTCCCCCAGAATTCATAAAAAACATTCTCTTCTTCAATATATACAGGGATTCCCACCCCCTTTTTAAATTAGAGCCTGGATGAAGTTCAAAAACGTTTAAAGTTGAGGGCTACTTGTGATTTCTTTTTTAAGGGATAACTTCCTTTTGTGTATTGATCATTTTAACCAGCTTGAAGCCTCCTTTGGCCAAAGGATGGTCTCAGTTGAACAGAGTTTCTCTTGAGTTACGGCTTGTCATCAAAACTTGAAATGATCTTCAGATAAAATGTAATAAACAATTTAGCGAGAGCTTCCAGAAAATATCTTCCGTGTCATATCCACATGTGTGTCTGGGTCTGCGTGCGTCGACTGGAAATCACATGCGATTTCAGGGTTCATCACTGGATGTTTTCTCCCCAGACATTACCAAGTGGCTTCTAATACTTTGATAAGCATTTTTAGACAAAGCCTGTGTGAAAGTAATTTTGACATGTTTTGTGGATTTTCAGTAATGTACGGCAGGCATGAATGTGTACTCCGTGAGTCCGGGGGGTGGTGGTGGAGGGTGTGAGTAGAGTTTTTCTCAATATGTAACTTTTTTCATTTTACAAAAATTTCAAACATAACTCTCCTCCAAAAACGGCCAACTTTCAAAACTAAGGTCACAGAAATTTCTCTAGGGAATTGACTTCAGTGTGAGAGAATTTTAGATTTTTTTTGGAACCTTAACCTTTCTATACCAAGTGCTCACAATTAATACAGAGGCTAGACTTTGAGATTTTCGGATCTAGAAATAAAAGCCTGGCTGAGTTCTTAGATACTCGAGGATTTACTTCTTATGATACTGACTCTTGTTTGGCTTAACGTTTCTACAATATGCTCATCACGTTAAATTGTTTCCGTACACGTGTGTGCCATATATTCAGAAAATGCATGGTGACAGACCAGACATGATGAAAACACCAAATATCTAAACAAAGCTCTGGTGTCCATTGTTCTCACAGATAAATGGCTATTCCACCCTCCTCTTACTCACTTAGTTTTATCCCTCTTCTGTGTGTCCCAGTACTTCCTTCACCTTCCCAGTGATGGAGAGTATTCTATTTCTCTTGCTTTTCTGGTAGCGCCTACATTATCTTCTTTTATCTTTTCTTCTTTGTTTGGGTGGGACAGAGTGAGGGTTAAAGTTGCATTTTAATTTCTAACAGTACTTTCTTTGTCTCTGACATTTCCTTTTTCATTGAAACCTATTCTTGTTTTCTGGATGCCATCTTGTTTCATATCTCTGAAGACTGTTCACCAGAAGTTTTTCCTTTTTTAGAAACAAATTGTCCTCTGTTTCCTAATTACTTCTGTTTTCTCTTGCGTCATTTTTCCTCCGTGTTTATCTCCGTCACGCTGCACGTTTTCTCTAGTTGGACAGTGAGATCCTTAGTAGTCTGCTCACATTTATGAATGAAGCAATGGTGACCTGGTTGGTCCTCCTCTGGGCAGGGATGACTGTCTAACTGTTAGGCTCTACTTTAGGGTGAATATGTGGCGAGCTGACCATGACCTGAAAATGCCAGATTTTGGAGTGCTTTGCTCTTGGGCATCAGTGCCTACATTAGCAGGTTTTGTTTTGGTTTGGAAGCCTGTTTTTCACCTGGAAGACAAACACTTTATTGGGCATTATTCATTCTGTTTGTAGGTGTGTGGATGGGTGGATATTATAAACTGTTGCTTTTGTAGACTCTCTCACACCCATTGTTGTCACACTCTTTTTTTTTTTTAAAGTCACACTCATTTTAAGGATACTCTTCCCTGTCAACCCCCAACACACACACACACACACACACACACACACACACACACACACACACACACATGGATGACACTTTCTCAACTTTACTTTCTAAATAACCACTCTTCCAAACACTACATCGTCCAGAAATTTTGGAATTTTTTGTCTACAGGGGACTCCCATCATGTCTTGTCTGTCATTGTTTGTTAATGCCTTTTAACTTATTTGATATGATCTAAAACTTATTTGTAAGGAATATTTTAAAATATACATAAAATTAGAGGTAATGGTATAATTAACCTCTATGTGCTCATTACCCAGCTTCAACAATTATCAGTATTTTGTGAACATTTTATCTCTTCCCTTACTATTGTTTCTTGGAATATTCAAAAGAAAACCCAGACACCATACCATTTGACCCATAAATACCCCAGTATACATCTCTACCTGAGAAATACATGCATATATGAGCATTCTCACACCTAACAAAATTAACAATAACTCTTTTTTTTTTTTTTTTTTATTTTATTTATTTATTCTTTTTGGCTGTGTTGGGCCTTCGTTGCTGCACGTGGGCTTTCTCTAGTTGCCCCGAGCGGGGGCTACTCTTCGTTGCAGTGCGCGGGCCAGTGGCTTCTCTTGTTGCGGAGCACGGGCTCTACGTGTGCAGGCTTCAGTAGTTGTGGCGCGCGGGCTCTAAAGCACAGGCTCGGTAGTTGTGGCACACGGGCTTATTTACTCTGCGGCATGTGGGAGCTTCCTGGACCAGGGCTTGAACCGTGTCCCCTGCATTGGCAGGAGGATTCTTAAGCACTGTGCCACCAGGGAAGCCCAATAACTCTTTAATACTACATAGTACACAAACATTATCCAAATTGCTTCAGTTATCCCCAAATAATTTTATAGATTGAGTTGTTTTAATTGAGGTCCAATCATGGTCCACAACATGTCTTCAATGACTACATTTATTAAGTTTCTTTTATTCTGTAACAGTACTTCTTTGTGTGTGTGAGTGAGTGTGTGTGTGTGTGTGTGTGTGTGTGTGTGTGTGTGTGTGTTTGGTATTAAATTTATCAGCTTCACATGGTAACAAATGACCCCCAAATCTCAATGTCTATAACAAAAAAAGATTACAGGTTTTTCTTTCTCGCTCACACTGTACATTGTCTTCAGAGTTCGGCAGTGACTCAGCCTCTCTCCATGGGTCTTCTTATTCTGGGACCCAGGCTGTTTGTGTAAGGATGTTCTTGTGGCAGAAGTGAAAGGGCAACATAGCTGATCATGCAGTGACGGGCAAAGCTTTGATTAGACATGACATAGTCTCTTTTCCTCATTTGCCATTGGCCAAGGCAAGTCATGAGGCCCCGTCAAGATTGATGGGGCAGGAAGGTATACAGTTCCACCAGGAGAGCGGCCAGCCAAAAGGCAGTAGGCATGAATGTATGATCCTTTTACAAATGTATAATCCTTCCTCTTACAGGAAGGGGGAATGAATGTTTGGGAAATAATAAAGTCCACTGCACATGCCTTTGATCAAGTAGAGAGACGAAGCCACACTGTCCTACAGTCTGAATTTAGCTGATTGCTTCCTCATGGTATTGCTTGATTTATTTTTTATGTCCTGGAAACTGATATTTAGGATTAATTAGATTAGGGTTCAATATTTTTTAGGCAAGAGAACTTCATAGATACTTTTCATACGTACTTCCTGTCACGCCACCTTCTGAAGTCACAATATAGTTGATTAACCCACTTTTACTAAGGCTAAATTTGACCCATGGGCTCAGTTGAATTAATCCTTCCATTGAAAAGTTCCCCATCAACCTCCCATCTTACGTTTTCAGCATCTATTTATGATTATTGCCTAGATCCATTGTTTCATTGGTGACTAAAATGATGATTTTTTTCCCTAATTAAATCTATCTTTATTTATTAGATAAGAATAATAAAAAGTTATGGTCAAACTGCCATATTGAATTATAGCTACTGTATTTATTTTATATTTTTCGGTGTAAGAAAAATTTCATTTGAAAAAATTTTACTAAAATCAGTTTAGAAATCATTGAGCCAGAGAATCTCTTGGGTACCTTCCAGCGCTAACGGTTTATGATTCTGTGACCTGTGCTGAACCAGTGTTTCATGACAGGACAGAGAAGTCCAGCTGATAGAGGTTCTGTTGTGATGGCACAAAGGTGGCCAGTTAGATTCTCCCTCTGTTCTGGAGGAGACTGGATTATGATGAAGCCATGGACGGTCCCCCTGGCCATCAGCCTCTTGTTGACCCAAGGGAGAATGACGTTCAAGCCTTCAGTTCTTAGAAGCCATGTAGAATGATTTTTATGCCAAGTTGTACAAGTATGTAAGATATAAAACTGGGATTAAAGAGCATAACAAACATACCCTCTACCCTTTTTTTCCTCCCATCGTCTACTGTGGGACCTTTAGTTTCCTCTAAAGTACCCTGAAACTATTCCCATGTTTTATGGGATAACATGCTCTCCCATGTTCTCAGAAACATGGAGGTATCCGTCATTCACTCATGACCCATCACCCAAAGCCTTGGCTGCTTTGAAACCCATCACCTGCCACTCCTGAAGAACACAACTCTGCTGTATTCTCTGAACTACCTGGTGTGCTGCTCTGATCTCCTTCTAAGTAGGAAGAATTCCTTTCCTCCATACTTATGTTCCATTTTATTACACAAATAGAAAAGCTACTCTGTTGGGCACTCAATGATTTATAGGGACTTGAGTGAAACAGCCCTCTCCAGTTGCACCCACTGCTTCCTCTCTTGTGACTCAGACACCTGTTTATGGGGTTTAGGAGACTGGATCATCTGAATGACAGTCGACTTTATTGCCTATCAAATGCTCCTTCTCTTGCTTTAGCTTGGACATGCTGGTGGCCCCGTGTCCCGATATGAAAGAGGATATTGTCACGCCCTTTCTTAACATGAGAGTTGCCATGACTCTAGTCATGCCAAGTAAAGCAGCAGGCTGGGAGATAACCTCGGATGTCTTTTCCAGACATCCTTTTCCATGTGGAAGTTGACACTGGCTTCTCCCAAATAGGGTGGTCCTGGAGAGAGTGAAGATGGAACCTTGTTGTTAAAAGGGTTGTGTTTATTCTGAGGTCCTTGCTCCCACTTTAGGGAAAGCCAACTGCAGAAAGAGCAGCAGGAAAAACTGAATTGGGAAGCCTTGGGAAGTGGCATAATCTAAGGCAACATTAAGGGCTAATGTAGTAAAAAGGCAGCAGAGAAAGAGAGTCACTTGGTTTGCTAAGTAAACCAACACTGGTTCTAATTATTGTCTCAATCCCTGAGAAAGGTTCCTTTTCTCACACCTTTGCTTGCTTCCAAGTTTCCTTTTAGGCAAAGTCTTGGAAGCTATGAAATGTCCTTGTAGAGACGAAAGCAACTGGCTAGACCTGCCACCAACAGGAAGTTCTCCTGTTACCCTCCAGGCATCAGGGGATGATCCATCAGGCTGAAACTGGGGGGGGGGGGGGGGGGGGGGGGGGGGGGAATTCATTAATTTCTGAAGATTATGAAATATCAAACACTAAACTTTAAGTTCTTGAAGTCTGGCCAGTAGAAACAATTTTACATAGTTCTATTTACTCCTAGTCCAAAGCAGTCAAAATGACCCAGTTGTTCTGCGGGGCATAATCAACTGATGGGATTTCTTTATGGTCGGGTTATAAATGGACCATCTTAGCCGCCTTAGCCATTTCTTTCAGTGAAAACAGATCCTCTTTCCCCCTATGAAAGGCAATACCCAGTGATCACTGTAGAATTTATATTATTTGTAGCACACATCAAGGGTGTGTGTGTGTGTGTATGTGTGTGTGTGTGTGTGTCTGAGTGAGCTCTCAAGATCCCCAGTGTCATAAACAGAAGACGAACATAGACGTGCTCACTATTAGAACAAACAATAAGGCTCTTAGAGGGTTAGTCACACCAAGGGCATGTAAAATCTGCTTCCCATTGAATTCGGGTTAAAGTTGACTTAAAAATAATAAAGATGCTACAGGGGAACATTGGCCTTTTTGAAGTTGTATCCATTTTGTTGCATAAACGGAACAATAACGTCGCCGATTTCTTGGTCTGATTTTAAAGGGGAGAAAAAGGAGTGATCAGAATTGGTGTTTTAGCAGGTAAAACCAGTTTCATCTTATTTCATTTATTCTGGAACCACTCATTTGTCCTTGGCTATTTCTTAGAAAGATTCCCTATGGTTTGGGGTCTCAATAAATTGGACCCGTATCTCCCTGGCTCTTTTCCACCCTCCTGGATTATGTGGGTCGTTTGGTTTGCTCCTTCTCAGCAGAGCTTTTTCACTACCTAGTCCTTAGCTCAGACAACAGAGTGCCCAGTGAGAATTATCTTCACAACTCGCTCTCTGAGTCTCCTCCTCGTGTCTCAGCTGTCTTGCCTCACTGAAAGCAAGAGGTTACACCATGGCGATCAGAACTTGACGTCCCCGACTTGAGTTTGTGTGGTCAGTTCACTAGGCCTCGCCATGCTTGCTTGTTAACAACACAGGCTTGTTAATTAGGTATCTATCCAGCTCATGAGATGCAAGAGGTGAAGAAGACCTTTCCCATGTGTATTTGGAATCAAAGCAGCATGCCTCTGGTGGTTTGGGACCTTGGCTCTAGTCACTCAGCTGCTATTTATTCCTCAACTCCGTGTGTGACTTGAGGACCTTAAGGATGTGGGATCAGCAATTCCACTGAGAGTCAGTTGCTTTGATCCATAGGCAACATTACATGGAAGTTAATCGCGTAGACCCTGGAATCCAACTGCCTTAAGATCACACCTTTGTTCTGACATATATTCTGTGTGACCTTAGAAACGTTTCTGAACCTATCTGTGTCAGTTTTACCTATAACTAAGGCAGTTGATATAGTTCTTCCTCAGCCCTGAAGGGACAGAAAAACCTTGTCTGCTTACCCCAGGGAGGGTCCCACTGACCTGGCACCCGACTGGGGAAGCAAGACACACAACCACAGACATGGTCTCCAGTTCGTTCAGTTTCCAGGAGCTTCAATAACAGAAAAGTTCTGTGTTCGGAGAGAGGAATACTATGATTATGGCTCATAAAATCAGACCGGGCTTTCCTTTCACATCCTCTCTCTTGTAAACCTAGTGAAAAAAAAAAATCTGACTGTCAAGGAATCCCTACCCTAGGCAAGTTTTATGTTTGGCTTTCCTGACATTTGGTTCTTTAACTGGGATCAGACTCATTGCAAGATGTTTATGCCTGATAAACCCACTGGAAAATTTTCCAAGGCAGCAACAGGAGCTGCTACCTGGCCGATCCTCTCTTTAATTGCTGGCATAGGCAGAGAAAACACTCAGGGACCTTCCACAGACTGCTTATCTCCCTGGAAGGGTCTGTGTCAACATTAACTCTTTGCAGTTCATGATGGAAAATGAAACTCTAGGCTTCCTGACTTGTCTGTTTTTCCCTCGCCTGTAACCTTCCAGTGAGGGAACAAATGCTTTGGGATTCCTGGAGAGATGGGCCTTCCCTCGGACTGTGCAGTCCCAGCTCAGTGGACAGCTGAGGCTGGCGGATGCCCTTCAGCTTGGTTCACTCCTCAACTTTTAAGATTCAGCTCGTGTTTCCTGCTATGCTAGATGGTGGGGAGCTTTTTTGAAAGGAATTATTCTTTCCTGAAATTTTCAAACAGAGGTCACAGTGACCTGCTGAGGATGCAAGAATGGCCGTGGCAATTTAGACTAGTAGAAACGTGGTGAGCACCTTTTGCTTGGTAGAAATGGGCAAGGGAGAGACGGCCCCAAGGGACAGGAAGACAACTGGTCATTCTAAAGAGTGTGGTGGAGTCACCGAACATAGAGTGAGTAGAAGGAGAGCAGTGACTGGGAACGGGAGAGGCATGCAGTAGGACTGGCCTTTGCTTTATGGTTGTTTGCTTGTTCATCTGAACCTTTCTTTTCTGCCCTGAAGGGAATCTTCCATCTGGTACAGTTGTTGAGAGCACAGCCCTGGTGTTAGGCACACCTGGGTGAGAATTCCAGCTCTGCACTTGCATGATGTAGACCGTGGTCAGGTTGCCTGAATTCTCTAGACCTTGGTTTCCTCATTATTAAAGATACATTAAATGAAAAGTAAACACGAAGCACCTCGAATGGTACCTGCCAAATAATTCAGTGGCACTAAAGGGTAGCCAGTGGCAGTGATGGTAGTGGAGGGGGTGTGGAGCAGTGATGACGGTGTTCAGGTGGTGGTGATGGTCATAGCGTCAGAGGAAGAAGAGGCAATAATGTAAGTAAGCTCTAGATTTTTCACCACCTGATTCAATGGTCCTTCAAGGGTGCCATAGCAGAGGTACTGGCTTGGAGAAGAGCCAGAGCTTGTTGGCTTCACCCCTCTACTGCCTTCTCCAAAGTGCACTTGTCCACCACTTTCTGCCTGCTTTTCATGCAACCAGACCTACAAATGGAAAAAAATAAGACGGGTCAATATTCCCAACACCTGCCTCACCTGAGCTCCTCAGAGACCTGGAGGTGAAGATTTCCTAAGAGCCCTGGCTAGAGCCTGGCCTTTGAGTCTTCCTCTCTGGGGACCCCCGTTCCCCCTCCTGGATCCCCAGCCAGCCAGACCAGGTGGTTTTCCATGGCATCAGACTGAGGTCAGACTCAACCTCAGTCCTCCAAGGGAAAGGTACCATTTCCTTTCTTCAGTCCTCTGGAGCTAACCTTCCTCCTGTGATGATTGGCCTTCTCCCAGTGTGGCTCATCAGCCTGGAGCCCGGCCTGATGCTGACCCCTGATGTCTTCCTGAGACAGGGTGAGACCTGCTGGGAGGGAAGGCAATCATTATATCATTCCGAGGCCATGTAAACACTTCCCTTCTCTAATGAATGGGCTCCAAAGGGCAGGATGACTTGACTTGGTGTGGCCTGCCTCAGCCAAGGGTGTGGATGAGAACTTAAACTAATGTCGGCGTTGGGAACATTTAGATATCAATTTCCCGACTTTTTCTCATTACAACAAAATGTTAATCCTGTTGTGGAAGGACCTTCACCTTTCCCCCCCCGCCTTTTAAAAGACTTTACAGAAGCACAGTAAGAAACCAGCCTATTAACAGTGCACTGTCCAAAAAGTGTCAGTGTGTCATATGGCGTGGAGGCCTAGGATATGTGAAGATGAGTCTCAAGGGTTGTGGGAGAGAAAGCCATGCTTGTAAATGAGGCAAAATAATGCAACAGCTAAGACAGTGCATGATAGAGTCATGCAGAGGTGGGCTCGGATTGTCACCTCGAGGTGGGAAAGAGGACCAGGGGAGACTGGGCATAGCTAGTGGTGGGGAGAGTGGCTTGGGATGAAGCTGAAGAGCAGAGCAAAGGCTGGATGCTATAGAGCATCCCAAGTCCTGGAGAGTAATGTGAACTGAATTCTATGTATAATGAGGAAGTCATCAGGGGGGACTGAAGTGGCTGAGTGACATGATCTGACTGTTGAGAAAGAAAGACCACACTTGTTTGGAAGATGGGCTAAGTGGTAGCAGGACCGGAAGCTGGAAATGAGCTGGGAAGCTACTGCGGTGGTCGGAATAAGAGGTGATGATCATCTAGACTGCTGAGAGGGTCGCGGCAGGGGTCATGTGGACAAGTCTAGATTCAGATTTATTTTAGGTATAGAACCACAGAGTTCAATAATGGATTAGAAGAGTAGTGAAGACATAGAGGGTGGAATCGACACAATCTGTTAAGTTTCTAGATGCAGCCATCAGGCCGTGAGTGGTATTATTGACTGAAATGGAATATATGGCTTGAGGATCTGCTTTGGCAGGAGAATAAAGAGTTCTGTTTTTGAGACATTTCAATAGTGTCTCAAGGAGGCATTTGTTTATCTAGGACCTTCTGGTGTCTCGGGAGTGGTGTGGGCTGGAGACACAAAAGTGGGAGGGCCGAGCTTCCCAGGGGAGAGGAAAGGGACAGAGCTCTGGGACTAACTCCCAGTACCTCCGAAATTTCATGTTTGGGAGGAGGAGGCAAAGGACACGGAAAAGAAGCGTTCAGAGAGTTTGGATTAAAAGCAAGGGGGTGTGGCATCTGGAAGTGGGAGAGGCCAGTGCCTTCCCACATGGCCGGCCTCTCACAGGACCAGGTGCCCTAAGTGCTCACTGGGAAGGCATGGCTCTAAGCGTTTGGCACTAAGCATCCTATTTGATCCCTGAAGTGGCAGAGCTGGGGTTGAAATGGGGGCTTCCTTGCTCTTAAATCCATGTCTCTTGGCCCACAGCAGCCCTTCTCTCCCCCTCTGCCCACAGTGTGGATTGAGAGGCTCTGGGAAGATATAGAAATGGCTCTCCATGAAGTTTGAACCACAGAGTAGAGAGACACCCAACGTGAGGGTGGCAGCAGTGTTTTTGGACCATCCAGATAAGCTTGATTTGCATAGGATGCAACGATGAATGACATTCTCAGCCTTGTGCTTTAAAGCAGGGACATAGGTTTCTTGAAAACCCTGTCACAGAATATTGAAGGCCAGATGCCCTTTGGGGATGGCAGCTGGGAATATCTCAGCGGGGACCCGATGGATGGATGGAAGGATGGATGGATGGGGTGACCTGTGCGTTCCCGGACCTCAGAGGGAAGAAGGTACAGCCCAGATGGGCCTGCTCACTGCCTCTGCTGGAGTTGGGGAGGCCCAGGAGGGGCGAGGTGCCCGGCAGAAGCCTGAGCAGAGCCCTGTGACCCAGCCTGCATGTACTGAACGCATCCAGCTGGGGCAGGGTGGCGGCCATTCTGCTCCCGGACCCTGAGCCCTGGCTGCTGCCCTCCTCCCCACGCTGTCAGAGTGAGTTAGGCTGAGACAAACAGCCTGTGGCCTGATGCCCCATGATTGTTTCATTTGACTGATTTTATTGTGGCACAAAGAAAATGCAGGGAAGGAAATGCAGTCGCGCTAGAGCTTGACTGTGACACTGTGACGGAGGGAGCTGGGAGATCCCGGCGTTAAGCCGTGACCCGAGGCAGGTCCACAGGCCGCGCTGGCAGCGTGGAGCCCAGTGGGCAGGGATGCAGGCCCTGCCTGACCTATAGGTGGGTTGACCGGCCACCGTGGCCCCGGGGGGACATCTGGAAAGCAGGGGCCATCGATCTGTGGCTTCTGGCTGGGCCAGGTGGTCTGGAAGCACACGGTCTGCAGGGCTCCTTGGGAGCACAGCTAGTTTCAGACTTGAGGGCTGTGTGCTCTGCGGGGCCGGCCTTCCCGAGAGGAGCGGGCTGGGAAACAGGGCCCTGGGGTGCTCATACCTCGTCTCTGAGCACCGCAGTCCTGACACGAGGGCTCCTGGGGACTCTTGCGCTGTCTGACCACGAGCCCTCACTGTCTTTAGAAGCAGAAACAGAGCGATGGCCAGGCCTCACACCCCACTCCTCACACTTCCTGGGGGCCTGGGAGGGGGCTCTTGCCCTCACAGACTCAGATCCCTTGCCGTGGAATCCCATGTGTACACATAGTACAGCCCACCATCACCAACATCTCCTCCAACCAAAAAATAAGTGAACTGACCTCCTTTGACTCTGTTATTGCCTGCTGGACACAGTCCTATTTCACAAGGTCTTTTCCCAGCGAAACTTCAGGAAAGATCTGTCCCCTCGTCCTTACTTCCCATTCGTTCCTGGGCCCAAGCTCCTCTCTTCTGAAATTGCCAGTGGGCAGGGGTGGGAAGGAAGGGGGGCTGTGAAGCATCTTCCCCATGCTTCCCTCCCCTTGGTGCACAGGCCTGGGGTCCTGAATAGGCCACCCCTCCCCCATCCCCCTCTATCACTTTGGTCCACACAGCAACTTGGAGGGGGGCTTAAAAAATGGAAATTGCTTCCAACGCTCCCATAGTTTCCTTTCACAATCGGACCAGTCCTAACCGTCTGCCCTGGCTCTGACCCCACCCACCTCCCTGGCTTCCTCTCCTGTTTCTGGGTCCCCAGAATGCTGCCTCCTCAGATCCTGTCCTAGCTGCTCACCTGTCAGGTCTCTGCTCACAGGTTACCTGCCCAAAGAGTCCCAGTCTCACACCCTATACTAAATGGCCCCTCTCTTCTCCCCTACCTTGCTTTCTGTGAAACACCTGCCGGCCATATGATTTGTGTGGTCATGTTTCTGTCCCTTTTCTCCTGTGGAAGGCAAGCTCCATGCGGGCAGGCATCTTTCCATTTCTCATTCAGCATGGACAGCATGCCAGGCACATAATAGTTGCTCAATAAATACGAATCAATCACTGGGTCAGTAAAGGGTCCGTGAGGTTGCTATACTGGGGGGTGAAGGGGAAGCAGGGGAGCAGCTGGAGAGGCGAGTAAGGCTCAGAGTGTGCAGGCCCTCGGCTCTGTGTGAATATGGTTGGTCTTGACCTTCTAGGAGGTGGCTGAGCCACAGAGGAGCTTCACCCGGTTTGGGGACAGGATCTAAGTTGTGTTGTAGAATGATCACTCCAGTGGCTGGGGAGAGTGGGTTGTATCTCCTAGAAGCAGCGAGCCCATGGGGGACCGTTGCAGCAGGTCACCAAGAGCCTTCAGCGAGGGACAAGGCCTGGAGGATTTCAAGGGCGGGAAGCAGAGAAGGGGATGGAGTAGGGGGGCCAGAGAGCAAACTTGGTGATGCCTCAAGGGGCCCTGAGATGGTTCATTTCTTAGGAGAGGAGAGTTCCCATAGATAAAGGACAAACCTTTTAGGTAACTGAAGAAGACTTTCTGCAAACAAAATTAGAACTTCCATGACGGGTCAGATCAAAGTGGAGTGGCTCTCACTGAGGGCCAGGGAAGGGGTCCAGAGCCAGGCCTGCCCCCTCCACTAGGTCCCCCCCAGTACTTCTCCTCCCCAGCTGTGGCCTTCCAGCCACTCTGACAGCACCCCGGGCTCTGAGGGGCAGGGCGGGAGAGCTTGACAGTGTGTAGCTCCGCCCTTCTCTCTGCAGACAGACTGGCACCCCTGGCCCCCTCCCAGCCTGATGGGCAGGACAGAAGTGCTCTGTGAGGCCCTCCCTACCCGTCCTGGCCCTCCATCCGCCTCGAAGCCCCCCTTGGCACCCCGGCTGCTATAAATACACCGTGTGAAGGTAATGACGTGATGGAACAGAAGTGGCTCAAAGCCTGCTGGCTCCGGGCTATTGTGTCAGCAGCACACCTCTCGGAGAAATACATAAAAAGACCAGCGACTCAGGGCGTGACTAAACGCACTGGCCGCAAAGGAGAGAAAGAATGAAGGGGAAAATACAACCACAAACAAAACTCATAAGACTACATTATGGGCGTTCCCGAGAGAATGAAAAGGCTCCCAAAAGGTAACCCCAGTCCTTCGAGCACACAATACGGTTTTTATAAACTTCCAAGACTCCCTGCTACATTTTTTTTTAACATTTCACCCCCACAATACACTTTTTTTCTTAAGGAAATTAAACACAAAACACCTACTGTATGTTTAATTTAAAGAGGGAAAAAAACAAACAAACCAGAAACCCTCTCCATGTTGAAATGTCATTAAAAAGGGTGACACAGAGTGGCGAGGCCAGGAAATTGAGTCTTTAACCTAGTACCTCCCTCCCCGAGCCCGGCAGTGCGCACTGTTACATATCGCTGTGCTCCAAAGCAGAAACTAAGCTTGATTCAGAAGACAAAGGGCAGCCTAGTCAAGGAGGAGCTTCCACATCAGCTGCCCACCAGGGCTGGGGATCACAGTAGCACGGGGACCACAGCCTCTGTCGTTGTGGAGCTGCTGCCCCGCGTGCACCAGGAGGAGAGAGCCCTCACGGGACAGGCTGTGCTCTCTAGCTCTGCCAGGTTGGCTTGTGCTTCTCCTTAAATCCTCTCCCCATCTCTGCTCGTCTCAAATCTTGCTATCCTGCAAGGTCCAGGGCAAGCACCATGGTGTCCGTGAAGCCGTCTTCAAGCCCCCAGCTTTTTCTTCCTCCGGCCCCTCTCTGCCCCCGTGCAAACCTGTAGTTCAGATTTTGAAATCAGAGTTCACGGCCATGTTCCACCATGTTGGACAGATTACTGAACCTTGCCTGTAAGGTGAACTAGTTGGGTGGGTTAAGTGAGATGGTGCCCATGAAACACTTAGCCTGGGGCGTGGCCCCTGGTGAGTTTCAATCCTCATTGCCTATGGTCATAGCCAGTGCAATCTGCCTGAGTTGCTTCCTCACCTCCGGCGTCCTGTCAGCCACTGGGAGGACCAAAATGCACACCGTTGTCAGGGCCCCGGACTTCATTAGCTCACAGGCTCTTGCGGAAGCTCATCGCTTATTTGCACTTCTTTCTTGGCATTGGTCACCTCTGTTTCTTATACTGGGATCGTATCTCCTCTCTCCTCCCAAGAGGGTTGGCTTTATCGCTCCCATTTTGCAGGTGAGAAAACCAAGACCCCTGAGAGGTTAAGTAGCTTATCAAGGTCCCTGCAGTGAGGAGAAGCTGTGGCTGGGGTCACCCCACGTCCATCCGTCACCGAAGCCTCAGCCTCTACTGCCCACTCTCGCCTCTCAGCGATTTGCAGATAGAGAAGTTTGGGTCCTGCAGACATCAGGTGTTGCAGGGCTATTGAGTGTGCGTTTGGTTAGCATCCTACTTGACATGAGAGTGAATAATGCTCATTTGAGTTTTCATCTTTCCTGCGTTTCAGTAGTGTGTTTTCACAGTAAAGGAGAGATTTTGGATTTCCTGAAGAAACTGTTAAGTTTTTCTTCACGTCCAGCCTTATGTGTGCTATGCCGGAGGTTAATGTGGACAGTTGTCTTGTTCATCTTACAACCGTGAAGCGGAAGTGATGGGTCCAAGCTCATACCGGGCAATGGCAGTGGAGTTGGTTAGAGCACCCACCTCCTGCCCAGCTCTGAGGGCATCAGGCTTGGGGGTGGAGGTGTCATCTTCCCAAGAGGACAGGACTTTCCTTCCAAGCTACTCTTTATCCTCAACCCGTTTTGCTGGGAAAACCCGGCTTAGAATCAGGTGACTTCTTAGTGCTGCAGACTCCTGAACCCAGCATGGGCCTTCTGCATCAGGCCCTGAGGGGAGCTGGGAATTCCCATACTTAACTAGTCCCCTGGTGCCCCAGGACACTGGAAAGAACAGTGCTTTCTCTGGGGGGAAGTGGCCTTTGTGAAGCAGGCTGCCCAGACTCGTGCTGTCTCACTCACTACCACCTTCTTCAAAGATGCTCACTTGGTCCTCAACAACTATTACTTAAACCATGACCGTGGGCCTAGTAGATGTGAAAGAAAACTAGTCTTTGAGGCTGTTGATCTCCAGAGTTCATTCTACAGATCTGGCTGGCTAAAACAATAGAGCTTGTTTGGTTATCAAAGGAATATTCCTGGCCCAGGCCTGGGCTGGGTCGGTGCCAAGGGACCCTGAGAAAAATGCAGAAGAAATACGAGGGGCCTCGTCCACGGAGAGCATGGGCTCCTCTCAGGAAACTACCTGTGTGCGTGAAACCATGGGGAGCAGAGAAGCTTGCTTCCAAGAGAGCTGAAGGAACTCAGGACAGAGTGAGAACCGCAGGGTAGGGGCGAGGGGGCCTTCGCCAGAAAAATGGCACCTTGTCGATTTTTCATTTAGGAGGTGATTGGTCTGTACATTATTTTTCCTCAAAGGATTTTAGGTGGTTTTCAAAAGCACATGCAATTCAACATGATAAACGAGGGCAAATATACGTATAATAATAAGTCTGGAGATTATATTTGACCCATTGGGCATAAAGAAATAAATACATTTGGAAGGATGTGTGTGAGTGTGTGTGTGTGTGTGTGTGTGTGTGTGTGTGTGTTTTGCAGGGGTGGGATGGGGGAGGGTGTCCCGACTCTGACCTTGCTGTTTCAGGTGTTTCATCTCGTGATTCATATTCTGTTTGGCTTTGGGAAGCTTGAAGTCCATTACAGAGTAGATATTCCAAATGACTTCCAGCTCTGACATGAATTGTAAGCAGAGCTTGGTTACAAAGAATTGGGATAGTCACCCAGAGACTTCAGTGACCAATGACTGGGGAGGTCACTAGTGAGAAATGGATAGTAGCTGTGGTGCACGGGCTTAGTTGCTCCGTGGCATGTGGGATCTTCCCGGACCAGGGCTCAAACCCGTGTCCGCTGCATTGGCAGGCGGATTCTTAACCACTGCGCCACCAGGGAAGTCCCAAGGCAGCCGTTTTCTTTAGTCTAACTCTCCTCCTCTGAAGGGCTGTGCAGCTGTTTCTGGGGTGAGAAGTAAATCTATATGGGCCTCAGCCAGACCGAGTGTCACCTGAGGGACAGCTCGCAGTGCAGGGGACCCCACGTCCACACTGTCCCCTGGGTAGAGACTCACAGAAAGTGAGAGAGAGAGTTGAGAAGGGGAGAAAAGAGCCCCGGGGAAGGAAGAGAGGGGTGGTCTTGGTGAGATTGTAGCTCTGTTCAGACTCTGGTCTGTTGAGACTGAGGTTCACTCTGAGAACTTCCTTGGACACCGAGCCTGCACGGCAGACACAGGCCCACTGGTACCAGGTCACTTCCGGTCCTGAAGTCACTTCTGACACAATTCGCATTTTGGTTATATCCCCCCCACCTCAGAAAAAATTGAAATAACCTTCTTTCTTGGCTAAACCTTCCTCTGGCAATCCCTGGAGAAAGGAGAAGCTTTCTTTCGTCACACAAAAGGTGAAGGATGGCA
The DNA here is from genome assembly GCF_008692025.1 of Phocoena sinus. Taxonomy (NCBI): domain Eukaryota; kingdom Metazoa; phylum Chordata; class Mammalia; order Artiodactyla; family Phocoenidae; genus Phocoena; species Phocoena sinus. Next base: position 94,603,129 of record NC_045771.1, read on the forward strand.
TCTAGACTCCCAATCAGGACAGTTTTTAGCATGAAATGGCCTCCATCTCTAGCCTTCATTTCCAAATTTTGCTCCACATCCTTCTGTCAAAAAGAAAGATCAGCGTTCAAAGGACTTGAGGGTCTTGAAGGGAGCCTCTGTCCCCCCAGTAAGGCTGATAATGTTGACCCATTTGGCCAACGACCGTGAACTCATTAGCACTTGATATAGTTGGGCGTTGAAGATCACGGGAAAGGTGAACCTCTCTAAGGGCAGTCCCGTGTGGCTGTCACCCACTCTTCGCCCAGCTTCCAGCGGACATACCGTGCTTCGTGGCCAGCCAACCATTCATGGCCTCTCTGACGGCGCTCACACCAGCAATCATTATGACTTTATTATAGCTCCTTTCAGCAAGTCGTGAATTTTTACAGCCAGATTACAAGGCTGTTTACAGTTAAGTGGCAGCAAGTACTTTTAAAGCGAGTACTGTAGATGTTTTTTTATGACTGAGTTTGCACCATCAGAAACACAAAGCATATAGGCAGAACCCAGAACGCCAGTCAGACTGTTTAGGGTTCAACTAAATAGGGTAAAGAAAGGGGCTTTGTGTTTGCCTGATGGAAGCAGGTCCCCATCGGGCCGAGGCTTAGATCCCATTGCCAAACCATGAGGTCTTTGTATATGTGCCAAGGATGGGTTGATCCTGTAGTTTATCTTGATTAACTGTACTAAAATTAAGATAATTACACTGAAGTTAAAAAAATTCTTTGCTGTTGGACGATTCCACTTCTATAGGGTATATAGAATAGTCAAATTCATGGAGACAGAAAGTAGGATGGTGGTTGCCAGGGGCTGCGGGGGAGGGAGGAATGGGGAGGTATTGTTTAAGGGGTATAGCGTTTCAGTCTGGAAAGATAAAATAAATTCTGGAGATGGATGGTGGTGATGGTTGCCCGACAGTGTGAATGCCCCTGAACTTAAAAATGAGCAATTTCATGTTAATGTATATTACCACAATACATTTTTTTTGTTTGAAAGATGAAGACATATACTACTGTCTTCAGGTACAGGATAGAGATTTTGGATTGGAGAAAAAACAATATATATAGTAACCCCTTTCTTAAAACACATATTTAGCTTCCTATTCTAGTCTTTGATAACACTGATATCCAGGGTTAGTATAAGACAATGAAAACATTTTAGGTTTATCATTTCAGCCAGGTTTGCCTGAGTAACAGTGGAAGATGGCATTTTTATTTATTTTTATTTTATTTTTCAATCCTCAATAATGTTTATTATTAAACATAAATAATAATAACCGTAATTAAACTTCGTTTTAAAATTTATAATTAAGCAAATGTAATTAAAGTAGAATAAAGCAATGTTAAATGATCTATAGATAGGGATAATTGTTTAATATAAAATGGAATAAAAGTAGAATTATTGAGTTTAAACATTTATGATTTTATGTAACAGATATATCTTTTTCAGTGGGCCTATTCCAAAAAGCAAAGGCAAAAACAAAATTATACATATTTAGAAGTACTAAACATTTTAACTATGAACATAAACAGTTTTCTATGCTGTATTCCAGAACCAGATAAATGCTCAGATATTTCATCTTAGAAGTTGGGCCAGATATTTAGTAAGTTTCAGTCTAAGTTTGCTCACCTGAAAGCAAAAATGAGACTTTACATTTTTTAAAGGGGTCCTTTCTGCCCATGAATTGCTATCAATGAACAGCTATAAAATTTCAAAATAAAATAAATAATAAAAATTCCTACCAGGTGCTGAAAATAAAGCTCAGAATAACAGAAAGGAATAAAAAGGGTAGAGAGAAGTTTTAGATCTGTGTGAGTTAGCTTTATTTATTTATTTTTTGGTGTTTTCCAGCTTTATTAAAATATAATGGAATTATACTCCAATTTAAAAAAATATAATGGACATAGAACATTCTGTAAGTTTAAGGTGTACAACATGCTGATTTGCTGCACATATAAATTATGAAATGGTTACCACATTAAGTTTAGTTAACACATCCATAAGCCCATGTAATTACATTTTTTTGTGTGTGGTGAGAACATGTAAGATCTACTCTTTCAGCAACTTCCAAGTATATAATACAATATTGTTCACTATAGTCACCATGCTGAATATTAGATCCCCAGAATCTACTCATCTTATAACTAGAACTTTTTATCCTTTGATCAACCTCTCCCCCTCTCCCCCATGCCCCAGCCCCTGGCGATCACCATTCTACTCATTTTCTATGAGTTGTTTTTTTTTTTTTTAAAGATTCCACATAGACGTGAGACCGTTAAGTATTTGTTTTTCTCTGTCTGACTTATTTCACTGAGGATAATGCCCTCCAAGTCCTAGATGACAGTATTTTTTTGTGGATAAATAATGTCATCACTTTCAACTTCAATCTCTGTAAAATGGTAAATTTGTGGAGTTAGAAGTTCAGTTGTAAAGAAACTTCTAATAGGAATACAATTGTTAAATATTTTCTTTGTTGGAAGTAAGGATCTATTCATCAGGAGAAACATTTGTCCTAAGTATGAGTGTGTGTGTGTGTGTGTGTGTGTGTGTGTGTGTGTGTGTGAGAGAGAGAGAGAGAGAGAGAGAGAGAGAGAGAGAGAGAGAGAGACTTGTGAGAGTGGGGACTTGGCTTTCTGGTGTGTGATCATGAGCTTTGCTGGCTTCTGCACTCCTTCCTGAGCACACTGAAGATTAGATGCTTTCTCAGCTCAGAAATGCAATCTCTGCACCCTGACCTAGCCTACCTACTAGCATGTTCTGTGTCGCACTCCCAGACAGAAATCAGTGTCACTGAGACAAAGTTCTATAGCAGGTGGTGCTTAATCTAGCTTTTACCTCCCTGGGCTTGGAATTTCTCATTCTAATCATTAGAGCCCGTGAAGAACAGGTGTAATAATACGAGTGTAATACAGCCACCGCGTATTAAGTTATCATTCCGTGTCAGGCGTTATGACTGTAAAGCTGTGCCTAAACGTAGTTGTCATGTAGCTCTTATTATTATTATTATTTTTTTTTTTTTTTACGGTATGCGGGCCTCTCACTGTTGTGGCCTCTCCCGTCGCGGAGCACAGGCTCGGGACGCGCAGGCTCAGCAGCCATGGCTCACGGCCCCAGCCGTTCAGCGGCTCCGCGGCATGTGGGATCTTCCCGGACCGGGGCACGAGCCCGCGTCCCCTGCATCGGCAGGCGGACTTTCAACCACTGCACCACCAGGGAAGCCCTCTTATTATTTTTATGCAAGTTGCCTCATCTAATGCTCACAAAAACCCTATGAAATCGGCGTTATTTACTCTTCCCATTTCACAGCTGAAAAAACTGAAACTGAGATTAAGTACCTTATATTGCCAATGTCACACGGCTAGTAGGTCACAGAAAGAGCTCGAATCCAGAGTTGTTTAACATCACAGCCCATTCAGTTAACCACGATGTTATTTCTGGATGGGATCTTTGACTCGGAATTGTGTAAAGATGAGAAGGGTATGTGGATGATGCTTGAGATGCACTGCACTTCACAGCTATAACCTGAGATAAAAGTCTGGCATCCTCACCACAACTGAAAGAGTAAAGCAAGAAAACTTTGTTAATTAATTTATCTTATGAGGGAGAGTCAATTCTTACTTTTAATTCTTAACTTTAATAAATAGAGGTCTAGTTTCATTATTTTATATTTTCAAAATATTCAGACGTAACTATTTTTTTGTAAGATATGTATATAAATCAGTAAGAAAAAGACTCACACTCAACCTCAGTCTAAGAGAAAAATGGGAAAGGCATCATCAGGAAAGTCACTTAAAAAATATGGACCAAAAAATTGGTTAAGCAAATGTTGGAAGATCCCTCTAATTAAATACCAAGTGGCCGTTAAAACCCAGCGGACTGTTTGTAGCTATAGAAACCACAATGAATTATTAAAGAAGGAAGGATTTACAACATAATAGGGATTGTATTGAGTTGTTCACTTTTCTGTATACATGTTTTATTTACATTTTAAAAAAGTACTCTGGATAGTAGGGTTCCAATTTTGGAGAATATACACCGGTCTGTCTTATGCAGAAAAATATCTTTGGAACGGAATACCCTAAAATCCCACAAAACTATGTCTGGGTGGTCACTTATTCTTTTTTCTCATGTGTTTTTTCTAAAATGAACATATACTGCAAGCATAGTAATAACATTATTATTAAGTCAAAGAGAGTGGAGACCCGATCATTTGTTGTGGCAGAAATACGGCCCCAGCCTTTTCCAAAATCAGCAGTTCCTCCTCGGGTCACCTGGGCCAGGGCTCTGCCCAGGGCAGGCTGAGGTCTGGAAAGCCATAGATCACTTGGGAGCAAGGCTGCTGGACACTGGGTTTGCTTTCCGAGTGTGACTTGGACAAACGGGATGTCCCTTCACCTGCTTCTGACTTACTACCTCACGGGGAAGCTGCGTGTCACCCTGGGTTCACTCAGCTCCTGGTCTCGGGCCGTGGGCCAGTGCGCACTTGCTGAGTGTTGTTTTATTTTATGACAGTCAGAGCCGGTCACTAGATGCAATGAAGCATGAAGACGGCAGAGGTGTGAGCTGTTGATCTCACCGCAACATCCCAGGAAGGAGAGGGAGGGAGGGAAATTGATGCTGAAACATCCTCGGTCTCCTGCACTCGTGGTTGCCTTTGCTTGGCTTTTCTTTCTGTATAACTTCACCTGGAATTCCATTTTCTCCTTATTACCTGCTTCCAGATATTTCAGAGGTTTTGACGAGGCCACTTGTCTGGTTATTCTGGCACCTTCCAAGGTTATGAGGTAGTTTGGACTCATCTAGTGCCTTTGTCAGGGACGTTTCCAGAAGAGGCGGTTCATCTGTACGAAATTCCTACAGAGTGGTGGCTTTTAGAGCCAATGTGTCTGAGTCTAAAAACAGCAACCTGGTTAGACAGGAGTCCACCCCAGGGCACCCTCCAGGGACGCGCTCACATTGCCAGCTGCCTCCTTAATTTGGGGTTCAACGGCCTAACTTACTTTTCAGTTTCCTTGTTGGAAGCTCGTGACAAGAAGAGAAGCATCCAGAGTTGGAAAATTCCGATCTAATCCAGCTGCTCTTGTATTAACCTGGATGTCCGGTGTTTTGGGTTCTGTTGGTTGTTGTTGTCGAGGTTTTGTGTGCGTGTTCAACATGGAAAGTGCTCTTGCACGGCCTATAAAGGGCCCATTGAATAGATGAAGCCTCTGAGACAGGAAGCAATCATAGGCTTAACCAGAAATACATCTTAAACTGTAGATGGAAGATTAAGACCAAGGATGATGGATGTTAGGTCAAAATATGAGAAGAATGGCAAAATGCCCAGGCTGAGAAGATGAACTTTTAATGGAAGGCAGCAAGAATTATAAACTTAGCTTGCTACTTGCTGTCTGCAGAAAAGAGTTAATTTATCACGTGTTGGGTTTAAGAGACATTGAGATGCCTGCCTATAGATGCCTATAAAAATATGGACCATTTTTATAATGAGATATAAACTTGACAGTTGATTCATGTTTTTAAAGTGGGGTTGGAATGCAAACTGAGAGACGACATAAGGGCATTTAGAAGGGATAGGAAGTAAGAATAACTATCTGTGTGCCTAATGTTGACCAAGAATTTTAGTGCGCTGACGGATGCAGTTCTTTTGGTGAAATTGACAGTTCTAATCAGCCTTTGCTGTATTGCCTTCCAGTTTTGCTCCTCTGCTCTTCCAGCTATGGATCAGTGCTTCATTATTTATGGTAATCCATGTTTCCCTTCTCAAGAAGCATTCTTTATCTCTCTGTGTCCAGTACCCAGTATAGCCGATAGCACATGGTAGATCCCAAATACATTCAATATTTTAGCATTTGTTTAATGATTGACTTTTACACATAGAAACTATGGTAGGCCCTGAACAAAGTCAAAATGCCTTTACAGAGAAACCTGTGGGGTTTTGTTTATTAGTTTTTGATTGTTTTCTTGTGACAGAGACCATGCTGACACTGGATTGTGATTTAGGGAAAGAAGGAAAGCATTCTGATAATAGGTGTTAAAAATAAGCCTGGACTTTATTAATATATATCATCGTGTCCCCCTCCCCTTTCCAGCCCCTTCCCTGTGAGATGGCTAGCAGGCATAACTTTCCAGTTTTTCCCGTACACTTCCCTCAAAGTAGCCAGGGTGACTCTTTTGCCAGGATATTGCTTATGGCTGGGGAAAACCCAGAAGACCAAAGAGGATAAACAACAAAGCAAAACAATGCCAAACAAACAAACAACCTGCCAAAAGCTTGAAGTCCTGGGTTCTTTAGATGTTGTGATTGCTCTTTTGAAAATCATCTTCTAAATTTTGAGTACCATTGAAAGTCAATGACATTATTTAAAAATCTTCGATTTGTGAGCTGCTACAAGAACCCTTGTATAGTGATCGTCAATAACAGTCCTTTAATTACTACTAACACAATAAGTTAAATATGATACGCCGTTAATGGCAGTAATTAGTAAACAGTAATTGTGAGCTGAACCTGTGCCTACTGATTTTCTGGAAGACAGTAAAGGAAAGGGAAGCAAGTTCACCAAAATCGAGCAAACTTTGGTCCTAATACCATCCACTTCCTTTTTTCCCCCTTCTTCCTTTCTTTCTTCCTCTTTCTTCCTTTTCTTAACAAATAATCATTAAACCACCTTAACATGCCAGACACCGGGCTAAGAATCACTGTGATGAACAAAATAATCCAGTTTCCTGCTTTCTTCGCACGTTAACTGTGATAGGGCTACTGATGAGTGGCACTTCCTGCTGAACAATAAGGTAGATGGTCAAGAATTATCCAAGTAAGCTGACTGGCTGAATCCACCTTTCTTCTACAGTACGAACCTTTGTGTAAAGCAGGGTCTTTCAACTTTGGCAACACTGACATTTAGAGCCAGACAAGTCCTTGTTATAGGGGACTGCCCTGTGCGTGGTCGGTTATTTGTCAGCATCCCTGGCCTCTACCAACTAGATGCCAGTAGAACCAACCAGTTTTGACAACCAAAAATGTCTCCAGACATACTCAATATCAAGAAAATTCATGTTAATTAAGAACCGCTGGTGTAAAGGAACCATCAAAAGGAGTCTTTTTGGTGGTGTTTCTCACATTCCGATGTTTAGAGATGGACACTAAAGGAATTATGGAGGAGGGAGGGGGTGTGTGTGTGCGTGCGTGCGTGCGTGTGCGCACGCGTGCTCACGCATGTCCCACGAGCCAGCTAATTATATACGGAGATAGATGGGCATGTCAATAATTAAAATTTAAGATCTGTTGGTGTCTTGCCCTAAGCAGTCTTCCCCAAGGTCTTGCATTTCAAGAAACAGTATTGGCTTTTATTTGACATATTTACAGCAGCAGAATTTACTAAGGAATAAAGAATGCATCGGTTAAACTTACTGTGAAAAATTGCTTTTCTTTCCTTGAAGACCCAGGCCATACACATTATCCTACGAAAGTCTTAATTCAAAGTTTACAATAGCTATCTTTCTATTAGTTTTAGATTGGCTAAATTTATGATACATTAGGCCTGTATTTTATGTTATTTGTAAATTCCTGCCCATTTTATGGGCCTGGGATCATAATTTTACTAATTCAAATGATTTTGGAGGTTTCTGGTAACTGTATCTTGCTCGTATGACATACTGTTGGTTATATCTGTGATTTATTTGCTTCTGAGTCCTTGGTCAGGAACACAACTTCCAATTATCCAACTAATTATAACATTGTTCCGTGGGAAAACTTCAGCAGCTGAAACTGTTGACTAGCTAGAATCAAAAAGAGCAGCTTAATATCAGATAAACTAAAATGAAAATTTTCAGTTGACAATCTCCAACTTTCATGAGGCAAGAACTAAGTGACTCCATCTGTCATGAATTGATACGGTGCAGTTCCCCATGCTGGATGGGGCCACGCTTGCTTTTATGGTCAAGATGGCCTATTGGTAAGAATTGTTTTGAAACATTTCCAAATTGAAAATAATTGCTCTGTTACTACATGATACAGTAACCTGGATTCTGAAAGACTACATTCAGGCCATTAAGCGTATTCTCCAGAAAAGGTGACTTCACCATATTCCATTGCGGACTTTCGTTTTCACAACAGAATGCTCCATTGCTTTCAGTTAACTTGTCCTCTGTCAATATTTAACGATGCTTTTTCAACACTTGATGCCCTGGTCTGGAAGCACACCCCTGATCTGCTCCAGCCCTGCCAGCCCTACTGTTCTTCTGAGTTGCTGGGCTGCAAGATACTACCGTTCAAGGACGCAACACCGAGGGTGGGGCTGAGGAAATGAAGAAACTCTCTCATCGACCACAAGGCCACATGCACATTGATTTTATAACACATCCTGGTCCAGCAATGTTAGAGTGGAAAAGAATGTACACTTCAGAACTAAGACCATCACACCATCCCCGAATCTCAACTAGCTTGCCCCAAGTAAATATACAATCTAAATAAGAACAGTGTCCTTGCTCTGTAAAGGCAACTTCAAGATAAGTTCCTTTGTCCCGTATTCCTAACAGATTTCTGCTTTTAGAAAGACATTCAGGTACATCTACTGCGAGAATGTCTGAATGAGCTATTGCCAAAATAATACTGCGTGATTCTTTCAAGGCTCTGTGGCTGATAACACCAGGCTCTGCCCTCTTTGCTCACAGTTCTGCAGGCTGACTGCTGCAGATCTAAAACGGGCTCCTCTAGGCACTGTGAGTTGGGTTCAGGTCCGCTGTACCTGTGTTTATTCTGGAATCCAGGCTGCAAGGGCCTCTCTACCTGCAGCAGGCTCTTTTCATGGAAGATTCCCAAAGCAGAAGAGCCAAACCAAAATGCACAAACTCATTGAAGACCTGTCCACTGACATTCCGTTAGCTACAGAAAAACATAGGGCCAAGCTAAGCACCAGTGGGGCAGGAAAATAAACTTCACCCACACAGGAAAGGGAAAGAAAGAAAGATTTGCTGAACAAAATAATTAAATAATAATAATGATTCAAACTATCACAGAAAGTTTGAAAAAGAGACTGAAAGAACTGTTAGAGTTTTTTTTTTTTTTTTTTGGTTATTATTTTTTAGCTCATTCTTGAGTTAACCCAGGCAACACTGCTATTTCCACATATCCAGTTTTCATCCAGGTATTCTCCCTTCCCGCCCTTTCAGTCCTGAGTGTCTGGGGAGGGTTCCACCCTCATCCCAAGAGTGGGAGTCCAGCACGTGACCCAGAGAGCACATTGCTTTCCCTTTGTCGCAGTGACTGGTGTGTCTTAGGACAGGTTGCTAAAGCTGGGACAAGGACTCACTTTTTTTTAAGTCATATGCAAAGCCATACATTCTTCTGGACTCCCAAGTTTTGTGAGTCGATTAATGTGTTTACTTGTTATACTTTATATTTAGGAACTGAAGCATAGATACTATCTTGACTGACATAGAAACCAGGAGTGAGGCATAGTAAGTAACAGACCTAAAGTATGAAAATGCTGAGCTGAATTAACGGTGTAAAGCACTGAGAACTTATTCACGGCAGGGAACTGGCGAACCAAGTTATTCAGTAGGGGAGCCGTCTCTTAAACTGCTGCATCTTGGACCTTAGACCAGATGTCTACAGATGCTTCACTGGGGAGTTGGTAGGAGAAATTCAGGATATTAGAATACGTGAACCACTTTTAGTGGCCTTTTAAAAAATACAAATAAAGGTCCCACCAGAATTTAAAAAAAAATATGTTGAAGCCGGCACATCTGAAATCAAAAATGAAGGCAAGTGCAATTTTGCTGAAAGATGAGCTTCTGCATGAAAGCTGTAGAATAAGAAAGTTGGGATTGACACGTACACACTGCTGTATTTAAAGCAGATAACCAACAAGGAATGACTGTATAGCACAGGGAACTCTGCTCAATATTCTGTAGTAACCTAAATGGGAAAAGAACTTTAAAAAAATAGAGGGACTTCCTGGTGGCGCAGTGGTTGGGAATCCGCTTACCAATGCAGGGGAAACGGGTTCGAGCCCTGGTCCGGGAAGATCGACGTGCCACAGAGCAACTAAGCCCGTGCGCCACAACTACTGAGCCTGTGCTCTAGAGCCTGTGAGCCACAACTACTGAGCCCATGTGTCACAACTACTGAAGCCCACGCACCTAGAGCCCGTGCTCTGCAACAAGAGAAGCCACCGCAATGAGAAGCCCACGCACAGCAATGAAGACCCAACACAGCCAAAAATAAATAAATAATAATAATTTAAAAAAAGAATAGATACACGTATATGTATAACTGAATCACTTTGCCGTACACCTGAAACTAACAACATTATTAATCAACTATACTCCAATATAAAATAAACAAAAAAAGAAAGTTGAGAATTGGATACTCTGGATCTTTGGGGGGGGTTAGTAAAGTTTACTCTCTACCCTGATCGAAAGTTAGTGCAAAGCAAGTCAGAAAGGTAGGAACCATATCAGAAGTTATTATTAGAATATGAGGCAAACCTATTTTCATATCACTGCCAAGCTCCTCCTGTCGTATGTTTCCTACATGACAAAGAGGATGATGATCCGCACTGATAAGGCACGTGTGGTTGCTGCCTGAGTGCCAGAGGAGTCGTCTTATCAACAATTGTTTCAGATTGTTCTGGGGCAGCACAAAGATGAAGGTTACTAAAGGAAGGACTTCAGGGGTGGAAAGAGCACCTATCCTATTCCTGAGAAACAGAAATTCTCCGGTGGGATTCCAATTTAAAGGACCATGACCCAACCAGATCTCTGACTTTGGATACTAGCCTAGACAGTTCTATTTGGAACTGGGTAAAACCTGAAACATTTCTAAAGGAGGAACCAGAACCATTGTTTATGAATGTTTAGTTTCTAAGAAAGCCCTCAGATCTGAGAAATGGCAACAAAAAAGTGGGCTTATATGGGGGCATTTTCATCAATGCCATTCCAAGATATGGCCACAGAGGACAGTAGATCAGGAAGGTTCTATCAAAGGGCAGAGAGGTTGGCCACTAAGGCAGAGGACTGGAGTCACCCTCAGAGAGGAGAACAGGGATGGCTAGACCAGCTGAGCAAGTACTCATTCCCGCTGGTGGGACAGGAAGTCCTTTCTCTTCCTGTCCAGCTGAGTATTCATTCATTCATTCATTCATTCAACAAACACGAGTTACCTACTAGGTCCCAATGTTATAGAATTACATGAGTAAATAAAACAGAAGTTTATATGTGCAATGAAGCAGTGACTACTCATGTTTCCCACCCACTCTGATTTTCTGTTCTTTCTCCAGTATTGTATGGCGTGTGTTGGGTGCCTGGCTGTGAGGACTGCACATCACCCAGTAATCCCAAACCTGAAGTGGGGTTCAGGCCTTCAAATGAGACTTTAATTTCTTTTTCTGGGGACTGAGTATGTTAATGTAGACATTAAAGAAGGAAAAAAAAAAAAATATATATATATATATACAAATAGCAGTACTAAGATTGTATATGAATGTTGGACAGCTAAGAAGTATATCATAGTAGAGGGCTGTTGTTTGTCTATTACCTTTTTCCGCTTTTTTCAGGAACAGACCTAATATTTTGTTTGGGGCCCACTCCTTCCTCTCTCTCAGTCCACACAGTCTGGGCATGGATCCATTTACAGGCCTAGGAATGGAGGCCTAATCCAATCACTGTGTTGCATTCTGCTCACACTGGTTGATTGAGGGATGGATATGACCAGAACAAGTCCAATTAAAGTAAATCCCAGGACTCTGAGAAGGCTAGGGAAGACCCTTATAGTTACCACACTAGATTCGAACCTAAGATTATGCAGCCCCATGAGCTTCTGACATCTTGTGACAATGAGAGAAGAGTCCTTTTGAGAATAGAGCCAAGCAGATAAAGAGAAATAATCTTTTTTTTGAATCTTGCTAACATCATGTGAGTCATGGCATGCTCTCAAAACCAAAGCTACGTCCAGCCTGGAATGGTTCTGTTACTGAACCAGTGGGCTGTCATTTTTATTACATGCCACCACTCGGTGTCTGTATATATGTGTCAGCAAAGATGAGACATGCTACTGGTACTTTTTGAGTGTGATACAGTATAGGTTTTTAACATTTATTATTCATTTGTTTCGTTGTATACACAGATAATATACTTTTAAAATATCCATATATGAAGCTATTGACAAAGCTGTAAGGAGTCTGGAATAGTTGTAGGATGTAAGACACATATTTGATTGACCATCACTAAGAATGAAAAAGGCAGAAGCTATCGGTTCAAGTACAGAAGGAGTCAGAAAAGACAGTAGAAATTCAGAGACTGAATTTGTCAAGTACTGAGAATAGCCTGGAAATACCTGACACAGCAATAAGCAAAGCAGTTACTCAAACAGTTATTCAAAGGCTTCATTTAGGAACATCAAGAGCTTCTCCATCATACAATTTCCGTTTCTCTTCCTCTGAGTTGAGAAGCATTAGCCCCACATAGGGACAACTTCAGACAAAAATGCATGGCTATCAAATATCTGGTAAACTTTCTTTATATCTTTGACATCTAATCATTATTAAACGGCCTTCCAGTGTTCTCTGTAATTCCTTTTAATGGTCAGTCTCCCCTGAAAGGAAGGAGGAGATCTTGGTTTTATTACCCATCGTACCCACTACTTCTATCTTCCATTAGTTAGGGGAGGTAGGCTGCTTTGGCAAAGGTATTCCAAATTTAGAGACTCAAAGAACAGAAAGTTTGTTTTTCTCTAAAGTTCAAAGTGAGAGTTCAAGGTTGGTGGGATCCAAGCAGGCACCCAGATTCCTTTCATCTTGTGACTACACTGTTCCTTAGGGTCTTGTCATCGTCTGCATGGTAGAGTCTGAGGCGCAGCCATGCCCAGGCTCTACCTGCAGTGGGGACAGGAGAAGCCTGTCCACATCCTGGAAGGTCTGTGTGCAGGAGTGTCAGGCTCTTTGCATTGGAGAGAACCTAGTCAGTGGGTCATTGCCAGGGGAAGTGGGAAGTGTTGCCTAGCCATGAGCCTAGAGAGAAGAGAATGAAATTGGATGGAAAATAATAGTCTCTACCACATAACCCCAGCCTCCTGAAATCTTTAGTAAGAAGGGGAATAATATAGAAACTCTGTTAGTTTATTTTAGCATCAAGGCTATGCTTACCAGAAGAGACCCAAATTAGCACGAGAATGATTTACTTGTATTAGAGACACTTCACTCTGACAGACCTTGTAGCTGTTCTCCAGGATGAAATGCACAGCATCCCCTGAATGAGACCAGAATCCTGGAAGGAGAAGGTTGGAATAAAACGATGGGGCAAGAATGGAGAGGAGAGGGAATGTACTCCTTGCTGCCACCTTGCCTTCAAAACTGTTTGCCCCTGAAATTTCATTCTTAGTGGTTGATTCCTCGGCATTAAAATACTCAACCAGCCATAGTCCCCTAGAGTCTAAATTTCACAAGGAGGGGTAATGCTTTTAATCTCTTATACTATTGTTTGGTGCAAATCTTTTTTTTTCTTTGCATTGTCAGAAAGATCAGGTGCCTGGGGGCGGGGTTCCGAATAGATGAAAAAGTCCCCCCACAATTGGCGATGGGACAAAAGTGACCCTAAACACTCTGATGTAATTCAGAGGAATGGAAAGCGTTGGGCTTCACTGTTGAGGTTTTCCCGAGTTTTTCCTTTCCCCTCTCCTCATTCCTGAGTGAGTCATTGAATCGCATGCCCTCGTCCCCCGCTTAGGTGCAGATGACTCACACATCTATTTCTGTCACTATGACCTCTCTTCAAGCCCCGCACTCCTATGCCCCGTGCCTACCAGCCATCCGCCAGGAAGTCCCCGGGAACTGCCAGCACAAGCTGCCTGATGTCCTTATTTCCTTCAAAATCAGCTTCCGTCTCCCTTCTTTATGCTATTGCTGGGGGCCATCATCCATCCAGTCACTCACCCGGGAGTTGCTTTTGCATCCTCCATCACCCCCATTTTCCATGTAATCACTCAAAAAGTCCTATTAATTTTGCCTCATAAATAACCCCATCCCTAGGGGTTCTTAAGTCACTTTTTATTACCTCTTAGCCACAAATATTGTAAAAACTGATTGACAGGTCTTGTCCCAGCGTTCTCGACCACCGGCCGTTCCTCCAGATTCATTTTCCAGATTCCTGCCAGAAGGATCCATCTGACCATCTCACTTCCTCATGCAAAACCTCTCAGTGACTCCCTGTCACCCACAAAGCCCTGCCCGCCCCGGAGTGCATTCAGCTCCCCACAGTCTGGCCTCCCCTGATTCTCTGAATTCATCTTCTGCAGGTCTTCCTCCTCTCTTCCTCCATGGTTTTTCTTACAATGTCCCCTACTTGTCCTGGGCAACTCAGCCTAGGGGCACCTTCTCTGGTGCTTGACTTTTGTCCTCGACTACCTTCCCCCACCTCTTCTGGGTTAAAGGTCCTTCCATGGGACCTCACAGTGTCCTAGGCGTTCTAGAATTCAGCCACTTATGACCTGGCATTGAAATGATGTATGGGTCCAGCTCACCTGCTAGATGGTTATTTTTTTTTCAGGGGAAGGAACCGTGTCTTGGTCGCTCTTGTTTCTTCTCCCTCTTCTGCTATTCTTGCCCTGTCTCTGCAAGAAAATCATCAGGCCCAGAACTGGCAGATCTTCTGTTTCATCTCAGGGGTGTCCCAGAATCCTCAGATGGAAGAGAAAGGATGGCAGCTTTTCAGACGTTATTAGAGAGAGAAGGAGAAAGAGTGTGAGAAGATGTGGCCGAGAGGTAAATGAAAAATCAGCAGCTTTAAGATTGAAATACTTAATAGCTTTGTTTTCTGAAAGTCTTGGAGAGAAATTTAGAACAGAAAAGTCAAACATGTTCATTCGGATGGTGACTGAATTGCAGTCCTGTTTCTCTGATGAGCACTCCCGCTCTGAGCCCCTCTGAAGAAGGAGCCAGGCCGGAAGTGGACAGCTTGGTGTGGACCTCAGGGTCACTGTTCCTGGTGGGGGACCTCAGGGGCAGCCTCTGTGCATGCATCTCCCACCATAGGTCTGGCAATATTGGCACTTCCAATGCCAGCGCTCTAGAGATATGGATGGAAATGCACTAACGTAAACCGAAAACATTAATGCCTGCAAGACTCGCTTTAGTAGGTGCTAGCAAGGTGGAATTGTTATTTTTGTTTATTTTCTCCCAAGAGGAGTTGTTGTTACAAAGAATGGTGGGTAAATTTGCACATGGAAAGCAGATCCCTCCTAAGAGCCAGGAGGCACGGGTCCTTGAACCCTGTGTTTTTAAAGTTCAAAGTTGTTGGCATCTGTCTGAGTTAAAAAGGTCCTGGGGAAGAGGAATTACAAGGCCTCTGGAATGGAATCTCCACAGCGCTAGAGAGAGGCTGGGCTCCGTGCCCCTTCTCCTGAGCCGAGGTCTGCATGAATAGTGGTTCTGAGGTGTCACGGGGCTCTGACCAGCCCCTAGGGGAAGGAAGGTTCCAGGCCTAGGGGAGAGGAAGCAGCATCTGGAGGCAGGTTTAGTGTGGGCAGGAATGCTTTCACCTCGAAGAACTGCCACTGTAGCCAGGTGAGGAGACTAGACTTTCTCCAGGGGCAAAGAAGGACCCAGTCAGTGCCCAAGAGCAGGAGTAAATGCCTCCGCTTTCCCCAGCCAGCATCTGCTGCAGAGGCCTTTGTTTCCAGAAGCTTCCAGGAGTAGTGGTGGTTGTACCCTCCTGACTCGCAGGGGCCCCAGCTGGAAAGGGAGACGTGTCTGTGTGTGTGTTTATGATTATCAAATGAAGGAAGATTTTAGAGTGGAGAAAAGAGCAACTTCACAATAGGCCCCAGACATTTATTAAAATCTGATATTACCGTCTTTTCCACTCCAACCTGGAGAAGTGATCTATTTCCACAATATTAATATAAACCCCACTAGAGTCAGTTAATTTGCAAATTCAAAGGAGACTCGAGGTGTTCCAGTATTAGCTGAGATATGATGAAAAAAAATCTTGCTATCACCTGAATTGTTTCCTCTTGGTTATCCACACCTGTGAGGGGAGACGCTTGATTTTTATGCCAGGGTTTAGAGGAGTGTAGGGCTCTTTGATGAGTAAGGTTAACTCTTCTCTGAATTGGACTATATGTCTCCCAGGGATCCCTTTGGGGCTTAGTGAAATGATTGCCACGTACCCCAGCGTCTCTGTAGAACTGACCAGCGGTAGAGATGTCATCCAGCTGCACCCCTGGTGGAGGAAGTACCAGCACCACAGCCCAGATATCAGGAAGCCCTTCAGCCCTTTTTGCACACCTGGGCGCTTCAGAAGGAAACGCCCTCCTTCTCCGTCAGGTGGCTCTTGGAGCCTGCCTTCGAGTTCACACCTTGGTGGTCGGGTGCTGACTCCTGGGGCAGAGTTCTCGGTTTTCACTCAGGAGCCGGAGGCAACAGCCTCGGGCAAAACTGAAATCACACGCCTGCTTGTAAAGAAGCAAAGAACTCTGGCTTTCCTCACTGTCTCCAAGTCCCCCATGACTCTCTTCCCTGGAAAGAACCCGCCGGTATGTTTCATCTCATCCCCAAATGAGCGGGATTCAAGTTAGCAACTTGCTGATAACAGTGAGTAGCCTTCACCTTGCAGGAAAATGACCATGTAGCTGCCCTTATCGGCTTCTACTTCCCCTGTGTGTCCCATTGCTATTTACTGCTTTTTGCCTGCTCTACACAGGCATGGGCAACATGAAGTAACTACCAGTGGGAGATCTGCTTCCTGAGCTGTCACGGAAGCCCCAGCCCTTGGCTATACTGATAGACCCGGAGCAGGCACGCTGGTACAAGGTCATTTCATACGTGCTCTCGGAAAGGTCAGAAAGTGAGCCAGGGTGGGAGGTGGACGGCATGGCAGGTACACTCGAGATTCAGTTGGAGCCTCTATAGAAGGAGTTTAAGAAAACTCCTTAGCCTGAGGGTGTGTAGAAGGAAAAGAAAGAGATAAGTAATGTTTCCTTCAGGATGTGTACCCTGTGGGGTCTCCATCTGGGAACTCAGAACCCCTGGTCCCATGCCTGGATTTTTTTCTTTTTAACTTTTTATTTTATATTGGAGTATAGTTGGTTAACAATGTTGTATTAGTTTCAGGTGTATGGCACATTGATTCAGTTATACATGTATCTATTAAAAACATGAGAGTTGCTTAGCAAAAAGTGACTGCCAGAAGCCATCAGAGAATTGCGTGCTTTGTATGTTGAAGATATTCCATGCAAGAGATATTTGGTCTGGAAAATGCCCTTGAAGAATCAGAAAATCAAGGTCATTAAGCAGTTTTGACTCAAATTCTAAGTCAAAGTGACTTTAGTTTGCTCATTGGTGATAATGAACCACATTTTTGCCTCATTCATTCATCCACAGCACATATACATATAAAGAACTTAGCCAGAGACTTACCGTCAATAAATGATGGTAAAAGAAGCATGTGCTTTTACTTTAATCCAAAGAGGAAGAAAATACTTGTTATAATTTCTAGCTTCAGAAGAAACCCAAAGGCTCTTCAGTCTGCCCTTTTCCTAGACACGAGCATTGACTAGTCAAGGTTCTTCTTTGGGACCATAAATCTCTTCCGTAAATCTGCAGTTTTCTCTAGTCCAGCACTGTCGCCTGCATCCTTAGCAAAAATCTGGCATTTGGTATTGCATATCCCATTTTGAGTTACGTTCTCTGCTTAAGTGAATCCCGGTCTCTCTTCTAATCTTCACTCAGTCAAGTCACTCTTGAGGCCGAGGACCCTGATCTCCCTGAACTGTGAATGGAGGCTTTTCCCTGTTGGTGATAAACTTCCTCACTAGGCCTTCAGCCAAGTTTAAACCCTGCAGGAAAATCCCCCTGGACTGGATGGGAGGATTAGCCCATCAGCCATCAGCCTAGGTCCAAGGACCTCAGCTCTCTGTTTCACCTCGGTGCCCATTACGGGGCACATTTAGCAGGGAAGACCACCTCTGGGGCTCGAATACACAGCCTTGCGTAAAACTCAGTCTACGTGCCCAAGAAATGCATAGTCTCTCTAGGTGATGTGAACAGAGGAAGGAAACATGCAGAGTGCCTGTTGCTTATTAATTCTGTGCCGTCAATACTTTGGTGAAGTCAAGGTGAACCTTCTGCACTCACGGTTTCTAAGACACTATCATGGTGTTATATGCGCACTTATTTTTACTGCTATATAATATTCTATCGTAACATCATAATTTAGTTATCCATTCTCCAGTCACATGGACAGTATGCTGCTATGAATAGTCCTTGTGGACCGCATGTAAGTTTCTCTGAGTTCAGTGTTTATGCCCAGAACTCTTTGTGGTCTCTGTTTCAAGGAAGAAGAGAACTGTAGCAGACCACAGCTTGCCAAGCTTAATTGGTGATGTCTCTGGGTTATGAGTGAGCTTATGATTCCAAGACTTTCCCTTGGAATCATTTTATTTTTTTCTTAAGTGCATCCTGACTCTTTTATTGAAGCTTTTTTTCTTCTTTTCTTTTTTTAAATTTCACACTGAGAATGGTTTTTCATCTTACGGGATGAGCCCACCTGGTATTCCCCCATGTAAAGCCTGGTTTCTGCATGACTCCTGCAATTTGAATTGCTTCAGGGAAAGGAATGAGCCTTGTTTGACTTCACCCTTTAATACACTTAATAGATGCAATCACAATGCATTCATCTCCCTCAGTTATCCGCATCTATATTATCTTCCCGGAGACAACCATTGTGACAACTACAGCATGCTTTCAACTTTCCTGTGATATTAGCACCATTTATTCCAAGTGTTACCATTCTCTATTCTGCAAAGCCCTTCAGATAGAGCTCGACAAACGCACTTATGAGCAAAAATAGCTCTTTGGGGTTTGTGCTTTGCGTGAGACTGGCAGACCTCCAGTTCAGAGTGGAGAGGACAGAGTAGCTGCACCAGAGACCAAGATAATGAAACTGGATGGCTTCTTATTGCCTCCAAAATGGCCTCTTCACAGTGCAACTTTGGTGTTCTCCTTGAAGCACAGAATTCAGGGAGCCTAATACTCAAGCCTAACAAAATGAACATTGGATGAATTATCATTTAAAAATTTCCACTCCCTTGCTCATTCTAATTAAGAACTAACAGTAGCTAGTTAACGCTGAGTAAATACTATCTAATACAGTTTGACTCTTTCTAAACAGGGCCATGCTGTTACTCAATATTTCAATAATAATAATGGGAATCTTGAGGCTTATACTTCTTAGCTTATAATGGAAAACAGAAAAGAGCTCTTGAGAATTGAGTAACATTGTCTTTTTCTTAGACTCTTTGTTTTGTGTTAGCCAAACATCCACAGAATTCCTCTTTATGGGCTCTTTATAGATAGTGGATCAGGTGATTTCCTGAAATTGCTGATAGAAACCAGAAGAATGTGAAAGAGCAAAAATGAAAAGTGGGGATAAAGGCAATCAGAAATTTTCTAGGTTCAAGTAATTTGTTTTGCATTACGGACTAAATGTTTGTGTCCATCCAAAATTCATGTGTTGTAGGCTTAGCCCCCAATGTGATAACATTTAGAGATGGGACCTTTGAGAAGTGATAAGAGTTAGATGAGGTGATAAGTGATAAGATCTCATGAGGGTGAGATCCTCACGGTGAGATTGATGTCCTTATAAGAAGAGACGTGAGAGATCGTGCTGGTTTCCTCTCTGCCCTGTGAGGACACAGCGAGAAGGCAGCCGTTTACAACTCAAGAAGAGAGCTCTCACCAGGAGCTGACTTCACTGGCACCTTGATCTTACACTTCACAGCCTCTAGAACTGTTAGGCTATTTCTTCTTGATTCAGTTTTGATAGTTTGTATCTTTCTAGGAATTTGCTTATTTCATCTAAGTTATATAAAATGTTGTCATACAGTGGTTTATAGTGCTCCCTTAAAATCCTTTTTTCTTTCTCTAAGATCAGTAGTAATGCCCCCTCTCTCACTCCTGATTTTAGTAATTGGAGTTTTTTCTTTTATTATTGGCCTGTCTAGCTAAAAGTTTATCATGTTTGTTGGTCTTTTCAAAAAACCAACTTTTAGCTTTGTTGGTTTTTCTATTATTCTTCTGTTTTCCATTTCATTTATTTAGGTTCTATTATTTAATATTTTCCTCCTCCTTCTTGCTTTGATTTAGTTTGCTCCTTTCAATCCTTTTTTTTTTTGGCCACACCCTGTGGCATGCAGGATCTTAGTTCCCCAAACAGCAATCAAACCCGTGCCCCCTGCAGTGGCAGCCCAGAGTCTTAATCACTGGACCGCCAGGGAAGTCTCATTGATACTTCCTTAAGATAGAAAGTTAGGTTGTTGATTTGAGATTTTCTCCTTTTTAAATATATGTATTTAGAACTATACATTTTCTTCTACATACTGTTTTAGCTGCATCTCATATATTTTGAAATGTTGTATTTTTGTTTTCATTCATCTCAAAATATTTTCTAATTTCCCCTGTGATTTCTTCTTTGCCCTATTGATTGTTTAAGAGGGTGTTGTTATATTTTCACATATTTTTTAATTTTTCAAATTTCTTTGTTATTGATTTCTACTTTGTTTCATTGTATGGAATGTTATATTTTATATGATTTCAATCCTTTTAAATCTTTTGTGACTCCTTTTATAGCCTAACATGATGTATCCTGTAGAATTTTCTATGCACTTTTTTTTTTGTATTCTCTTTTTCTTTTTAAACATCTTTATTAGAGTGTAATTGCTTTATAATGGTGTGTCAGTTTCTGCTTTATAACAAAGTGAATCAGTTATACATATACATATGTCACCATATCTCTTCCCTCTTGCATCTCCCTCCCTCCCACCCTCCCTATTGCACCCCTCTAGGTGGTCACAAAGGACCAAGCTGATCTCTCTGTTCTATGCGGCTGCTTCCCACTAGCTATTTTATGTTTGGTAGTGTATATATGTCCATACCACTCTCTCACTTTCTCCCAGCTTACCCTTCCCCATCTCCATATCCTCAAGTCCATTCTCTAGCAGGTCTGCATCTTTATTCCCATCTTGCCCCTAGGTTCTTCTGACCATTTTCTTTCTTTTTTTTTTTTTAGATTCCATATATATGTGTCTGCATACGGTATTTGTTTCTCTCTTTCTGACTTACTTCACTCTGTATGACAGACTCTAGGTCAATCCACCTCAGTACAAATAACTCAGTTTCGTTCCTTTTTGTGGCTGAGTAATATTCCATTGTATATATGTGCCACATCTTCTTTATCCATTCATCTGTTGATGGACACTTAGGTTGCTTCCATGTCCTGGCTACTGTAAATAGAGCTGCAATGAACATTGTGGTACATGACTCTTTTTGAATTATGGTTTTCTCAGGATATATGCCCAATAGTGGGATTGCTGGGTCCTATGGTAGTTCTATTTTTAGTTTTTTAAGGAACCTCCATACTGTTCTCCATAGTGGCTGTACCAATTTACATTCCCACCAAGAGTGCAAGAGGGTTCCCTTTTCTCCACACCCTCTCCAGCATTTATTATTTCTAGATTTTTTGATGATGGCCATTCTGACTGGTGTGAGATGATATCTCATTGTAGTTTTGATATGCATTTCTCTAACGATTAATGATGTTGAGCATTCTTTCATGTGTTTGTTGGCAATCTGTGTATCTTCTTTGGAGAAATGTCTGTTTAAGTCTTCTGTCCATTTTTGGATTGGGTTGTTTGTGTTTTTTATATTGAGCTGCATGAGCTGCTTGTAAATTTTGGAGATTAATCCTTTGTCAGTTGCTTCATTTGCAAATATTTTCTCGCATTCTGAGGGTTGTCTTTTCTACTTGTTTATGGTTTCCTTTGCTGTGCAAAAGGTTTTAAGTTTCATTAGGTCCCATTTGTTTATTTCTGTTTTTATTTCCATTTCTCTAGGAGGTGGGTCAAAAAGGATCTTGCTGTGTTTTACGTCATAGAGTGTTCTGCCTATATTTTCCTCTAAGAGTTTGATGGTGTCTAGCCTTACATTTAGGTCTTAAATCCATTTCGAGTTTATTTTTGTGTGTGGTGTTAGGGAGTGTTCTAATTTCATTCTTTTACATGTACCTGTCCAGTTTTCCCAGCACCACTTACTGAAGAGGCTTTCCTTTCTCCGTTGTACATTCCTGCCTCCTTTATCAAGATAAGGTGACCATATGTGCGTGGGTTTATCTCTGGGCTTTCTATCCTCTTCCATTGATCTATATTTCTGTTTTTGTGCCAGTACCATGCTGTCTTGATTACTGTAGTTTTGTAGTATAGTCTGAAGTTAGGGAGCCTGATTCCCCCAGCTCCATTTTTCTTTCTCAAGATTGCTTTGGCTATTCGGGGTCTGTTGTGTTTCCATACAAATTGTGAAATTTTTTGTTCTAGTTCTGTGAAAAATGCCAGTGGTAGTTTGATAGGGATTGCATTGAATCTGTAGATTGCTTTGGGTAGTAGAGTCATTTTCACAATGTTGATTCTTCCAATCCAAGAATGTGGTATATCTCTTCCATCTATTTGTATCATCTTTAATTTCTTTCATCAGTGTCGTATAATTTTCTGCATACAGGTCTTTTGTCTCCTTAGGTAGGATTATTCCTAGATATTTTAATCTTTTTGTTGCAGTGGTAAATGGGATTGTTTTCTTAATTTCACTTTCTTATTTTTCATCATTAGTGTATAGGAATGCAAGAGATTTCTGTGCATTAATTTTGTATCCTGCTACTTTACCAAATTCATTGATTAGCTCTAGCAGTTTTCTCGTAGCATCTTTAGGATTCTCTATGTATAGTATCATGTCATCTGCAAACAGTGACAGCTTTACTTCTTCTTTTCCGATTTGCATTCCTTTTTTTTCTTTTTCTTCTCTGATTGCTGTGGCTAAAACTTCCAAAACTGTTGAGTAATAGTGGTGAGAGTGGGCAGCCTTGTCTTGTTCCTGATCTTAGTGGAAATGCTTTCAGTTTTTTCACCATTGAGGACGATGTTGGCTCTAAGTTTGTCATATATGGCCTTTATTATTTTGAGGAAAGTTCCCTCTATGCCTACTTTCTGGAGGGTTTTTGTCATAAATGGGTGTTGAATTTTGTCGAAAGCTTTCTCTGCATCTATTGAGATGATCATATGGTTTTTCTCCTTCAGTTTGTTAATATGGTGTATCACATTGATTGATTTGTGTATATTGAAGAATCCTTGCATTCCTGGGATAAACCCCACTTGATCATAGTGTATGATCCTTTTAATGTGTTGTTGGGTTCTGTTTGCTAGTATTTTGTTGAGGATTTTTGCATCTATGTTCATCCGTGATATTGGCCTGTAGTTTTCTTTCTTTGTGACATCTTTGTCTGGTTTTGGTATCAGAGTGATGGTGGCCTCATAGAATGAGTTGGGGAGTGTTCCTCCCTCTGCTATATTTTGGAAGCGTTTGAGAAGGATAGGTGTTAGCTCTTCTGTAAATGTTTGATAGAACTCGCCTGTGAAGCCATCTGGTCCTGGGCTTTTGTTTGTTGGAAGATTTTTAATCAGAGTTTCAATTTCAGTGCTTGTGATTGGTCTGTTCATATTTTCTATTTCTTCCTGGTTCAGTCTCGGAATTTTGTGCATTTCTGAGAATTTGTCCATTTCTTCCAGGTTGTCCATTTTATTGGCATAGAGTTGCTTGTAGTAATCTCTCATGATCCTTTGTATTTCTGCAGTGTCAGTTGTTACTTCTCCTTTTTCGTTTCTAATTCTATTGATTTGAGTCTTGTCTTTTTTTCTTGGTAAGTCTGGCTATTGAGTATAATATGTGTTCTGCTGTTGCTGGGTGACGTCTGTAGTTGTCTGTTAGATCTAGTCAGTTTACAGTGTTATTGAAATCTTCTATATTCTCGTTATTCTTCTTTGTAGTTCCTGAACCATTATTGAAAGTGTTGTATCAAAGTCTCCAACCATTATTGCTGAATTGTATGTTCTTCCCTTTAGCTATGTCAGTTTTTGTTTTATGTATTCTAGGGCTCTGATTTTATGTGCATGTGTTTATAATTGTTATATCTCTTCTTGCTTCTGTAGAGCATCAAGTTCATTCGCAGTTTCTTGGTGGAATAAAGAATAACAGCAGGAATGTCTGAGTTTTATCGTATCCAGTATGCAGCAAAACAGCTTCTTCTCCTTTAGCCTGTGAAGCCTCCATTGCCATTTTGAAGACCACAAAAAAATGGCTAATCCTTTCTCATTCTGTGTTTGGCAAAGTACAGACATACCCTTAGGCTAGTTTGCTTCTACAAAGCAACCCCATGGATGTCTTGGAGGTCCTCATGTACTGTGACATTGCACAAGTCTGAATGTGAAACAGAAAATAGTTTTTATCGTTTATCTATTTGTTATAGTCATGCCATTCCTTCTACACCTGAAATTACCAACACAGCTATAATTTTTAAAAGAATTGCCACCCGTGATTGTGTTCCAAGGTAGTTGCAAGATAGATCACTAATGCAACATTTAATGGATAACTTTCTCCATCATTCTATTATTCATGTCACTCACACTGGAATATGACCCACAAACAGATTTAGTGTCAAATCTGGCAGTAACTCTACTCCCCCAGAAACCTTTGATGTTCCATTGCTCAACGGCCAGTGATAACCATTAGATTATGAGCCCTTCGTGTGGTGGGGAAAAACAACTACCCACAAAAGGGCGTAGCACCTCATCTGCACTCCCCACTTCAAAGGTTGTTTCTCATAGTGGTCTTGGCTATTTCTTTGGGAGCTGAGACTTGAGATATATGTATTTTGTGTTCATGTCAGTCTTTTGTTCCCATATAAATTTATTCTTGCAGCCATTGTACATAATGACATCAGTATTTGCAAGGGGGGTCCCATTAGTGTCATCAGAAGGATACTCTATTTTGCTTCCAGGCCCAGACAATGCTGTTTGAAACCAGAGAAAGCCTTGCACAATACACAAGCTTTCCAGATACTGTAAATACTTTCAAATGCCCCATGAATCTAAAAGATGTTGGAAATTCAGAGGACTGATCTTTAGTGGCACTAAAAATACTTATTTTAAAGAGAAACATTACAAATATATGGTACATCAACTTGGAGAAGTTTGGAGTGTCTCTTTCCATTTGTTCTTCTTCCAATCTTTCCAATGCCTCTACATATTTTCTCTTTTTGTATTTTATTTTAATTTTTTTTGGCCATGCCGTGTGGCATATAGGTTCTATCTTAGTTCCCCAACCAGGGGTGGAACCCGTGCCCCCTGCAGTGGAAGCACAGAGTCCTAACCACTGGACCACCAGGGAATTCCTTTCTCTTTTTTTAAATGAAATTTTCAGTATTATATTTCATTATGTATATACTAACTTTAATGCATCAGTTCGCACACATATATATGTGTTTCAGTGAGTGTTCAGCAGCAGTCATACACACATCAACGGTGATATGACATCTGAGCTGGCACATCTGAAAAGTATTAACTTACCCTAAGGATTTTTGAAGGTGAATGTTTATTCTTGCAAGATTTGGATGCTCTCTTAGAAGGGAAAAATACTGTGTACACACAGGTGATATTAGGAAATACCGCTATCCGGGTTTACTGTAAATGGATGTGAGTTCTCCCCACGTCCCCCATATCAGGTCACTTCCAATTACATAGTGAAAATGTATTTAGAAATACTTGAAAAACCTTGAATGGCGGAAGTTCCCTGGTTGTCTAGTGGTTAGGATTCCAGGCTTTCACTGCCGTGGCCTGTGTTCAATCCCTGGGGTGAACTGAGATCCCACAAGCCACGAAGCGAGGCCAAAAAAAAAAATCTTGAATGGCTTCAAACTGAAATAGTTTACCAAGTCCAAGTTAACTCTTTTTCAAAGGCTAAACTTCTTGTCTACATACTGGTACTCTCTAAGTGAAGGCTCTGAAGGCAGATGGGTTCATACACAACACCTCTCCCTGCCCTGCAAAGAAGATGAAGAAGTGTGACCAAGAGGTCCCTCATTGAGGACTCCATGGTGCCTCCAGGACCCTGTCGTCTGTCTCTTGCTTTTCTCCTTTGTTATCAGTCATTCCACTCCCTGGCCTTGGCTTCTGCTAGGATGGCCTTCTTCTCCCACCTTTCATTGATGAAGAGTCAGGGGAAGACCCAGAAGACTCCAGCTCTTCTATACTTGCTTCAAATACAATCAAACCTAAGATAGAACCGAGCTGGGTGCTTGCTGTCCTCTTTCCTCAAGTGGCCAGTTGGTGTCTCCAGATCTTTCAAGTTGAGTGACACCCAGTTCAATAGACTCCTCCCCAAGAATTCCCAGCCCCTACCATGTGGATTCCTTCAAAGACACACACACACACACACACACGTACAGAAACACGAAGACACACAACTACAACAACAGTAACAGCAGCACGCAAGAAAATAGTGAGTTTTGCTTGGGTGGCAGCACACTTGCATGACTGCTTGAGGAGTTCGAAGTTGAAAAGTCCACCATCGATGTAATGAAAATAGCATGCTTTTTGATGGGAAATAGGTGGGTGACTTGGCCCTTCCTGGGCAGATCACACAATAGCTCCAGGTTGACTTGCGATAAGGAACATGGCAGAGTTCAATGTTCTTGTTAGATAGAAATGTCACAGATCAGCTCCTGGAAACTTTTCTACCCTAATCGGCCTCAGCCTGTTTATTTTCAAATCTACATGTCGCCCTTTTAGGCAGGTTTCCAGGAGGATCATCTGGAGAAGAGTGTATTTCCAGCTTCCTCCCCTTCTAATAATGGCCAAGAAGAAACTGACCAAACCAAAGGGATTATACTTTAAGCATCTATGGCACCTTTGCTGGAAATTTCCACAAGTTCTTTATTCTAAGTTATACGATTTCAAATTGTACCCAGTTCTTAATTATTTGAATTATTCCCGCACGTACGTATTACACTTGTTTCATTTTCAAGTATTTCGGTTTGTGTACCCAGAAGTGAGAGATGTTTTTAACGGATATAAATATAGTGTTGGCTGGCCAAGTGCAGGCTGTCACCAAGGTCCTCTGCCCACTGAGCGAGACCGTGTCGCCTCCCAAATCAGCTTCCTAATGAGACGGAGATGTTCTTCATTGATTTTTACTTTTTCCAATGCAACTAATGCATGATTTACTTAAGTATTAGGCTCCAAGTAGATAGCTTTTTGACGTCAGTTTTTTTCCTCCACTTTTAAGAATGTGTCTCCGGAATTGTCTCTGGAAGTCTGAACAGTCGGATACGCTTTCATGCCTTTACCTGGAGCCAATTTGTAGGGAAAAATGTTTGTGTGTTGTTCTCCTTAAGGAGAGCTGTGTTAAATTAAACGGAACACTCCTTTCCAAATGCATTTGCATACAAAATTTAATAATGTTAAATGGCACTCTATGGGATAAATATGGGGAAATATTACTTGCATATATCAATAGTCTAGTACAGTTCATTCTGGTTATATGTGATCCTTAGCGTGTGTCCGTTCTCTTCATTCTTTCTGGCAGGGCATGTGCGTCTAGATGATCTAGAAGCCATTCCAAAGCATCAGGATAGAAGTTAAAAATAAGTGAAGCCAAACCCGGCAACGTTTTATGCTGTTCAGTATTTTGATCCTTTGAAGAGATGTCAAATGCAGGTTTAGATCACATTTACGTGAAGCTGATCTATCCTGATTAGGACCTTAGGACCAGGAGAGATTTCCTGGACTTGTCCAGAGCAACTGTTTTTCCTTCACCTTGAAGCAATGTCTCTCAGCCCACTAAATGACAAATCAAACAAGTGGTTTTAGGAATTCTCAGAAAGGTTTTCATATTCTATGTAGTATTTCTTGTCGTCGTGAAGATATTGAAATGTCTTACTAACTTCCCTATTCATTTCCTATCAGTGAACCATCCATAGATTGAAAAAGATTTGTCTCACTATGTTTGAATAAACATGGATCTTGCTTATCTAGTTCTTGGTTGGGAAGGTCTTTTGGGGTGCAAAAATCCCCATTTAGGTCAAAAGGACAGTATATGAGGGGAAATAGATAGGAACTTACTAAAATTTAAACTTGATTTTAAACACTGTATTACATCCTAAAATCAGAAGTAAATCAGATCTTTGTGGGGACCAGTGCTGTGCTGACCAGTGAGAGGGTAGGCTCTGAGACCCAGATTCTGGGGAGGGGTTGAGGAAAGCCCAGCCTAGGAAAGTGCCTCAAATGTCACAGGCACTGGACCCCCTCTGGTTGGGACCCAGTCACCCTGCATGACAAAGCTCACTTTGTAAACCATCATCTGTGGTGTGCAGCATGGGTGAGGATGCTTTGTCCCCTAGAGCTGTTCCAGTCTCAGTCTCTGCAACTCCACAGGGATGATCCCAACTGCATAGGCTCCAAGAATATGCTCTTCCTTGTTTGCAGAAGGCCCATACTCAATCCTTTATATGCTGGAAATAACTCCCTGTGAGAAGTTGTGTCCGTATTTACCCCTGGGGCCTGACTCCGGGGGGAGTGGGGCAGCCATGGATGAGTGGAACAGCTGCCGGAGATCCAGATGTGGTTGGTGGTAAGAGCCCCAAATGTGGTTGGTTGAGTTTCTCTGGTCTAGACCACGGATCTGCTTTCAACTATCTCATCACATTGCTGGCCTTCGACGCCCGCACTGAAAAGGCAATAGTAAACCGCCTGTGATCTAGTCTCAACAAGAGTGTCTAAAGGTTAAGCACTCCATTAGTGCCTTCACTCAAGCTGGCGGACAGAAAGCTTCACACTTGGGTTTAAAAACTGCCTAAATTAGGTTGTGTTTTAATGCTGTACTCTCGATTTTTAAGGGGGACTCTGTGTGGCATCCTCGCCTGTAGAACTCATCTCTCAGTGTTCCCCAGATGATACCCCACCAGCATGAGTTCCCTGTGAAATTAATACAAGAAAAATACATTTGCTTCCCTGAGGAACTAGTACATTTGTTCTTATCTAATAAGACCGTATCTCCCTTTCTTTGCTTTGGCTGCCCGGGGACTTCAAGCCAAATTTTTATGTGTGGCTATATGAGCCCATGTGACCATTGTATTTTCATTCTTTTATCATTGTTCCTTCTTTTCTTTCTCTTTTTCCTTTCTTCATGAATTTATTTATTTTAGTCTTACCCTCATCATTTACTGTGAGAAAAGAGGCAGAGATACATTACTTTTTTTTTTTTTTTTTTTTTTTTTTGCGGTATGCGGGCCTCTCACTGTTGTGGCCTCTCCCGTTGCGGAGCACAGGCTCCGGACGCGCAGGCTCAGCGGCCATGGCTCACAGGCCCAGCCGCTCCGCAGCATGTGGGATCTTCCCGGACCAGGGCACGAACCCGCGTCCCCTGCATCGGCAGGCGGACTCTCAAACACTGCGCCACCAGGGAAGCCCTTTACATTACTATTGTTAAAAAGTAGAACAATGTTTGGTAATTTTCAAAGTAAAGATTGTTTCACCTCAACATGGTTATTGGCCAATTTCTAATGACAACACTATGAATCATATTAGTTGAGCTGCATATGGTGTTTCTTTTAAAGTTTTATACATTTACATTAAAACATAGTAGATAAAATAAAAAAACACTTTTGTGTTTTGGTAGATTTAAGTTTCAGGAATTTGTCAATTCTACTTCTGAAAGACATATTACACCCTTTTGAAAGAACTGGTATAGAATCAGATAATCTATGCAGCTACTATCAGAGATTGAATCCTTCATTTTAAAACAAAGAATAAAAAATGAAAAAGAAAAGTTATTTATATTAGCTCAACGTCACTAATTTGCAGATACTATGACTGAAAAAAAACAGTGGCTGAAAATCAAAAAAATTTAGTCACGGTAATGGCCTAGTTTCAAATGTCACAGAACAGAGCCCTATTGTCACTCCCCTTTTTCTTTTCTTTCCTTTTTTCTCTTCACTCCTTCTTTCCTTTCCTTTCCTTTCCTTTCTTTTTCTTTCCTTTCCCTTTTCCTTTTCCTTTCCTTTTCCACCACTTTCTTACTCAGAAACTTTTCTTTCTTTTTAGTCAGAGAATAGAGATGCAGAGAACATCAAGGTCCTGCAATAGGAAGTGGGTAGCATTAACAAGACAAAGGTTTATCATATGCGTTTTAATTTTGAAGAACCTAAAAGACGAATAGGACCCTGAATTTTTGATGGAGACTTTACAGGTGGAAAAGTAAATTGGACAACTGCTTGGGAGGCAGGGTTCTGGGAAGAAGGAAGCAGAGCATAAAGGCTCCGAAGAGAGAACAGGAGAGAAAGGACTCACAAGGAGGGTTCTGCATTAATGGAAAAATTGAAAACAAACTAATAAACAAGCAGCACTGTTTTGCATCATCCTCTGGACATCCATTAGTGATCCTATGATGGGAATATTTTCTTACTGGTAATGGATTGTCCTCTTTCACCCCTTCAGAAGTGAAGGACTTTATTAAGGAGTGATCAAAAGTTTAACTTAACCATAGAGCAATAGGACTGCTCTGTGTTGGAAAGAGATTCATGGTTTGGCTGAAAAAGTTTCTGAAGGAACAAATGGAGAGAAAACATATGAAACTGTTCTAGAAGCTGTTTCAACCAGACCAGAGGTGTTTAACTTAGCTCCTTATCTGTTATCTAGAAAAATGAACTTGTGGATCCATCAGATCTGGTAGTACTTCCCTTCTGCCGTCTTTTGGAAAGTTTGGTGCTTACCATCCCATGACCCTGGACGTGACCGAGCATATCCTTCTCCAAGCTCAATGCCCGTGGAGCACAGCTTAGGAGCTACTCAGAGAAGCTGCATGTTGCCCAAATGGGGTGAAAATGGACATGCCCTGGGCAATCTCTCCTGTTACTGTCGAGTCCTGTGCTCTCCCTCCTATAGCTGCTGCTTCTGCACGGGTCAGAGCTCAGTCTCACCGGCAGGGAAAAGGTGCTGCCAGGCCCCCCAGAGCCGGGGATGTTATCCTTGTGACAGATGGAAAAGAGCAAGTTGAGATTGGATCACAAAGTGTTATTGTAAGTCACCAAGTTCATGTGTAAGTCATGAGAGAAGCACAGAATCTCCATTGAATGACGACGACAAGCAAGAACCCCTCAGCACGGAGCGCATCTCATAGGAAACTGATAACCAGATCCGTTCCCACCCAAGCAATTAAAATAAAATAGCCTCCTCCCCATTTCCCGATCTCATACATCCCCACCCTCAATCAAAATGAAGTCGACGATATACTTGTATAAATTCTGGCTATGCAGCTTTGAATAACTTTTCCCAAATCATGGGAATTTCTGGAAATAAAATACAGTGATTTCTCATCTAGAAATACATGAAATAACCATAAAAAGACACTCCCCCACTTTTTCTTCCCTAGTATAGAGCCTACGACTGAAATCAAATGAAGAAAACATGGATATGATGTTTATTTCTAATCTGTGGAGCGTGATTTTAATCATTTCAATAGATTTCTCTATAACCCACCCATATTTTTCCTCTTTCATTAAACTAAGGAAATTTCCAAGTGAAACACACGCTATTCTATGAACAATGGACCTGATAAGGGTCGGAACAAATTCCTCTTTCTGTCCCTATCTCTGAGTCTTATTTACCTACTTTTGTGAAACTAGAATGAACGACATAGGGTAAGATAATCTAACTGTCTCTGACATGTTTATGAAATAAACCCGTGTACAACAAATCATTTACAACACTCACAGACTAGGTCACAAACTGAACCATCCTCTTCATGTGCCCATAACTCTGGATCAAAGAATGGCACTGAGCTTGCCGTTGTCAGCTGTGACAAGTGCTTCAAGGTCAGTCTCCTCCTGTTGTCATGGCTGAGCTCAGACCGCGGTAGCACCGTTAGTCACCATCCGTGAAATATGCTACTTCTGTATATGTGGTTCGGAGGGTGCTTCTAGCTCTGCGTGGCTGAGGAACTGATGCAGTGTGGAGTCCAGACTTACTAGTTTCCAACCTTGATGAGATCACCTCAAAGGTGAGGGGCAGCTCCTGAGGCCAGAAGAGACTTCAGATAACCAAAGTCCTCCAGGGCTTGTGGGAAAAGAAGTCATGCTGATCATAAGACAAAAGGCTGTGCTTGCTAAAGGTAGAGTGAGGATTCAGGACTCAATGTTTGGTAAACCAGGATGGAGGCATCCAAAGCGGGGTGAGCAAAAGCATTTTCAGAAGCAAAACCTCAAGCAGCAAGAAGGCTGCTGCTGCTCCATCTTCAAGGACTGTGGCTGCCATAGACCCGCCGCAGGTTGTCGGAAGACTCCTACTTTAAGCGCTGCCAATATGGAGGCCTAAGGGAGTTTAAAGCTCGCCTCGTGAGCTTCTCTGGTGGCCTGCTCGTAGCCCTGTGGGTCCTGGGCCACCCCCAGAGACCCAGTCCCTTCCAGCAGCCCCTCTGTTATGCCTGCCTTCCAGCTCCTGCTCTAACCGGCTGAGAGGCCAGCTCAGGTCAACATGGGTGTCAGGATGGCTTGTCCTGCTCCTGACTTAAGAGAGAGCTCTGTAAACGCCACTGGCTGTTGGAGAGCCTTTCTTGGCAAAAATCCTCATGCTAGAAATGGCTTGTCAAGGCCTATCACAGGATCCGTCTCGATGTTTTAAAACCTTTTGGGAAGCACTGTTACGTACGTGATGCTCTGCTTCAGATAAAGGGGTCATCCTGAAGAAATATAGTTCAGACTTACATTTGGTCCATGTTTTAGAGTCCAGTCCCAAATGATACGTTTTCAATGGAATCTAGAAACCTGCTGTCCAGTTTCAGGCTCACGTCCTGTTGGATCACTCATTCTGTCTGAAGGCTTTTGCTTGTTTTATTTCCCACACCTGCTTTGATCTGCCCAGGTTGCCATTTGTTTCTGTCTTTGAATGTTTTCATTAATAACAAATTATTGAAAAGGCTTAAAGCATCTTAGTATGCTCAGTTCCTAAGATAATCTCATGACGCATAGTATGCCATTCCAGGGTCAGTTTTTCCCCGTGGCTTTTGTCCCAGGGTTGTGGACTTTGCCAAGGTGTTCGTTCTCCCTCTAATGGCAGCAGAGGGGGCCACCCTGTGTCAGACAGAAACAGATATTTCCAGAGCAACATTCTTTGCAGGTAGGAATCACCTGCTTTATTCCTTTCTGGGCCGCAAAATATTGATGGCAGCACAGTGAGTCCATCAGGTGGGGTCCTCAACTTAGAACTTTTCAGAATTAAGATTTGATAGTATGAGTGAACTCGGGCTCTGAAGTTTTCACTGTATTTTTTTCATTTATGTATAAATAGTCTTTTTGTGCCCAGAGTAGACTAGATGTGGATGATATAAATAAGATGTGGTCTCTGCCCTCAGAGAGCTCACAAGCCAATAGGAGAGAAAGATAGGACACAGGATGGTAAGTTTTGTTTTTTTGTTTTGTTTTGTTTTGTTTTTTTGACTGCGTTGGGTCTTCGTTGCTGCGCGCGGGCTTTCTCTAGTTGTGGCGAGCAGGGGCTACTCTTCATCGCGGTGCGCGGGCTTCTCATTGCGGTGGTTTCTCTTGTTGCAGAGCACGGGCTCTAGAGTGCAGGCTCAGTAGTTGTGGCGCACGCACTTCATTGCTCCGCGGCATGTGGGATCTTCCCGGACCAGGGCTCGAACCCGTGTCCCCTGCATTGGCAGGTGGATTCTTAACCACTGCGCCACCAGGGAAACCCCTGGTAAGTGTTTTGATGAATTTGCATATGATCTCGTTGGGACTCCAAGGAGGAGAGATTTCAACTTGGGGAGGCAGTTCTGACACACTTCCCCAGGGGAGCTGAATCTTGAAATAAGCATTTGCCCAACAGGGTCGGGGTGGGGCGTTCCATAAAGAAGGGGCAAGGAATCAAAAGGAATGAATCTGGGGGGCCGAGCGAGGGGGACAACGTCAAAGAAACTCGGTGAGGCCAGCAGGAGCAGATGATGGGGGACTTTTTGTCAGTAGTTGGGAGGCCCTGAAGTATTTGAAGCAAGAGAAGGACATGCACGGAACTGTACAGTTATGTATGGTTAAAATAGTATGTTTTATATTATGTGACTTTTACCACAATAAAAAAAATTTTTTTAAGTGACATGCTCTGATTTCTGGGCTTTTTTTTTAAAGAAAAATTAATGTGGCAGCAGAGTTATAGATGGGCTAGGGAGATGTGGAATGGAGACAGAGACCAGTTCGAAGGTGATTGTAATCTCCAGGAAGATGCTGGGGAGGACCTAGATCGGGCCAGAGCTGGAGGGGAGGCACCTAAGAGATTTTAAAGGGATCCACGTAGCCATGAGTCAGCAAGACTGAGGGCCGACTCTCAGACTTTGTGGATGAATTATGGTATAATTCATAGTGGTGGCAGATCTCGTCTTTTTTAATTTCAGCTTTACTGAGGGATAATTGACGTATAAAATTATAAGATATTTAAAGTGTACGTTGTGGAGATTTGGTACACATATACCTTGGGCAAGCGCTCCCCCCATCTAGGTAATGAACACACCCATCACCTCACATATTTATCTTTTTTTTGCGTGTGAGAACACGATACAGTGCTATCAACCATAGTCACCATGTTTTATGTTAGATCCTCAGACCTTATTCATCTTGTAGCTGAAAGTTTGGGCACTCGTACCAACCTCTCCCTGTTTCCTGCCAACTCCCAGCTCCTGCA
This sequence comes from Phocoena sinus, assembly GCF_008692025.1. Classification (NCBI taxonomy): domain Eukaryota; kingdom Metazoa; phylum Chordata; class Mammalia; order Artiodactyla; family Phocoenidae; genus Phocoena; species Phocoena sinus. Next base: position 94,637,747 of record NC_045771.1, read on the forward strand.
ACTACTTTTCCACTCTCTGTCTCTGTGAGTTTTGTTTTTCTTAGAATCCACACAGAGGTGATACGATGCAGAATTTGATTTTCTCTGTCTGGATTATTTCACTAAGCATGATGCCTCCAGTGTTTTTTTTCACTCAAAAATAGTTATATTGTTTCCATGTCAATCAATATGCAACTTGAAGTCATTTTAAATGCCTGCATCCTACTTTGGGTACATATGTACCATAATTAACCTCATCAGTTTTTCCTTGGAGCCATTTAGTTTCATTGTTTTTTATTAAACAATACTGTCTTAAGTGCCAAGTTTGGAATTTGATTTTACCCTACTTACCAGCTCAGAAGTAAGTTGTTGCTGTCTTGTGGATGCTGGCAGATGACACAAGACTCCTGGATCAGAGACAAGGGACTTTATTACCTACAGCACAACATACAGCGGGAGTATCAGCGTGGCATTGGTTCCATTGGCCCCCAAACCCCACAGCAGTGATTTCAGGGACCCAGATGGATGCTGTGCTTGCGGTGGGTTGGCATTACAGCTGAGGAATATCGAGCTTAGGGAATCTACTTCTGCTGGGTAAGCAGTAAGCAAGCCTGCTCTTTGCGCCGGGAGGAGACATTACCTCATCCTTCAAGGTCACTTGTTTTAAGCGCAAGTCTGAGAAATGGCCTGGGTAAAGAGTGGTAAGGATTTTGCATTCTTGTCATACCCAGCAAGGTGTGCAGGAGCACGAGAGAACGGTGAAGGACTGTCTCTGAACAATAAGGATCCTTTCCTATACATTAAAAAATATCTTTAGGAGGGCATTCCCTGGTAGTCCAGTGGTTAGGACTTGGCATTTTCCACTGCCGAGGGCCTGGGTTCAATCCCTGGTCAGGGAATTAAGATCCTGCAAGCTGCTCAGCACGACCCAAAAAAAAAGGGTGGAAGAATATCTTTAGGGTAAATGCAGAGGAACGAAGTCACTCAACCAAGGAGCTTGCGCTGCTGTAGACATTCTGCACTTGTTACCAGATGACCCTCCAGAAACTTCCTCTTGCAGGTTTGCTTCCTCAGTCGTGTTCTGTAAAATGACTGTTGTGTTTCCCTTGTTGGCCCAGGAATGACTTCCTCTCATCTGAGCGCTCAGGCCCATGTTGGTGTTCTCCGCTTTTCCAGGGATATGTCTCATTGTATTAACAGGGGGGATATTTTAGCAGAGCCATTTCCTGATTGGTGTCAAGCTGAAAATAGATTGCTTGCCCCAGGTTGGTGGGAACAGAAATGCTAAGATAAGCAACAGCGTCTCCTCCCCGCAGCCTACCCTGCCTGTAGCAGGTCAAGTCTCTTCCTATTCAGGAGGCCCAGGGCTCTGTTTTCTCATTTGATCTAACAGTGCAGACAGGTGGTATGTTGTATCTGTGTGCTTGTAGGTGAATTTTAATGACATTTCAAGGCATCCTGGAAAACAAAATAATTCTTTGGATTGCTTTTGTCAAATAATAAAAATATTTGACATAAATCTCGTTGGGAGCAGGTGTGGAAATACGCGGTTCTTACTTTTTTACTCTCCCTCCCTGGGGGCTCTTGGTCTGTGCCGATCTGAATTTTATTGCTGTAAGTGCTTGCTCTTTTCCGGGTGTGTTGTCTTTAATATATAGGAAAACTTCGGGCGAGGACCCTGGAGCAGTAGCTAACACTGCTAAAATCAAGACTGAACCATCAGAGAGTTACATCAGGACGGAAGGTTTGTCCTTGGATCAAAGCCTCCCCTGGGCGAGGACTCTGGTACATGCGTCCTGGTAGTGGCTGCAGTGGTCTGGGCCATATGGGAAACTCTGTTGTTATCACAGACTCTTCCCATGACTTTGGTGTATTCACTTCTTCTTGGTTTCCTCTTCTGTCAGATGAGCATGCGAATCTCTGACCCTGACCTCAATTAGAGAACCACCTTAGAAGCCCTGGCTTTTATTTATGTGTGTGAGACTCAAGTGTAGATCCTCAGGCACATTTTGTATTCCACGGGGTGCCCCTCTCCTTAATCCACCCCCTACACCCAGGCCCCCGGCCAGCAGTGACTCTTCATGGTTTGCCATGCGCGTCCTGGCACATCAGGACACATCATTTGAAATACCTGTTGGCCATATGTGGTATCTCCTTAACGTGGATAAGCTGGATGCTCTGCAGGGAAGAGACCCTGAGGACTGTGCCCTCTAGGTGGTTTATTTGTGTCCACCCACCAGGGAAGCACATCCTTTCCTATTGAAATGTTTGAAGGAAAAGTCCATCGTACCTAAAGAGCCACGTTTGAAGAAAATTGGCCCTAACTTTCTTCCTGATCTTGCGGTAATGTCCATAAAGAATGTTCTCCAGGCAGGAAGAATCAGTCATTGTTATGGACTGAATGTTTCTGTCCCCACCCCCCCACCCCACCCCCCACCCCCCCGCCCCTAATACTCATACATTAGAGCCCTAACTCCCCATGTGACTGTAGTTGGAGATAGAGCCTGAGAGGAAGTGAAAAAGGTTAAATGAGGTCACGGGGTAGGGCCCTAATCTGACAAGGTTGGTGCCTTTATAAGAAGGAGGAGAGATAGCAGTGCTTTCTCTCTCTACCATGTAAGACCACAGCAAAAAGGCATCTGTCTGCAAATCAGAAAGAAAGTTCTCACCAGAACTTTAACCTGCCGGACCTTGATCTGGGGCTTCTAATGTTCAGAACTGTGAGAAAAGACGTTTCTGTTGTTGAAGTCACACAGGCTGTGGTATTTTGTCATGGCAGCCGGAGCAGCCCTGGCAAAGTTATGTAAACACTCCAGAAACAGCCACCATGACTGGGCAGGAGGGAATCCAGTCACCTTCCAAGACTGGCATTTCACCCTGACTGGTCCTAACTACCCAGATGCTCATCAGACTTTTTAGGAAGTAACTGCTGGATCATCTGCCTTCAGATCTAGATGTTAAAGTTTTCTGAAAGGGGATAAATCATATTTACCTTGAATCCGTGAACCTGGCATTACTCTTTGTGGTCGATAAACATTAGTTGCAAGATGAATAAATCCATGAATGAATGAATGAATGGGCAGTAAATGGAATGTAAACTGACTATAGTGTCTGGTCAGTTTTCCAGATCATTCCACATTTCTTCTATATTTGCAATAACCTTTTTTACCCAAGGTTTTTTATACATTTCTTTTCAAATAGCCTAAAGATGCCTGACCAGGATACCTTCATCGAGTTCCAATCTGTAAAGGAATGAAAATGTAGAAGCAGGCATCTCAGGGGCCATCCTTCTTAAATACACAGTGTGTTCCACTGGATCTCTACATATGGATGGCTTCCTTGGTCCCCATGTCACAGTTGAGATATTCAGATCATTTAAGTCAGCTTGCTATGTTTAAAAGGGATTGCAAGGTTCTGTTCTAAGCTCAAGAAGCTACTTCTTTTTGCAGGTATCAGAATACCCAACTCACAAGGTAGTAAACTGATAATTGTATTTTCCTTTCTATATATGTTATAAGTCTACGGTAGGCTTTCCAGGGCTGATATCCTGATTCAGTGATCTTTCAGCTGTGCAGCTTTTTTAAAAAGCTGTTTTCCAGATGGTTTCTGCCCCTCTAGGCATAACATCTGCTTCCCAGTCAGCCAGAAATGGGAAGGGCACATCTTTGCCTTTTTATTTTGGATCCCATAATCCAGCCCAGGGAGTGGTGCCTACATCTCCTTGGCCAGAAGTCCACAGTATAGCTCCCCTTAGATGCAAGAACAAGAAGAATGCAAGGAAGGGCTTGGTTGAGAATGTGTGTTAACTGAACCAACCTCCACTGTCTTCCACACAATCTCCAGGAAGAAGAGGAAGCTTTTGGAGAATCCCAAACGAGACTTGGAGACAGGGAGATAAGAGGGGCTTCTGAGATTCAGCAACAAGAGATTATGGACATTCCCTTCTCAGCCATTTAAAATAAGTTCCATGGAAGCCCAAGTCTGTGTCACCTTGTTCCAACCTAAATAGCCAACCCAGGATGAGGTGTCCGTCCCGACGTGAACTAATCATGATTAGGGGGCCTGCTAGCTGAGGGTCAGAGTTGGACGGTTCATTCGTGGGGGCACGGGGTCACCCGATGAATTGATGGCTATTCTCAGAGAAGGAGGCTCATTTTGAGTCAGGGAGCCAGCCAGGGGGCCCACCTAACCTTGAGGGGGTGAATGGGAATGGCAAGCAGCTTCTTCCAAGATTGCTTCCTGAGGATACCGATGGCCCCCAGTATCCCCCTGAGGTGGTTTTAGGGACCTTGAAGAACAGAGCTCTGGTCTTAGCATCCAAAAACAAGCTCACATCCCAGCTCTGGCCAATGACTTTGGGCAGCTCATTCCTTAGACCTCCGTTATCTCCTGCATGAAGTAAGACTAGAAATACCCATGGATAGAAATGGAATAAGCACCCTCTGACAGGCCGAAAGCATTGTGGACAGAGAAGGTGTTGTTATGATTTCCGGAACAGTGCCAAGTTGTGACTGCCTTTGCCAGCCATTGATATGTTTCATGTCACTGAATGTGATCTCACGAGAACACAGGCCATTAATATTTACAAAAAGAATCTTCCTTCCCACAACCCGTCTTCAGTTTTTCCAGGCCTTCTGTCACTTCTCACCAGCCATGTCCTCTTTCAGGAGTGGATGGGGAGAGACACATTTGTGTCTAGAGCGTGCGTCTGCTGGAACCAAGAGCTGTGTGTCATCATTTGTAGTGTATGTGAGTAGAGGAGGCAAATCCTGATCTTCCCCTGCTCATTGGAGCTCACACAGAACCCAAAGGGTTAAAGCAACGTTCCAAGGAGCTGCACACAAAAGTATCTAACAGGCTGTCCGGTGAGATAGTCACTTGACCACGCTACATTCAATGAGGTCATGGTCCCACATGCATCCTCTTCTCCTTGCGAGAAGGTGCATAAAATATAAATAAATGATCAGGTTACAGAATGAACTCTGAATGACCAGTTTTGGCTCAAGTAAAGGCCTTCTCCTGCCTCACAGTTCCCCGACGATAAATCTTTCAGCAGCAGGTTGATCCTTTTCAGAAACAGACTGTCTAGCAATGTTTCCACCTCCTGCCCCCATCAGGATGGAGTGAGTACGAGGCGGAGGCCTGGACGCACAGACAACCCACCGCAGACTCATGCCTGGAACAGCTTTCCTCTTTCAAGGGCCGACTGGTCGATACTCTGGCTGCTGCTGGGAGGGAGAGGAAAGGGAACAGGTTGCAATGTCGCTAATAACAGCAAACGCAATAGACCATCTGCAGAAGGGAGCCGCTGATCTGTCTCCCAGAGAATGAAGCTCCGAGGTTGAAGGGGCCAGACCCAGCACTACTACTAGAAAGAATGGCAACGTCCTTGCAAATGTTTCCATCCCCTTAGTTTTCCCTTGGGGTAGATTATTTAAAGTCTGTCATGAGTCTTTGCAAATTCATAACTTGCATGTGCTCATTTTCCCTGGGTCCATCTGTGCCCATGGGAAAAGGAATATAAAGGAAGGAGGGATGCTTTGGTGACAAGATGCTTAGGGTTGATGGGGGAGGGGGGAGGAGAACCCAAACTTATGAAGCTGCTACTCTGACCAGAAATGGAAACCACCCCTTCCAATCAGCATGTTGTTTTTGATAAAGAAATAAGACAAGGTTACTCTCCTTTGTCTTGTTTCTCTGGTTCCCTTGCTGTTTGCTTTTCTCTCCAAATTAGGTAGGGCCAGAGTGCATTAACATGACCAGTGAACTCCTACTCAGTGCCACCAACTCTTGCCTCCGTGGGAAGTTTTCATGTTGGATCCGGCTACTGGCCTTCTGTGCTCTAAAGGCTAACTCTGCAGCCTGATGGGCCGGCCGCTTGACCCTTCGCCTTCAGCCATCCTGAGACTCAAGTTCTTTCTGCTCCCACCTGGCTTGCTGGTCTGCACTCCCCTGGGTTACTGACAGAGTCCTGGATGGCCCTACTGTGTCTTTGTGTGAATTACCAAAGGCTCCCAGCTCTTGGCAGACCGACTAGAAAGCATCCCTCTTCGGACTGAGGCAGCTGAGCCAGGGCACACGGCCGGCACGTGGCACGCAGGCTGGTCCTCAGCCCCCAGGTGCACCCCTGCACTGCACGTGGATGCACGCCGTGGCCCTGATTGGCGGCAACACCTTTCTCTTTGCCCTCCAGCCCAAGTGTCACTGAGAGGTCGGCCAGGGGGCAAGTCAGGCAGTGCTTACTCTCCAGGCTCCTTTGACTCCTGTCAGGGGACTGCCACATCCTGGCACGCACAGGGATAGCTCAGCTCTTGTCACAGAGGCTTTCATCTCATTCATTCATTCAGTAAATACTCAGTGAACATCTTCCAAGATGTTCATCACACCACCCTATAACCATGCACCAACTCTTTACCAAGATGTACATCTGGCCCCCAAATACCTGTGAACCTGATATATTGTACTTGTTAATCTAAAGACCAGGAATGCTGTTGCAAAATGCTTTACCTTTCTACCTAAATGTATATTTGTGTTTTCTCCAAGTGCTCCCTACTTAGCAGACCACAGAAGGTCAGTGCACAGTGGTCTGATGCATTGCTTGGAGTATGCGTCATCCATGGGCCCTCCCGGATTCACGGCAGCTATGCGGTCCCCTTGGGGGCCAGGCTACCTCTGGTGAAACTTCATTTCGGCACAGGTGTTGGTGACATGGTCGAGTCCTGTAGTGAGAGATTCAGTTGCTCCTTGCCTTGGTGGCCTGTCTACACAGCTTCATGAGGGGAAAGGTGGGGGAGTTTCTGTCCCACCACTTAGCTACAGAAGGAAGACTAAATCCTAGCACCTGGAACCTTCAATCAAGTCACACTTTTCTCTGTCCCTTGGTATAAAGGAAATGTTGGAGACTGAAACATACTCTAAGAAAAGATAAGGCTTGCTTCCTAGATATCTTTTGGCAAAAAGGGTTATTGAAAGTCTAGTGTTGTTGGTCGAGGGAAAAGTCCTCAAATCAGACTTCTGGGTTCAAATCCCAACTCAGCCATTTCCTAGGTATGTGTCTTAGTCTGCTTGAGCTGCCATATGAAAACACCATAGACTGGATGGCAACTTATGGTAGACAACAAATTTATTTCTCACAGTTCTGAGATCAAGATGGACAGGTTCTGGTGAAGTTCTTCTTCCTGGCTTTTAGATGGCTGTTTTCTCATTGCGTCCTCACATGGAAGAGAGAGAGAGAGACAGAGAGAGAGAGGGAGAGAGGGAGAGAACTAGTGCTCTGGTGTCTCTTCTTACAATGGCACTAATCCCACCATAAGGGCCTCATCCTCATGATCTCATGTAACCCTAACTACCTCCCAAAGGCCCCATCACCACATACCATCACATTGGGTGTTAGGGCTCTAACACATGAATTTCAGGGGGACATAAACATTCTGTCTGTAATATTCTGCCCCAGCTCCTCAAAATCACAACCTTTTCACATGCAAAATACATTCCTTCCACCCCAATAGCCCCCAAAGTCTTAACCTCCTTCCAGCATCCACTCTAAAGTCTAATGCCCAAAGTCTCACCTAAATGTCACCTAAACCAGATAAGGGTGAGACTCCAGGCATAATTCATCTTGAGGCAAAATTCTTCTCCAGGGACTTCCCTGGCAGTCCAGTGGTTAAGACTCTGCACTTCCAATGCAGGGGGTGCAGGTTCCATCCCTGGTCAGGGAGCGAACTAAGATCCCACATGCCGTGCGGAAAAAAAAAAAAAGAAAAGAAAAAATTCTTTTCCAGTGTGAACCTGTGAAACCAGACAAGTTGCATGCATCCACAATGCATTGGTGGGACAGGAAGAAGACAGACATTCCCATTTCAAAAGGGAGAAATTAGAAGGAAGAAGTGGCTGACAGGTCCCAAACAGGTTCAAAACCTAGCAAGGCAAATTCATTAGCTCTTAAAGCTCGAGAATAATCCTCTTTGGTTTGATGCTTCACTCCAGCCCACGGGAGAGGCAGCGTCGCCTCCAGGGGTCAGTGGGGTAAGCCCACACACGTGGCAATCTGCGAGGGTGCAGCTGGGTGGCAATCCTGATCTTTGAAACTGACGTAAAGGCAGCCTTGCCCCCCGACCCCAGGACAATATGAACCTGACATTGTACCTATGGAAACTGAGAAAACTTTCTGGGCTTATCTGTTTTTGGAGCAGGTAATGCTACCTGCACTAGAAGCACTTCTGAACCGGTTAAAAATACACATCCGAGGCCCCCCACAAAAAGCACTATCGCAGCCCCTATTGGGCAAGAGGCCCAGGAATCTGCATTTTAACTCAGCTCATTCTGATGTGCCCTAGATGCTGAGAACCACCGCCACCAGGGAACTCAGCATAGGATACTGAGTCATTATTTCCCTCCCTATGTTTTATTAAATTTATTTGTATGTGCTTTAATGTTATTGCCTCATGTGAGTTTCTGTTAGCATTTTATTCCTCTTGTGTTCCTCTAGTTGTATATCTTTTTCCTTCAGGGTGGGGTTCAGGGCAGTTTTCTGCTTTGGTTACTGCTACCGACCACATCATCCCCTTGCTACCCTCAACCATAACAGACAGCCCTGCCCACTCCCTCCTGATTTATCCTGTATTGTGTTACCTTCTCACCCCCCCACCCCCACTTCTTGGCGATTTAAGGAGCTGTTTTTATTGTTTCTAGCGCCAACACATCTGTCATATATTTCGCTTCAACTTAAAAACATTGGAGAATCACTGGTTACTTAGCGCAAAGTGATGTCTGCCCTAGATGACCATTTCTTTTGTAACTGGCTCTCACTCAGTGAGACTGGATATTGCGGGCTTCTCCTTTCCCACTCCCACTGCCATTTCAATCAGACCCTTGAACTCAGAGTATACAGAGATGCTCTCAGCCTAGGTTTGTATATATAATGACTTCATTTTGTGACTCAAAGTAAACTTTGTGGTTCATTCACAGTTTCTCATTTTTTTAATTAATTTTTGTTGGAGTGTAGGTGATTTACAATGTTGTGTTAGTTTCTGCTGTACACCAAAGTGAACCAGTTATACATATACCTGTACATATATCCACTCTTTTTTAGATTCTTTTCCCATATAGGTCATTACAGAATATTGAGCAGAGTTCCCTGTGCTATATATATAGTAGGTCCTTATTAGTTATCTATTTTTTATATAGTAGAGTGTATATGTCAATCCTAATCTCCCAATTTCTCATTTTTGTAGACTACTCTTCCTCCATGAACACAGAAAATTAAGCCGTGGTCATAACTGAGGAAATGATATAGTGCAAAGTGTGTTAACAGCAGGCGGTAAATAGATTGGTAAGAATCGGTCTGCCTCTATGGGAATTGTATCGATAGTGAGAGTCTTACTAGTCAGAAATAGAAATCAAGTTGATTTAACCTAAACAAATGAGGAATTTGCTGGAGGACATCAGAGAGCTCCCGGGTTTTCAGACTCAGAGCATAGGTAGGAACCAAAGGGGTCCGGATAGCCAGTCCTCATACAGGATGTGGTCAGGGCAGGAGACTGGTGAGGGTGCTGGGCGGTGCCCCTGTGGCCAGTCACTTCCAGATTCAGAGCCCCAGGCAGAGGTTCTGATTAGTTGAGTTCTACCACGTGTCCACTGCCCCCTCTCCTCCCCCGCCCCACACAGGGACCCTCCCATAGAACCCCCATAGTGGAAGGTGAGCCTTCCTCTTCTCCCACATAGTTCCTCCAAAATACTAAGAAGATTTGAATGTTGTGTAGCTTTATGGCAAAAGCCCCACCCCAGGTATCATTCACATGCCCCTATCTCCACTGCAAGAATCCATCAGTTATTGAGGACATCTGTTTTTTTTCAGGCACTGGGCTAGATGCTCCATGTGTAGAATCTCTAGTCATTACCACAACCCTGTGAAGTAAATAGCAGGAAGTACTTTTTACAGTTGAAGACACTGAGGTTTGAAGAGGTTACGTAACTTGCCTGTGGCCAGACAGGTGGTAAGAGGTGAACCCAGGATGATCTGACCCCAGAACTTGTGGCCCGTCCACTCCATCAAATTGCCGCCTCTATGTATTATTTTCACCTAAATCCTTTTCTCCATATTCTTTTCTCCATATCCCAAGTAGTTTATGCAGATAGAACTTGTTTCTAAACTGTAATGTCCGCATCTGAATAATAGAGGGTATTGACAGATTTCTCTCTAAGGTTTTCATCTGTGTCATTCTGTGTTTCTAGAACTATATTCTGTTGGTTACCGTTTTAAAATGGCATTGAGTGCATAACTGCAGAGAAGGTTTGGATGATGCTGGTGGAACCCTTATCAGTGTCAAGTGTGACACCATTTTCTCTGGCCTTACGCAGCCTTCCCCAGAAGATCGTACCTCACCTCCCAAATCAGGTCCCTGTAATCTGTTTGGAAATTAACCACAGGCCTGAATCCCGGTAGAAGTGGCTGCTGAACATACAGTCCCTGCTGTCTGGTTGGTGACATGCTAATAATCACCCTTTCTTCTTCTAAATGAATACTTCTCAGCAGAGACTCAAAGGAACTTTTTCAAAGAAGACAGTGTATGTGTTCACGCCACTTTAATGTGGACAAAGTTGGGAGGTGGGCGTCATTCAGGTAATCACCCCTGATGCTCTCTCGGGCACATGTGGTTTTAACTAGAAACTAAAGCTCCCTGGACACTTTTCAGAACCATGTCTCTGGCTTTGGTCTGGAACTCCTGTCTGGAACAGCAACTAGTATCAGGGCATTAAAACGCATATGCTCTGGGTGTGTTTCTTCCTCATGAGAGGTGGTTTGTGATTCATTCATTTAATTGTGCTGTAGTGGACATTTATGGAGGACCTGCTTGGGGCCAGCAATTATATCAGTGTTGAGCTTTTACTTACAAAAAAGACAAAATCCTCAGCAGGGGGTGTAGGGGTGCGGCTGGGGGAAAGTAGACATTAAAACATAATGAAAATGCAGGGTGATGGAAATATGTTATGAATGCCTGAGGAATGTATTAGAGGAGCACAGAGAAGGGAATGACTAGATGTTTGGGGGTAAAGGTGAAAAAAAAAATCATAGAAGTTGCATTTGAGTGGAGTTGTAATGAAACAATTTAACTGAAACATTAAGTGGGAGTTTATTTGTAGGCTGAAGGGCAAAAGTGTGCAAGTTTTAGGACATATAGAGTTCAGGATGACCGTGAATTACATAGGAAGGGAATAATAACAGAGTGAAAGGAGAATTTGAAAAGGAGCTAAAAGAGGCAATGATATGAATAGTCATATATGTCCTGCAAGGGGCTTGGATTACGTTAATAGTGAACCACTGAAGGTTTTCACCTGGAGAGGGACGTGATCAGATTGTATTTTAGAAAGTCCACTCTGTTGACAGAATAATGAATTAGCGCCAGAAGGGGACAGGAGACTTTACAGACAGCCAGATTACAGGTACAATTTTACCATTTTGGAAAGAATTTATGGAGGAATGAGAAGACATCGTTTTTCACAGTCTCCTTAAAAATATGAAGCCCGTAAGGATCTGATAGGAAAATGTGTAGTATTTTCATTAGGAAATAATTGCAGTGCTTATTTTCTTTTACTGGCCTGAAATCTTAAAAAAAAAAAACAAAAAGGACAGTAAGCGAGTACAGTATATCTTGACTTTTTAGAACATAAATTTTATATAGCATGAGCCAGATTTTGTTCTCTAACCCATAAAATAATGATTAACAGCAAAATCCTCGGTTATGGATAATAAGTTATTAAAGAATACTAATTCCTAACAGAAAGCTTTTACACTGGTTGTCCACGCCCTGGAAGTACTTATTTCCCATTCAACGCTATATTTAAGGACCACTTTCAAACATCTATCATGTATCATTGAAGTAGATTGGAAGATGTGAGTGTGGACTGCATTAAGACATGTCAAAATGAGTAAGTGTTTTAGTAAGCTGTTCTATTTCTAATACAAGCCAGTGAAAAAAACAATGAGCCAGTCTCCAGTGTTAAGATGGGAAAATATGAAAACCATCCCAGCTTACTCCACTCATCACCATGGTTTCATCATCTATTACACAGTAAAACAAACATAGCCACTGACTATAACCCTTAATGAGCATATGTGACTCTGATAATATTTATCGGGTTTATTTGTTTGAGGCCAACTGAAATGAAAAGAAAACAGTGCAGCGTTGGGTCATTAGTCTCTTCTGACGTGTGCTGTAATTCTAAGGAAAACATTAGTAGCCTATTTTTAGCCAGTACCTTCGTCCACTGAAGCGATAATGGCCCAAGGAATAATCCCTGGGATGGAAAACAGAAATTCCCAGAATTAATTGTTTTTGCTCATCTGTTCTATGGTCATAGGAACTCTATCAGCATCATCATTTCTCATCAACATCGAGAAATGTTTTACATCAGACCATTATGCAATCCTCCCCAACTAGGCTGCCATTCATCTTCATCTTTCCTAAGTCAGGATCCTCCCAGCCAAAAGAAATGAAAAATATCACCTCCTCCAGGAAGCCTCTCTTTCCCTGGTAAACGTTATCACATGCACTTGACATTATTTTCACTTCCATAATCTGTTTATCCTGTGTTCTTTCCCATGCTCAAATATGTTAGTTAAAAAACTCATACAGAAATGATAGGCGAGAGACATTGTTCTAGACTTCACAGGGCTGGTGTATGTGGAAGGTGGCAGATAGATGAAAAAAGGTACTTCCCTGCAGGGGTACAAACCCAGCAGCGGGGACAAGGCAGATGAATAGGATCTAAACGTGGTCTTCAGTCTTGTTTCAGCTCAGCATCTGAGCAGACGGCAGCCCCCTGCCACCAAGCCCGGGGACCCACTGGTTGACAAAGTGTGTACGGACCTGACATGCTGGCCACAGCCTAGGCTGGAGGGGTGGAAGGAGAGGAGGTCTGGGGAGGTGTTTGAAAACTCTCAGGAGGAATTGGTGATTCAAAGCAGGGCCTTTGGAATAAATAAAGCAGACAGGAGTTAAAGCATGGGACCTTCTCTCTGTGTGATTTTGATGAGTTACATAATCATTTTGAAGCATATATGATGTTATCACTAAGTGAGATACTGTGAAAAGACTTATATTATTCCAGGTTATAAGTTCTCAATACAGGGCATTTATTGTTCTTGTCACTATGATTTTATGCTTCTCAGAGGGTGTGTCCCCCCCATTCTTTCCCCCAGTGAGGAATCGTTTCATTAAACTGTGAAATGTCTCCCAAGAAAAGCACAGTATATGTAGGGAGTTCAGAAGAAAAGGAATCCTGTGATTTTGGAGCAGGGGATCAGAGAAGGCTTCGTGGAAGAGATGCCACTACACCTGGTTTGTAAGGGTCAGGTATGAGTCGAGGAAGCAGTGATCAGGAGACAGACCGTCCAACCGTGAGCCCAGTGATAAATGGAGAACATTTCCATACTTCCTTCTTGGGGCTCCAACGAGAATTACAGGCATTTGCTGGATATTCCCACTGGAAATGGTAAGCTTCTTAGAGCAGGAACCATAATTCTACATTTTATATATTATCCCCTCAGAGGAGCCAATAGAAATAAAATAAATACTTTTGTTGATGTTCTGAGGCCTATGTGGAAGCCATTCTTACGACCGAGAGGTTAATTGAAACACTTTGAAACCTCTCTCTCTCTCTCTCTCTCTCCCTCTCAAGAACAGAAAAGGAAGCTTGGAGAAAGCTGGGGTGGATCCAAGGAGTAGGATGCCACCCTCTTGTTCTAGATGGTTTAACTTGTGGAGCTCCGTCTCTACTCCCTAAAGAGCTGGGTATGTGTAATAGAATCATGGTGTTTGGGGTTTATTCATTTTTTTGTCATTCATTGGTAAATTCTTTTATTTTCTTTGTAAAATTTCCAGCATGTTTTCAGCTATGCAAAGAGGCAACTATGAGAAGTTGTTTGGTTTGAACGTGAGCACAAGTGTTAAAGTCTAAGAGCGCCGTGGATGTGGTAGGTGGGGCTGAGGCCTTACGGAAGGGCAGATCCCAGGGAAAGGAAGGCAGACTTGATTGCCTCATCACCCCTCCCCCATGTAGAGGATTCTCCTTCTAGGGCTAACAGGTTCTGGGCTTCGTTTTTCTAAAAGAAGATGTGCTTTCCTTGAAGGCATCTTTTGTAGAAGGGACTAAGCTACTGAGAAAATAACACCACAAAGAGATGTTTCAACAAAACTGATTTTATTTGTACCCTTTTTTTAGATTCCATGTAGAAGCGATAGCATATGCTATTTGTCTTTCTCTGTCTGACTTACTTCCGTCAGTATGATAATCTCTAGGTCCATCCATGTTGCTGCAAATGGCATTATTCCATTCTTTTTTATGGCTGAGTAGTAGTCCATTGTACATATATATACCACATCTTCTTTATCCATTTATCTGTCGATGGACATTTAGGTTGCTTCCATGTCCTGGCTATTGTAAATAATGCTTCAGTGAATATTGGGGTGCATGTATCTTTTTGAATTATGGTTTTCTCCCAGTATATGCCCCAAAACAGAAATAGAGTTACAGATATAGAAAACAAACTACGGTTACCGGGAGTAAGAGCGGGGAAGGGATAAGTTGGGAGATCGGGATTGATATATACACACTACTATATATAAAATGGATAACTAATAAGAACCTATTGTATAGCACAGGGAGCTCTACTCGGTGCTCTGTAATGGCCTACCTGGGAAAAAAATCTTTAAAAGAGTGGAAATATGTACAGGTATATGTACAACTGGTTCACTTTGCTGTACAGCATAAACTAGCACAGCATTGTAAATCAATTACACTCCAATAAATTTTTTTTAAAAAGGCAAAAAAAAAAAGTAAAATGATACCAAAAAAAACGCAAACTAATTTTATACAGTACTGTAGAACTGGATGGGTGCTAAACTGTGGACACTGATGTTGAGGATAATAACGATGCTAAAGAAACAAAGCACGTGTTTAAAGATATGTTTGTTATAGAGAAAAAAGTAAAAGACTGAGATAAGCATCAAGAATAAAATAAAAAGCCCCCATAAGCCTATTATTCTTAGCATTCTTTTATATATCCTGTTTTATAGATAGATAATTAAAGAAACAGAAGAATGCTGAAAATCCTGTTTTTACGACTTGATTTTTTTTTTCCAGTTAATATACGACCTTGTCCATAAAAATATTTTTAGCACAGTTTTAATTTTTGTAGAGGTTTTTTGGTTTCCTCCTCAGCATATATTCTCATTTCACCTTTTGTATCCTTATTGATTTGGGGTCAGGGGTGAGGGTGAGGGGGGACTTACTTCCTCTTGTTGAGCCATGACATTGGGTGGAAAGATGCCACTTGCAGTCCTAAGAGTGTGCCCTAAGTGGTTTATATCTGTCAGTGCTTCCACCTTCAGCCCTGCGATCAGTATAATAATGGGAACGAAACAATCTGGGCCAATGAGTGATAACGGATCCCAGGACAAGCGGATATTAGAAGGGCCTTTCTTTCTTTGGATGGTGTTTGAAGTGGTGAAGTTTGTGAAGTTCCCTCAGCCGTGTTTTTGTTTTGTTTTTGTTTTTTAATTAATTAATTTAATTTTTGGTTGCGTTGGGTCTTCGTTTCTGTGCGAGGGCTTTCTCTAGTTGCGGCGAGCGGGGGCCACTCTTCATCACGATGCGTGGGCCTCTCACTGTCGCGGCCTCTCTTGTTGCGGAGCACAGGCTCCAGACGCGCAGGCTCAGTAGCTATGGCTCACGGGCTTAGTTGCTCCGCGGCATGTGGGATCTTCCCAGACCAGGGCTCGAACCCGTGTCCCCCGCATCGGCAGGCGGATTCTCAACCACTGCGCCACCAGGGAAGCCCCCCTCAGCCATGTTTTGATCATGTAGGGGGAGCCCTGACCTGATGGAGGAAGGCTTCCTCCTGTGGGCCGATGGGATGGGTGCTGCGCCGTGCCCCTGCGCCCAGTCACTTCCAGATTCAGAGCCCCGGGCAGAGGTTCTGATTGGTTGAGTTCTACCACGTGTCCGCTGCCCCCTCTCCTCCCCACACACACATACAGGGACCCTCCCTTAGAACCCCCATAGTGGAAGGTGAGCCTTCCTCTTCTCCCCCATGGTTCCTCCAAAATACTAAGAAGATATGGATGTTGCGTAGCTTTATGGCAAAAGTCCACCCCAGGTATGATACGCATTCCCGTATCTCCACCGCAATAACCCGTCAGCAGAAACTGAGGACATCTGTTTTTTTCAGGCACTGGGCTAGATGCTGCATGTGTAGAATCTCTAGCCATTACCACAACCCTGTGAAGTAGGTATTTACAGTCGAAGAAACTGCTTTTCCCTTGTTCTGAAAAGGCTTCCCTGGAAAGAGTGGGCCAGAGCGGCCTTGTGTGGAAGAGTTCTGGTCACTGAGGGAAGAGGTTTGGCTCTGCAGTGAACCAGACAAAGGCACAGTTGCGCTTACTGGCAGTTTAACCCTAGTGAAGTGCTCTCTGTCTATAAAGAGGGGAAAGAAAACATCTGCAAGTTGCAGGAATTCCAGAAGTATATTCCAGAGCGAAAGTGTTGTGAGTTAGACGGACAGACACCAAGATAACAGAGGAGTCAGTGCTGGGGGATCTTGTTAAAATGCAGGTTCCAATTCCAGAGGCTGCAGAGGAAGCCTGAGTTTCTGCATTTGTAGTCCCCACCTCCTGGTGATGCTGACCTGCCGGTTTGTGGAGCACTTGGGTAGTCAGGTTCTAGGTCACGAATGAAGCTGGACCTCATCACCCTTTTTTTCGCTCCCTAGAAGCCCTCCCTGCCACCCATGACATGGCACTCCTGGATGTGTTCGGTATTCTGTGTGCTGTTTGCTCACTGCATAGAGGACAAAGCTTAGTCATGGCAGGTGAAGGGGATGCCCCATCGCCTCTGCTTATCCTGTGTAGCTTAACTGGAAACTCCTTCGCCTGGAGCTGAGCTCCTGAGTCAGAAAGCACTGGTGGAATCGTGGCCAAGCCCTGGGTGGAGGGTTTCTGGGGAGGAGAGGTGGGAAACGAGAGGCTCTCGGTGTCACCAGTCCTCACCATTGTTGGATGTTCCCATCTCACTGCACAGGAAACAGCTTCATCTGCAGTTTCCTTCATGAGTGCAGGGAGATCAGATCACTCCCCGGGAGAAGGCAGGAAAGAAGGTGACTTGTTTCCCACTGGCAAGAATTTTCACCTGTGGCCGAGATCCAGTCCCAGGGTTCCGCACATTTAAGATGCAGCTGAAGAGCAACAGATTCAGAGTCGGAAGAACTAGATGTCACTCAGGGCTCCCAAATGACCTTCTCATGTCCTTGGACTAGCAACCCAGCTTCCCTGAGACCAGAGTTTTCATCTGTAAAACAGAGATTTTCAAATAGCACAAGCTTTCTAACAACCCTACTGTGAAGAACAGGTGAGAAAATAGGAGAGAACTTTGACAAATAAATAAAACATTATACAGTTATAAAGGAGTATTGAGACAAGGGTTCTGAAGCAGCTTAGCTACCCAATTGCCTGACTATAGGATTATGTCCTAGACTGTCAAATCTTACTAGGTGGGACCTAAATATACCCGAGGAAGGGGCAAAGCAGAGAGAAAGGTGTGTAAGCTGCTCAGGAAATCTGTCGTGTACCCTCCTTTTTCACATGGTGTGGTCACTCCTGCCCCCAAGGTTGGGACGCTAATCAGGACAGGGACAGCCAAGGCCAGACTGCAAATTGTGTGCAGGGTGCACTTAGCTTAAAGGTAAAGACATCTACCCACTTTAACAAAGCACATCCAAGTAAGAGGATGGAGTCCAGTTTCTTCCGTATCATTGATACTAAAAATGAAAATACAACCCCCCACACACCCAATCCAATGTAAGGAGGGAAAAGAACAAAGAAAGTATTCACAGCCCACTTCTCCCAAAGAGTTACACCCACTCTGGAAGCCTGCCAGCTTCCTACCATTATTCTTTTCCAGCTCCTTGACCTGAATTAACAAACCCCATGGCCTTATTTTGAAGAGATTGGTGCACAAGCTCTGGATAGGTTTCTTGACATTTTGGGAAGAAGCAGGGAATAGCTCAGAAACTATGTAGCATACAGAGCAGGAGATCTGGGACGTGGCCAGAGGAGAGCACAGAAGGTAGGCACTGGTTGTAAATTCTCCGTGTGTCTCAGTCCACCCAGTCCCACAATCAAAAGGTGTTCCCTATGAAACTGATGATACTGAACATGAAGGGTACACCAGCTCAGCTCCAAGTCTAGGAAAAGAAATGCTGAGGAAGTCAAAGAATCAGCTCTGTTTGCCCAAAGAATGACTCTTCCCTTTAGCCACTGGAATCAGCTGAAATGTTATCTTCTAGGAGTCTCTTTCTCCAGCACCATTAAACAAATTAACACCCACCCCTAGACATGTACACACATGGCCTCCCCCGTACCTCTTCCTCTATCTCAGCAATTGGCATCTTATGTTTTGTTTTGTTTCTGTTTTCTCTCTTCCATCACTATAATGCAAGTTCCGTGAAAGTCTGATTTCTTTGTTTATTATTATATCCCCACCACCTAGCATGACCTGAAAATAATAGGTGCCCAATAAATACCTCTGAATGAATGATACCCTGGTATCAATGTCCATGAACATTGCCCTCACCTTATTGTTTTAGATTATTGTGCTTTTTTCTCACTCTTCTTACCTCCTTCAGTATTTTCCTTAGCCTATTCTACCATCATCATCATCATCATTCCTATAACCATCACATAAAATGGTTTGCATTTCTGTTTGTGGAGAATTTGAAGACCATGGCTGTCCACGGCAAGAGCCTCCTGGCAATTGTTCATCGAGAACAAGGGAGACCAATAATCGCACTTCAATTAGACATTTCCCAACCTCCTTCAGGCAGGTTGCTTCCTTCGTGAAACCCACTTCTCAGGGTATGTTTCTCTCCAGGGCATTTATGAAAAGTGACTAGCTTAGTTAGATAAAAGGAAAATCATGAAATCACTTTCCTGGTGATGTCACTAATCAAAGGCAAACGGTATGCCGGTCTTCTAACTCCCTGAGTTGCAGAGTGATTTCTGAGTGGCAAGAAACACATTTCTCTAGTGTGAGCAACTTTGTCACGGGCAGGAAAATATCTTTGGAAAACGTCTGACATATAGTAAACACTCCACATTTTTGGAATGAATGTGTGGATGAAATCCCCCTGCATGCTTCCTTCCTCCCTCCTATCTTGGTGGCTTGAATATGGGGATTTGTGGTAGAGTTAACTACATGTCCATACTTTTTTTCTCCAAAGCCCAGCTGTCCCTGTGTAGCCTCTGTCTTCCTGTACATAAAACATTCCCTGTGCGTCTGGAGACTCAAAGAAAGGACCCCGCCAGTCTGCACATGAAATTTGCAGAACTCCGCTTCTGCACCTGTGGGCTGTGTGATCTGGAATATATTTGTGTTTCCCGCTCACACTTGGAGCAGTGAGATTTGACCTTTAGAAAGCAGTGGTTGAAAAAAAAAAAAAAAAAAAAAACAAGAAAGCAGTGGTTGAGAGCCTGTTCTTACTTCTTTTAAAATCATGTACACATTGCAAGAGCCGGACACCTCTGCCTACTGAACGCTGAAGGAATGTGCCTTGAAGCCAAGTCTAGACAGAATTCCAAGGCAGGGGAGTCAGTGGGACAGGGAAATCACCACAGGGTCCATGCCAACTTTCTGTCCTGCAAGTTTACCATTTTTGTGTTACTGGATTTGAGCCAATATGGGAGGCCTTTGGTGCCAAGAATGACCATAACAGGTAGGCTGGGGTTTCCACTGGGGGTTAATTTAAAGGTTCCACCTTCCTTCAGCTCCTCGTTTAGAGTGCATTTCGTTCCCCAAGGCAACCCCAAGATTTTCCAGGCCTCTGGTTTGCTGAGGGAAGGAGAAAGGGGAGGCTAAGCCACGCTCCACCACGTCTTAGTTTATAGCCACCTGTAATCAATCATCAGACCAATGGGGATTTACAAAAACAATTGAATTAGGAAAATACTAATCCCAGCTGTCAATGCGATGAGTAAAGTACAGAAGCAAAGGGAAGGACACAGGCACCCAGCTTTCCACCTCACTCTCTGAAGACGCCGCATCCAGCGTAACCACTCAAGGCTGCCTCGCCCTGAGCCACACAGCTGGCGCCCCATGGAAAGCTGGCACCCCGACCCTCATGTGGTTCATAGCCTTTATCTTAGACTGCCCGTCTCCACCCATTTCAAAGTCCATGTCCCGAGAGCAGCCTTCTCCCGGCGCCTGACTTTTTTAATTTAGAGCCCGCTCTCTCCCACTCAAGCCACACGTCCCGTCAGTCCTGCAGTTCTGATGATTTGACACTGCTCGTTCACAGCAACCTTTACCACAGTGGCACTGGTCCTGTCCTGGTGCCACCACCTCTCACCTGGCCCTTGCTTTGTCCACCTCCTGGGCATCTGTAACTTGCTGCACTGACATTCACTTCTCAAGGACTGTGTAAGGTTGTATGTTCTAGAAGTTCTACTCACATGCCATCACTTGGGACCAAATATCCTCTCTCACTCTGCTCATAGCTTCCCATGTAATTTTGAAATTATTTGATGCTATCTCCTCCTTAAACTCTCAGCTCCTAGGCAGTAGGATTGTACCTGCAGTGCCTGGCGCAATATCTGGAACACAGTAGGTCCTCAAGAAATCTTTGTTGGACAGGAATGATTATCTTCACTTTCCCCCTACACCAGTATTCTTTGCATTGATCCCTTGACTTGCTTTATTCCCTGCCTTGACAGTGGTGCAGACTGCCCTTTGGTGATGCTGCTCTTGGTGTCTTGGTGAATAAGCACTTCAATCCTGACTCCCCGGGGACCTCTCAGTTGTCCTGGGATCCAGCCCTGGGCTCTCAGTAGCCTTTCTGCGGTTCTAAGACACTTTTTCAATGAGGATCTAATTCCCAAATGACTTTGAAACTAGGACTAGTGAGTTGAGTAGATAATCACTTTAAATTAAAAAGTCGTCCCCGAATAAAGACAGAGAAATGTAGGGTTACATGGAAGAGGCCACAGCTGTAGAGCACCCCGTTGATACAAAGAGCTGGGACGTTAGTAGTCCTAGTACTCAGTTGGTATGAAATCAGTGGTTTTTGTTTGTTTTTTTTCCTCCCCCTGTGCCATACAGTAGGTCCTTCTTAGTTATCTATTTTACATACAGTAGTGTATACGTGTCAATCCCAATCTCCCAATTTGCCGACCCCCCCTTTCCCTCTTGGTAACCACAAGTTTGTTTTCCACATCTGTGACTCTATTTCTCTTTGGGGGCATCGATCTGGAGAAAACCATAATTTAAAAAATGTTCTCTGCAGCACTATTTACATGCTGCAAACAGAACATGGAAGCAAACTAAACATCCATTGACAGATGAATGGATAAAGAAGATGTGGTGTATATATATACAATGGAATATTACTCAGCCATAAAAAAGAGAAAAATAGTGCCATTTGTAGCAACACAGACAGACCTAGAGATTGTCATACTGAGTGAAATAAGTCAGATGGAGAAAGACAAGTATCGTGATATCGCTCATGTGTGGAATCTAAACAAATGGTACAAATGAACTTATTTACAAAACAGAAATCAGTGTTTTTTCTGAATTCTGGCTGCATACCAGCATAGCCTAGGGAGCTTTTAGAGAAGTCGATGCCCAGGTACAATCCCGAAGACTCTGATTCAACCAGTCTGGGTAGAGCCTGAGTGTTGGGATCTTCTAGAAAGCCCCCTGGTTTGTTGAGCATCCACGATTGAGATGGGATGGTCTACAAAGAGCTTCTTCCCATCTGATTCTCCAGCCAGAGCAAGTCTGGTTCGTTGTGGACTTCACAAAAGCTCGGGTGATCTGTCTTTAGCACAGCTTCAAATGATGCTTCAGCTTGAAATTTCACTGAGAGGAATTCATTGAAAAGAAAAGAAAAAGACTACAAAACGATCACATTTATGTTTTTCTAACAGTTAATTTGATCATTGATGGGCACTGGCACACGTAAATATAAACCCAATGTGAATATGACACGTTATGTGCATACCTCCAGAGAATGCGGGGTGACAGGCGTTGCTGTGCTGTGACCTGCTGAAGTGACACATGTTTAACTTGATCTCGTATTTGGGGAAAACTTGGAGATTGGTCTTCATTAAGGTAGGTTGGAGGACATCTTCTAGGGTGAGGGAGCTCCTTGAAAGACACAAGACACTCTCAGATTGCTCACAGCTCACCCTTCCTTCCTTCCTTCCCTTCTTTCTTTCTTCCTTTCTTCTTTCTCTCTTTCTTCCTTTCTTTTCTTTCTGTTTTCCTGGAACAAGATGAACATCACTAAGGACATTATAAGTATGTCAACACTGGACACTATAGCTTAAGCTTAAAAACAGTTTTTTGGTTGTCGTTTTTCAGCTATTTCATGCCTGCTACATTGCAGTTACAAGTTCAGAAATTCTGTCTTTACATTCCTTTTGGTCCTGGAAGAACATCCACCTTAAGAAGGAAGTAGCCTAGCAGAGCTTAAGCGAAGGTGTTTGATACTCACTTCATATTCACCTAGGAGACAGTAGATTACATGACTTAGTGATTGCAAAGCAATTAGAATAGTGTCTTGCATCCAGTGAGCTTTAGAGAAGTGTCTGTTAAACAAACAAAAAAACAAATGTAGCGGAAAGCCTCTATTTTTGCTTCTCTGTGTCCATTTGGGTTTCATTTGGCCTTCCCCAATCAGTGAAATTCAAGTGGGACCAGAAAGCCCGAAGCCCCTTCCCCAGTCTTTTCTGCGGAGAGCAAGGCTTCCAGGAACAGGACAATAGTACGACCTTCATGGGGGCCTTTCCAGCATATTTGCCTTCAGTGACCCCTTCCTCCACAAAAAAATATTAAAAATTACATTTTATGACTGCTTTAGTATAAAGATGAACATAATACAAGTTGTATTCAGTATTATATATTCATTATTATTATATTATGTTTTTCTTCTGATTAAAAAGAACGTAAAACCTTTCTGAGGGCTCCTAAAAGTATCATGGGCCCACGGCAATGTGCCTCTTGTCCCCTAGTCTCATACTAAAGGCCTTTATTTGCCAGTTCTTTTCCTCTCCAGGACAAGATGGGAGGGTTTCGTTTTGTTTTGTTTTTGAGGTTTGGGAGAAGGCAGATTTCATAGAGAAATTAAAAGTCAAATTCAAAGCAATTCAACAAGTTCTTATTAAGTATCACTATGTTTGTGAGTGCCTGTGTACATTCTCATCACATTCACATACACACACACACACGCACGCACGCACGCACGTACACAATCTGCTTGATAGGTCCATAATTTACCCACATCCCAAGCGTTTTCCTATGAAGAGCCAGACATTCAATGTAATTCTAGTCCCAGGCTATCTAATTATAGTTCTTCAACTGTAAGCAACTAAGACTCTGGCTAACTTAGGTTAAGAAAGGAATTTGTTGGAAAGTTACTGGAGAACTCTCAGAATTAAGGAAAAGCCTCATGTCATTTTTCTTAAAGATACTCTGCTCTATTGTGTTTTGAAAGCCAGAGTGAGAAATTTGGGCTAAGTTACAATGTGACAGGAAGCCATCAGATGGATTCAAAGGAGAGAAGTGATGGAAGTGATCTGATTGATATTTTCAGGTAACGTCTGTAGCTGCTGCATGGCTAGTAGATTGTAAATGTGTGGGATGAGATCAGGGTAAGTTAGGAGACACACTTTGGCCGCCATGTAAGGAATGATTGGGTTTTGCTAGTGGGAAATGTCCATGTAGGGAGCCATGGACAGAAGCAGAGCATGTTTTTAAGGCCGAGAAAGGAAAAGAAGCATCGAAGTCTCCTCCTAGACGTTCCCAGGCTTTTGACATGACAGACTGGTCAACAGTCATGCTGCTTACTGACGAAAAAGACCAAAAATCAAATGATTAAAAAAAAAACAACTGGACAAGGACCATGTTTGAAGATGGTATCAAAATTATTGTTGTGGCAGTCTGAGGGACCAGTATGTTTCCGATGGAAATGACAAGTCAGGAGGCGGTATCTGCATCTGGAGTTTCAAGGAAAGGCAGGACTGGGGAGACCTTGTTTCAACTCTTATGAAAGTGATATATAAGGTGATGGATCTGGGTGAATTTCCTAAGTTAAAGATACAGATAGAGAGTAGAAGAGGGCTAGGATGGAGCTCTCAGGTGAGCCCATCCACACATGAAGGTTCCTCTTGAGAAGGTGGGTGAGTGGGGAGTGAAAGCAGGAGAGCGAGCTCGGTGTCCCAGCAACTCAGGGAAGATGCATTAAATTCTGCTGAGAGGTAAAGCCAGGAGAGAGAGGCCGCCAGTGGATTTGGTGGCATAGAGGTCATGGGTGACCTTGACCAAGGCAGACTGATGGGTTTGGTGGAAATAGAGGTCTATTAGAATGAATTGTTTTTTATCCTCATTGTATCTAGAACAACGGGGAGCAGAAAATGGGAGTTAACTGGAGGGGTTATAGCCTCGAGGCAGGATTATTTTAAGGATGCATGTTTGTATGCTGATGGCAGTGATCCAGGAGAAAGGGAAATTGTGATGATTTAGCAAATACAGGAGCCAAGTCTTTGAAAAGACCGGAGGACATGAGATCCAGGTGTGTGTGTGACTGGAGCCGTTACCATTTGATGGGAATGGGAACTTCATCCCTTATCAAAGACAGAGGGCAGAGAACAGGTAGGTCAGCAGATATGGCTGGGGAGAAATGAAAAAGCTCCTTAGCTAATCGTTTTCTCAATAATGAGGCAAGTTCATCAGCTGAGTGTGGAAGTGGTCATGATGTAGATGATATGAGGATAGAGGGGTGGGAAATAGTTGTTTGGGGGAATTTAA
Source organism: Phocoena sinus (assembly GCF_008692025.1). NCBI lineage: Eukaryota > Metazoa > Chordata > Mammalia > Artiodactyla > Phocoenidae > Phocoena > Phocoena sinus. The sequence continues at coordinate 94,662,584 of NC_045771.1, forward strand.
AAGTGAACATGGAAAGGAAATACATGTAGGATGGCCTAGCCACTGTTGAGTGTCCATTTGAGATTTGTGGACATGAAATGTATGGGGCCAGTCATTATAGTGGGGTTTTTGTCCAGCAACGTTTAGCTGCACTGAGGCCGTAGCTGTGGCTGCTACTATTAACAATAGTACTAGCTGGTATATATTGAAGGCTTACTATGTGTCAGACACTTTTTAAAACACTTTACAAGTGCTTACTTTATGAGATATGTACTATTACTATATCGCTGTTACTATAGGTACAGAGAAGTTAAGTAATCTGTTCAAGGTCACACAGCAAGTAGGGGCTGGAGCCCATTACAGATCCAAGCAATTAGACTCAAAAGACCACATAATTCACACCTCATAATATCATTATTAGGAAAAACAAGGCAATGTTATGTAAAGCATCTAGCACAGTCCTCTGCGCACAGGAAATTTTAGGTAATATGAACAGCCGCATTTCAAGAATAATATCATCTACTCTATAGAATTTTTGTAAAGTTTTAAAAAGCTGAAATATGTGAATTCTGAGCCTGGTACCTGGAACGTATTAATGCTGGTGCACATCTGCTCTGTCCACGCCCCACTAACCCAGGTGATAATCTGATCTCTAAATCCTCAGTCATTTAACCGCTGAGACTGTGTTGCCATGTGAGGCCACTAGGTGGCGCCACTAAAGAACAAGACTGTTTCATTTACTTTCAGATCCTTAACTCAAGATATAGGTGGGCCAGTGGAAGTTAGACCTTGACAACCAAAAGAAGAGTTGTCATAAATAAATAAATAGGTGGCTAGAGAGAGGGATAGAGTTGCATTTCAATCATGTACTGGGGCAAGCAAATTAAACAAAGAGTATGTGTCTCCACAGAGACTGTTATGGGATAGGCAGGCAACAAGGACCAGTGCAAATTTCTTGGGCTTGCAAGCTAAATAATGAGACAGAAATCTTGCCTACTCTGTCAGAGCCAAGCTATACTGCAAAACCGATAGATCCATGGGTCAGACAACATTTCAAACGGTGGCTCGGACACATACGTATTTCCTCTGCACACCGCCATCACAGGTAACTGACACACAGAGCTGTAACTCAGGAAAGTCTGTGCTCCTGCTATTTCTCTAGCTGCCACCTCCATCCAAGGTCAACAAATGAAAATACCTAGTGTTCCAAGGAACGCTGCCTCATCAGGACTCTATTCCGGGCATCCCCCTTTGTGCAGCACCTACATTCCAGTCGTTTGTTCTCTGAATGGCGACCGGCAGCCGCAGAAACAGCCCTGCATACTTTTCCTCTTGATTTCTCTCTAAGCAGTGATGTAATGAGATTGAAATCTCTGCCTGTTTACTGTATCATCACCAATAGCTCAGTGACTCTATGGTACTCTGGAAAAGGCATAGATACAATTAAAATATAAGTAAAAGAAACAGCTAAACACCCCCACCCCCCCCCACCCCACCCACCCCACCCCCCCCACCCCCCCCACCCCCCACCCCCCACCCCCCCCCCCCGCCACATTATCATGGCCTGGGGGTATATTTTCCAAGTTCACCCTCCCCCCACCCCTGGCCATCTCCATGCCTTTCTACTGTTTCCTGGATCACCCCACTAGGGCCATATGTATCTGTTGTAGCCAGTGCAACTGAGCTCCCCAAACACAGATTCCCATGAAAACCGAACAGAAGAGGAGGGAGAGGGGGAGCATGTTAAATGTCTCATTAGGCCTTCTGTCTGATTCTCATTAGATTCGCTGACTGCTTCTCATTAGGCCCATTGCCTCAACTTCTTTCAGGCCCTGAATATGTAGGCCAGTGCCTATTGTCATGGCTGGTCGAGAAGATCCATTTCATTTATTCATAAATTGAATGTGGCCTCTGAAAAGTCCCAGGCAATTTCTTTTGGGCAAATTTAAGACAGCCTTACTGTTGTTAGTTGCTATTTTTTCGAGCAATCCAAAGCAGGGGAGGCAAAAGAAATAATTTAAAAGACCCAGCACGAAAACTTCCAACCCTGCTGCAGAACTGGGGCACGGGGAGGTAATTGTTGCAGCCAAGAGGCCAGCCTGATGTGCAGACATCAGTAACGGGTGACACCGTGGGCAGAGTCACAAATACCACTGGGTTCAGAAAGTAACCGTTGCGGATATGACCAGAGGCCCAGCGGGCAGGGTACGACAGAGGAGAGCTGTCAGGGCCCATCAGTGAGCTACAAGTTCTGTCTTCTCTGCCCTCTGGGAACATTTGTCCAGTGTGTTGGATTAAGAGGCAGATAATAACACAGAAAAGTCACCATGCAGTTGAATATTCTACAAGTTACGTGTGTAGTGCTTTGCCCTTGTGAAAAGAAATCACCTGTATCTCAATGTTCCTCTGAATATAAAACAAGTGCCTGATCCCTTCCACTGGGAAGAAAACTCCCAAGATACGGCAGGCTGGGAATGGAACTTACGGATGACATGATGTGGGTGACCTCGGTGGATGCAGCCCTTGATGGTCACGTCAAATACGTATCTCCAGTGGGAGAGACAGGTATTGATGAGCCTTTGCTCCAAAAGTGGTAAACAAATGCCTACTTTCTCTATTCTCTCTTTGCTCTTGTTTTCGGTCTTGATGTTTGAATTTCTCGTTCAGTGAACACGAAGTGGTCCCAAGATGGTTTTGAGAGTCATCTGGTGCCCCAAGTCTGAAGTGATACTTCCAAGGAATTACTTTTTTTTTTCCTAGACAGTCAAGTTCAAAGGAAAATCAAATGCTTCCCCCTCAACTGAATGTATGATCTGGGTTTGTTAGAGGCCTTTAGAGGAAAGTCAGACTGCCCAAGAGAGACATTTGTGAAAGGGTAAGATTGGACACCTTCTCTCTGCCCCGTGCCCCGACGCAGAGGGCAGAGAATAGGTGCCTCCGTATGAAACCTATTCCTGCTCAGGAAGTGAGGCGGGTATTCCCTAAGGAGGGAGGAGGGGGTGAGTCAGAGAAGAGGCAGCGGGTGTGGTTCCTTCCAGACATGCTCCAGCTGCTGCATAAGCCGGAAAGACATGGTCACTTCTCCTTTGTGGGTTTTGCCTGAATTTGCAGTGTCCCATTTTTGAGATAAAACTGGAATCCTGTTTTTATCCTGTGCTATACGAAGAATTTCTGTCTCGGGACATGGCCATATCAACGAAGTCGCATAGTTTTAAGGTTAGTTATTGCCTTTGTATCAGGGTATGTGGTCAGTCGTAGAAGGACCTACATCGAGTTTAAAGAATAGAACTTTCTGGTATGAAAGGGCATGGTCATGCCAAAGATGCTTCTTTGAAAGTTTTTCTTGCCCTTTTTTTTTTTTCCCTCCACCTTCAACATCGACTTCTAAGCGAGTTTCAGCATCCTTGGTGAGCCACCCTTATCCTGCTGTAAGTACTCTCACTTTGGAGGACTCAGCCTCTGAGCATTTCAGGAAATCTGTATCCCAGACCGTGCTCATTCACAAACCTTCACCAACGAAAACTGTTTTTCTCCCAATTGGCTCACGGAGTTCACTGTTTCATGAAGCCCTTCTAAGACGGCAGGTCTCTGTGCTTTAATATCTGAAAGAGAGATTCTTATTGGTACCTGTGGGCCATGATTTTGGGGATGACATAAAAATTTTGGCTCCAAAGCTCTTTAGCAAAAGCCCAGTTCAGAGACAGGCTAGGACAATGGGCTGAAAATGATCTTGGCCTTTCCAGTGCTTTATCCTGTCCAAAGTTCCAGTGTGAGAACCTGATCTCCCAGAAAGTATTTCTTTTATTTGCCAACCACAGAGAATCACTGACAAAACTAATTAAAGAATTTGAACCTCATTCTGTCTTTTGTTAGCTGACCCTCAACCAGGGGCTGGACTTGAAACAAAGACGGGCTGAGCCAACAAGATATAGAATGTGAGGCTCTCAACCAGGGTAAAGAGGACTGCGTGCGTTCATTCGCTCAGAAAGAGCTACTTGAGCACAAAATACCTGGCCTTCCCCCCCCCCCCCCCGCTTTTTTACAATGGAAAACGCGTTGGGTTGCCATCAGAAATAATGAAGTTTGAAGTTCCTGAAAGTTATTCATTTATTGGACTCGACTTTCCACCCTTTTCTTGAATTCCAGGAGCCAGGTCAAGGCAATGAGCTCTCATGGAAAATTAAGCAGTTTTGCAAAGGTGCTTAAAGAAATATGCTTGTTTCAGGTTTCAGACCCTCGGGGATGATGGTCGTTGACTCCAGGCTTAAGGCAACGATGAAGACTTCCAGGTAGGAATGGACTTAGGTAGAACCTGACCAGTCTACCTGAAAAGCCTCCTGCCCCAAAGTACCTGGTCTTATCCTGGATATTCACCCTTCTTGCTTTTTTTTTTTTTCCCCTACATTTTAAGATTGCATAGTTTGGCAGTCATAGTAATGATCACATGGAATGGCATTTATTGACTGAATATCTTGGCTGATTCAAGAATGACTGTTCTAAGATTGTGGAATGATTTCTGAAAGTTACATAATCATCCCCTGAAGTGAAGGGATCCATTATAACATGCATCTTCACTAGTTTGTTAGACAGATGACATAAATTCAAAGAAGAGGGGCCTCGGGGAGGCTCCTGGGAAAAAAAATATTATTTTATTGATCTGGAAAAATATTAGAATTAGAGATTCAAAATTTATTTTTAAAATTATAGAAACACAAATACGATTTCATTTTCAAACATATTTGTTTTTAACTTTGGTAACAATAAAACAAAGATTTTCTCAGAGTCAGCAGATAAAAATAAAGGGTGGGTCTCGTGCCTCAAGTTGTCCACTAACCCGACTTACCGTTAACCTGCCGATCAGTCTGCACAGTCTGGTTTGATCAGTGGAGATTGCCCTCATTGAAAAGACTTTTCTAAAAGCATTTTACATCAAGTCAAGGCCTCCTTAATCCAGAATAAAGCTAAGTATATACAAGAGTGACTAAATGTAAACAAAAGGTCAACTCAAGCATGAGCTCAGAATGGGGGCTCACACACTTCTCTCCGAGTCTGGCTGGAGCATCATTTCTGCTGTGTGCCTGCCTTAGGATATCACCCAGGGAACCGGATGCAGTGCTGTGGCTTGTCTTCTAATCCCATCACTCTGGAGCCCTAGCCTTCAATGCCAGATAGATTCTCTTGCAAATGACCAAATACTTGACTTTGAACTTTTTTTTTTTTTTTTTTTTTTGGCGGTATGCGGGCCTCTCACTGCTGTGGCCTCTCCTGTTGCGGAGCACAGGCTCTGGACGCACAGGCTCAGTGGCCATGGCTCACGGGCCCAGCCGCTCCGCGGCACGTGGGATCTTCCCGGACCCGGGCACGAACCCGCGTCCCCTACATCGGCAGGCGGACTCTCAACCACTGCGCCACCAGGGAAGCCCTTGACTTTGAAATTTTAAGGAAAGGTTTAATATGGGGTGATCGATGAGTGAAAGTGCATTATGCAATCCCAGAAGTGTGCAAAAAGTCAGGAAAAGAAAAGGGAAATAAACATTCTTGGATTATTTGACCATGAGAGCATGAAAATTGCTTTCAATAAAGCCTTCTATGACAATGGGGTCTTGAAGGAATTGCAGCTGAGATCCAAAGAAAAATGAGATAGCCGTATGTATTTTTTTTTTAAATCTGTGTTCAATTGTGCTATGTAGAAGCCACTATTTTCTCCTCCCTTAACAAAATCTTGGGTGTATTCCATAGCTTCCTGGTCACATTTGGTAATTAAAACTTAGTGTGGCTTAATTTAAACCCTTAATTGCATATCCAATTTACAGCTAGAGCTGCGACTCTGACTGTTTAGAAAGAGGATGGGGGCAAGATCTGGCTCTGGATCAATGCTGTCCTCTTCTTCCTCTAGACCTAGATACTTGGGAGCCTGAAGCAGGGCTAGGGGACTCAAGAATCCTTCCTTAAATGTCCACTCACTCTTGGGAGAGAGGTACCTCTGGACATTGTTCTGATTTCTTCCTGGTTCCATCTACTACTGGTGGTTTCACCACAGGTGGAGTATGTGGGTTTTTAAGCTTCCCCCCACCCTCCCCAATTCAGCCATGTCTGCCATTAGCTCTCCATCCCAGGTCTTGACTTGGTGACTATTGAAGGAATCCCATGGCTCCTGCACCCAGCACCTCTGCTAATATCTGGGCTCCCTCAGGTGGAGCCAGTGAAAGGCAGGAGTCCTCTTTCACATCATCCAAGAATGGAAGGAAACTAGGTGGGCTGGGCACCATCCTGCCCTTCCTACGTATTTCCACCACAGTTCCTCCAAGCTCTGATACTCATGCCTTCAGAAATTTCTAGGCTGAAAGAAGGTCAGGGACTTGCCTGGCGGTCCAGTGGTTAGGACTTCACTTTCCAATGTTGTGGGGCGTTGCTGGTTGAACCCCTGGTCAGGGAACTGGGATCCCACATGACTGGCAGCCAAGAAGCCAGGACATAAAGCAGAAACAGTATTGTAACAAATTCAATAAACACTTAAAAAAAAAATGGTCCACATCAAAAAAATCTTTAAAACTATTTTAAGAAGAGGGCCACAGGTTGCATATTCCTACATGCTTTGCCGCCCCTCAGGGCTGCACACCAAGCTCCCCCAAGAGCTCTAGCAGCCACTCTGCAATGGAAACATCCTAAGGGAAGGTCTGACACCTTTGGAGGTTCGGAAGGCCTCCAATTAAAGAATGCAATGTCAACTCCCCTTTATTGCAAGCACCCCAGTCATTATAAATGACTCTTCTGGAGCGCCCCCGCCCCCCTCACTTTGTTTCAGAAGTGGAAACATACTCTTCCCAGCCCCTGGCTTAGGGTGAGAACAGACTGGTACCAGTGCACTGTTAATTCCCACATCGCCCTTACTAAGCCATCTTCTCTAGACTGGGGAGGGCCTGGTAGGATGGTGCTTGGTGGCAGTGGGACCATCCTACTGCCTCTCAGACACCCTAAAGTGTAGTTTCCGGTCCTAATGCACGATGGTTTCTTTATGGGTCTTGTTAGAATATGAAGGTACCTCTGATTCCAATGGTATTAAATATCTTGTTATACTAGTAAAATTGGACATGACTTAAAAGTGACTTGTTTGGGCGGGGGGGGGGAATGTAGTTCCAAAAAATGCAACTTCTATGGTAAGTGATGGGCAATTGAATGAAAGATTACATTTCACATACCCTGTTTAAACCAGTTCTTTTTTTATATTTGGGGCTCAAAGAATAAGCTTTTTCTTCACGAAAATTAGAGAAAAGAGGCTGAATTGAGCTCACCTTCCCAAATCGCAGGCACAGAGCCACGGGATGGATAAAGGTAGAGTCACGAGCGTATGTTGTATCACATGCCCCCTGAATTCAGCTTCCAGCTTAAAGACCTTTGGGTCACCCACGCATCCATCTTTCCTTCCATCCTTACACCATCCATCATCCATCTCCGTGTCCTGATTGCTATCAAGTAAATTGTCGTAACACAGTGTTTAATTATGTGGGCCACAGGTCAATGCACTAGAATCATCTGGAGTATTAACAAGTACCCCAGATAAATCGGATTGAAGTTTGGAAGACTAATGAGAAATTAAAGTTTGTGAAACTCTGGGCTACACTGCAAACTACAGTATGGCCCTTTCTCACCAGTGAAATCAGTGGTCAGTCTCACCAGTGACATTTTCCCAGGCATGAATGGCCTCGTGAAGAACCTTCCCTTGAGACCTGGTCCAACGTGTTTTATTCACATGCAAACTGGAATGTGCACATCTGAATAAAGTGAGTCTACAAGTGTTTGCTCAGTATGTGAAAGGTTTCTGTAAAGTGCATTCAGATCAAAAGTAAACTGACTTACTAACCCTGACCCTGCCCGATAGACTTACACCACCCAACAGCAAGAACTCTTCTCCACCTTTACAAATCTGAATGTAAACTCTTCGATATTAAGAACGTTGCCTGCTTGTTCACTGTGATCCCAGCACCTGGATTAGTACCCAGCACGTAAGAAGCATGCAGTTAGCTTCTGTTAAGAACTCAGTGAGGGCTTCCCTGGTGGCACAGTGGAAAAAAAAAGAACTCAGTGAGCCACATAAATATATATGTTTTTGTTTGTTTGTTTGTTTTGCGGTACGCGGGCCTCTCGCTGTTGTGGCCTCTCCCGTTGCGGAGCACAGGCTCCGGATGTGCAGGCTCAGCGGCCATGGCTCACGGGCCCAGCCGCTCCGTGGCATGTGGGATCTTCCCAGACGGGAGCACGAACCCGTGTCCCCTGCATCGGCAGGCGGACTCTCAACCACTGCGCCACCAGGGAAGCCCACACATAAATATATATGAGTAGAACACAAATTTTGCCAAAATAATCAGAAGGCACTGAAATGGACTAGGGATCACAGAAGGTTGAAAAGTGGTCGGGGTTGATTTTGGAAACATTCCTAGAGGCATCAATCTTGAGCTGAAATCTGAAAACCTTTTCTGAAAGGTGTAGAGAACGGAAAGTAGAAACGTGCTGCGCCTCTGTAGACTAATATTCAGGCAGAGAGGCCTTGAGGCAGAAATTGAGAGATGGGTTGTGAAAAATCAGAAGCCCAGCTCTGCTGGAGCAGAGAGACCCTGGAGAGAAGGAACACATGAGATGGGACACCGAGGTGGAGCAAGTGGAGGCGAGTTGGAATCAAGGGTCAAAAGTTTCTATTTGGTCCAGATGGTAACACGAAGCCACTGAAGGGCCATGTTTACACATTTTCAAAATCCAATTAGAATACCACATGTTTTTATGGTCCAGTCCCCCATTTTGGACCCATTAAATAAATTAGTTGAAAGAGAAAAACAAAGGGAAAAATAAAACGATGTGTCATTCAATAGCATTAGGAAATCACGGGATAAATGTGTGAAGTTGGACTGTTTGACCTGGAACCAAATTAATCCAAATGTGGTCTTGATGACCAAGTCTCCAGCTGAACAAAGGCCCACGCCAATGTTTGAAAATATGAACAGCTAAGAAGAGAAAAAAAAAAAAAAAAAAAAGATGGTGGTTTGGGTGAGGAAAATAGGCATCTCTCTCCCTTTGAATGGTTTAGACATCCCCCTAATGAGGGTGGAAGGCTAGGCCAGCTGATTTTGCATGCTCAATTCCAAGCTCTAGAGTCTAACTCTTCTGTAAGAACACTGCTTGAGACACAGGAGGAAGCAGCTGTTTGAGTGGAATTCCCTCTGGAGGGGAAGGCAGGCCAGCCATCCAGATGGGATCAGATAAAGAGAGGATGGGAGAGAAAGCAAGAGAGCAAGGCTAGGACTGTGGCACCTACTGCCCGTCCTTTCCTCAGCCCTCGCCACAAATTAGAACCTATAGAAAATGGTGTGTAGTGGCCCGACAAGAGTGGGAAGACAGAGAAAAATGCTGTTTTCTTGAGACAGTCACCGTCCTCATCCTCCGGTGCTAGGACGATTTCACTGTTTAGAACCCCATGACTCAAAGTGTGGTTCCCCAACAGGGGCATCCATAACCCCCAGGGGCTTCTGAGAAATACCGCGACTTTGACCTCACCCTAGACTTACTAAGGAACACTCTGCACCTTCACAATCTTTCCCAAATGATTCATAAGCATGTTAACGTTTGAGAAGCGCTGTGTCAGAAGATCTGGAGCAAAGTAGATAAGAGAAAACTAGGGGTGAGAAAATTAGAGGTGAGAGAATGACTGTAAGCCCCTGGGACAGGAAGCAGAGTAAGTAGTCCCACCCCCCTGCCAATGGAACTTGGACAGTTTACAAGAATTACTGCAGACCCACCCACTTATATCCAACCATGGAGACTCAGACTCACAGATGTACACTTGTGCACACAAATAGAAGTCCCTGGGAATGCATCGGTGGGAGAATTTCTGCTGTGTCCAACCTCAGATCAGCTTGTTTTCTTTACAATATGACTTCAGAGCTACTGTCTTTTCCCTGAATTACACCCAGTTCCTTTCATCAGTTATGTTTTATGTTCTTTCCCTGTTTTACTTCATACTCCACTCTTGAATCTTTCTTGAGTGCAGCCCCAGGTCAACCAATAACTGGCAAAGCCAAATCAAGACAGTTAGAACCACAGTTATTTGCCGTTCAGCTGGAAAAATAATGATTCCCCAGCTTCTCAAGTGTGGAAATTTCTCAGAACCAGCCTCTTTCCAGGGCCTAGGGACCCTCCCACATTAGTTCCAGTGAGCTTTCCATCACTCGTAAGTATTTTCTTATACTCCTCAGGAGGGCCCAGACTCAATTAGCTCACACTCCACTGTGCCTCTTCCCATCATCTCAAAAGCTCCTTATTGCCTTTCTGTGTAGTTTTTAAGTCTCTGTCAAGGGCAAGGCACTAACCTGACTTAGGGCAGCAGTGCACATCTGACGAATCTGAGTTCAACCTGGCTCCAGGTGTCTGTGGCCCTGGTCAAGTTCCTCAGTCTTTAGGAGCTGCAGCTTCTTTACCTGTCGAATGATAATAATAATACCAGCTGCATAGAAATCTGTCATTATCAAAGAGGCAATGTTACCGAAAGCTGTCAGCGTGGCACCTGCCCATGGCAAGTGCTCAAAAAATGGTAAGTGACAGCTAGCTGGGGCCTTTGATGGTAAATTAGATAATCTTGACTTATAAGAAGCATCAGTCTATCCAAATGCCTCATTTATACTGTGATTACTTCAATTCTCTCTGGACGGGGCTACCCTAAGATTCATGTAGGTTTTAGGTGAGAAGATTGTCTATTCAACTACACTACTCTTATATCCAGAGAAACTGAAAGAAAAATCCAGTAAAAGAATGCAGAGTCAGGAAGTGTACCATGATGAAGCTGTGGGTGTACTTTCTGACTCTCAGGATCTACGATGAAAATCCTAAACAAAAGGCAAAAGAGCTCGACCTTGTTTAAGTATTTCCACATTCAGAACTCTTGTCAATATCTGTATAAGCGGATTACACGGCTGTCAGCACACTGAGGCCGTCTGCAAGCCACCATTGATAATCCAAGTGAAGAATGTCTGATAAAAATCTTATACTGTGATTTTGTTTTTTTTAACTAAAAAGTCACTTCTGTGATTGCAGAAAGTTTTGTCCCACGCAAGCGACTGTGCTGTTTCCTAACAATGATAAACACAAATGGCATCTCACTACAAACTGTGGGAATACGACATGATTTCTGCTCTTTTGGCTGACCCGTCATTTATCACAGGTCATTTACATAGGACTGGATGGCTTGGTAAACTAATCACTCACCTCCTTCATGTAGTACTGCGTTCTTAGTACATCACGTGAAATTAGTTTGATGATTTCAGTTTCTTCTCCTGGGAGCCACAGCCCAGTTCATAGACAAACCAAAAACAATTTGGCTGAACCCACCAGCCTGAGTCCACATCAGGGGACAAGAGTGTCTTTTTTTTTTTTTTTAAAGTGTACATTAAAAAATATTCATTTGTTTGGCTGCGTCAGGTCACTGTCGCAGAGCACAGGCTCTCCAGTTGTGGCGCACCGGCCTTAGAGTGCGTGGGCTTAGTTGCCCCATGGCATGTAGGATCTTAGCTCTCTGATCAGGGATCCAACCTGCGTTCCCTGCATTGGAAGGCGGAGTCTTAACCACTGGACCACCAGGGAAGTCCCGAGAGTAGTGTCTTGATGTTGGATTCATGGACAGCCAGTGAGTCAGTTCTGACTTCTGAGAAGGAAGCTTTGGCTGAGGACAGAGATAAAAGTACAGTAATAGGAAAAAAAAAAAAAGTGATGTCTGTGTGTGCATAGGTATACATATGCATGTATTTTTGTTTTTTAGAACTTTGCAACGGGTTTTCATTTTTGCTTTATATCTATTACAGTGTCTGAAACCTAAAGAAATACATTTTCTCTTCCAATTTGGATGTGTGTGTAAATATCATTTGTCTGGACTCAGCACACTCAATGCCATGGTTTCTTGGTCTCCATCTGCTCTGAAATCAAGCTTTGTACATGTGTGTACACGTGTGTGTGCGTGTTTGTGGCTGTAGTTATGAGCTAATGGAGGAAGGCAAATATTCTGAAAGAATTTCAAGGGGCTACCTAATAAAATTTTGATCATGACATAAATTATTTGAAAAAAAAGAGAAACATCTCTTTAGATTTTTTTTCCACTGGTTTGTTTATCCTCCTGATCTCTCACAACAACATTTCTGGTCTCACACGCTCTTCCAAAACTTTGCAACTCTTCAACAAAAGGTGAGGTCTAAATCCCCTGTCTTTGAAAGTGTGCCTTTTTGTAACTACCCCAATGAATAAAATATCATGGATGTGAGGCTACATGACTTCTGAGGCTGCACCATTAAGAGCTTACAGCTTCTCTCTCTGTCTCTGTCTCTCTCTCTCTCTCTCAGCCTCTCTCCCACATGTCTTGGGAACCCTGAGCTGATATGTAAGGAGTACACCCTCCCTGAAAAAGGGAACCCTCCTACACTGTGAGTGGGAATGTAAATTGGTGCAGCCGATATGGAGAACAGTATGGAGGTTCCTCAAAAAACTAAAAATAGAGTTGCCAGATGACTCAGAAATGCCACTCCTGGGCATATACCCAGAGAAAACCATAATTCAAAAAGAGACATGCACCCCAATGTTCATCGCAGCACTATTTACAATAGTCAGGTCATGGAAGCAACCTAAATGCCCATCGACAGAGGAATGGGTAAAGAAGATGTGGTACATACATACAATGGAATATTACTCAGCCATAGGAAGGAATGAAATAGTGCCATTTGCAGAGACGTGGACAGCCCTACAGACTGTCATACAGAGTGAAGTAAGTCAGAGAGAAACAAATATCGCATAATATCACTTATATGTGGAATCTAGAAAAGTGGTACAGATGAACTTATTTGCAAAGCAGAGGTAGAGACATAGATGTAGAGAACAAACTTATGGATACCAAGCGAGAAAGGGGGGGGTGGGATGGACTGGGAGATGGGGATTGACCTATATTATACACACTACTATGTATAAAAGAGATAACTAATGAGACCCTACTGTAGAGCACAGGGAACTCTACTCAATGGTCTGTGGTGACCTAAATGGGAAGTAGATCTAAAAAAGAGGGGATATATGTATATGCATAGCTGATTCACTTTGCTGTGCAGCAGAAACTAACACAACATTGTAAAGCAACTGTACTCCAATAAAAATTAAAAAAAAAAAAAGAAAAGTACACTCTCCCTGAAGCTGCCCTGCTGAAGGCAACCTGAGGAGAGACCACACTGCAGAGGGAGCCGTGCCCAAGAAGCGCAGGGGTCCAGCTCCCAGCTCTCTGACTTTTCTCAGCTGAGGCAGTAAACTTGCACGGGGCTGAGGGAGCTTTCAGACGACCCCGCGCCCTACCCTCACGCTGCCCTCGCCCATGTCAGGTGCAGCCAGCCTCCCAGTCGAGACGGACTCATCCAGATGGGCGGAGATCAACTGTCCCCACCAAATCCTGTCCCAATCGCAGATTTATGAGCAAAATAAATGTGGTTAAGTGACTCCATTTGGGGGTGGTTTCTTACACAACAACGGATAACTGGAGTACACACCATGTGAAATTAGCTTGATGATTTTTTTCCCCTTTGGGGAATTTTTTTAAATTGGGGGAACCGTAATCTAATTCCAAGACAAACCAAAACATTTGACTGAATCCACCCACCTGGGTTCACACGGGAGGGCAGTTGTGATTTGATGCTGATTTGGCGAAAGTCAGCGGCTTCTGAGAAGGAGCCTTTGCCTGGAGAAGCAGATAATATATATTTTTTAAAGTGTGACAACATTGTACCCATGCCAGTTTCCTGGTTTTAATACTGAACTGTGGTTACCTAAAACGAAAACATTGGGGCAAACTGGATGAAGGGTACACGGGATGTCTCTGTGAAGTTTTGCAACTGCAAGTGAATCTAATTGTTTCCAAAAAAATTATAAGTGGCTGTATATGAGTACATGTGTGTGTGTGTGGGGGGGGGGGGTGGACGATGTGGTGAATGGATTGAGTTGCAATGGCCAATATTCTGGTGGAACGTCCAGTGACTCTTTAATAAAAGTTTGATCATTACATATATTAGCTACTGTTTAAAAAAGAAACATCAAATTTAGATATTTTTATTAATTAATTCACGGCCGCCCCATCAGTCTCACATCAGATTTAAGAAGTGAGAAGGGGCATTTTACTTGCACCTCAATTTGCACCACTTTCATACTGGAAAACCATGATAAGTATTGATAAAAGGGATCTGAAAACTGTAAAAGAATCCCAGCCTCTCCTGGTGGGTTCCAGTTTCTTCCAGGCTACTGAGAGGACTTGGGGATGTGACTGCCAGGCTGGAGGTGATAATCCCTGAAGGGAAAAGCTACCAAACTTGACATTAATCCCAGGAATCAGTTTGAACTGATGACTAAAGAGATGTTTTTTTAAACAACGGAAAATGAAACTAGGGAGAGTTGCACAGCCACACAAGATCCCTAAGAAAACTTTTACTCAGCTTTCTGAATTCCCTTTCTGTTTTTTTCATTAGATTTCTTTTACTGCTAGGTGAAGGAAGATGGCAGACATAATACCTTAGGGATCTGACACAGCATTCACACCCAGAGAAGCAGGTTGGAGAAACTGGGAATGACCAAATGAAAAGGTAGAGCATAGATTAGCCCACGTATGGCATATACTGGAAATCTATTCATTTCCCAATAAGATACCTGAGAATTGTGGGGTTTTTTTAATTAAATTTTTTTTTTGATTTTTGGCCATGCCACACAGCTTGCAGGATCTTAGTTCCCCAACCAGGGATCGAACCCGGGCCCCCAGCAGTGGAAGCGCGGAGTCCTAACAACTGGACTGCCAGGGAATTCCCAGAATTGTGAATTTTTTTTTAAACACAAGGACAAGTATTACTGCAAGCAGAACTTTTTAATTAAAGGGGAGATACAATTACAGGCAGGAGATATTGATGTGGATTCTTAACACTGAGAAGACTTTTTCTCCCCAGCAGTCTGGTGGTCATTGAAGGAGTCAGGAGTGAAAAGACGGACAATGAATTAGAGCTGGAACTCAAATAAGAGCCTCTTGTCTCAGAAAGAAGACTGATTAATTGATAGTGGCGTGAATGGAGGCTTTTTGCTTTGCATGGTTTGATGGCGTGTGTGCACGCTTGTGTGTGTGTGTGTGTGTGTGTGTACACATGCTGATTTTAAGCGACTGATGCAGCAAAATAAATTAGTGTAGATGATTACTGAAAACGGTTGTGATCAGAGATTTTCAAACTTGGCTGATCATTACCTCCTGTAGTGTTTTTAAAGTGTAGATTCCCAGGCCCTGCTCCAGACCTTGTGAGTCAGAATCTTTGAAAGTAGAGCCCTAAATTCTAGATTTTTAAGTGCTCCCCAGATGATTCTTAGTATCACTCAGGTTTGGAGAACTAGGTAGGAATGAATGGATGTTTCAGTTTCCCATCCTTCAAGTGACACTGGCATTAGGCCATTTCTATTCAACTGCGCTGAGGTAACAAGACTGTCCATGGGCCATTCCTGGTGGAGCCTTTCAGACAATGAACTCCCAGAGACAATGGCAGACCCAGTGTGAACTCTCCGCTGTGTGGGAAACACATTCAGAGTGACTTTATTTCTAGATTTGTCTATTTTAACCCAGGAATCCATTTACACATATCCCCCCAAATCTCTTTCCTGCTTCCTCCCTTGAATGCCAACAGTTCACCACACAAAAAGTCCCCAGGCTGTGTGTGGCAGTAGGAGTGTGTCTGCCAGGAGGCAGGCCCTCAGGGCAGACCCCTTCTCAGCCCGGTGTCTGCATTCAGTTAGAACGGTTTCCAAGATCTTGTGTTTCAGGGAGTCCTCCGGACTGGAAGGACTTGTTGTTAAAGGGAATGGGTACTCATAAGACTGGTTCTTTATGAAAACACCCTGACTGGCCAGATTGACAAAGGAGAAGGGGTTTTACTCAAAAATGGATTCTTCTCAACCTTGTGACCAGCACAGAGCTTCACCCTGATCAACTCTATATGATTCAGGGAGGGTTAACTTCTGTTTCTTACAGTCGCCAAACGTCAGTGGCTTAACGAAGGTTAACGTCTTATTCCCATCCCAGTGTACTGCAAGCCACTTGGGGCTGTGCTCCACGGGGTCATTCAGGGACCCAGGATCCTTCATTCTCACTGTTCTGCCATTTCCCAGGGTCTCAGAGTCCTCCACTGAAGTCTTTGCATTAGACCAGCAGGTGAGGAATGAGGGAATAACATGGAAAATCCATGGGACGCTTTTTGTGGTTAAAGCTTGGGGCTTCTGTTAGCTAGAGCCCAGGTTCATGACCTCGCTTAGCAAAGGAGGCTAAGAAATGTAGGCTAGCTATGTGCTTAGGCAGAAATAGAAACAGGTTTTGGCGAACACATAGTCTTTGCCACCATCTCTTTGGCAGCTTTAAAAATACGATGTGATGAGAATGAATTGATCTGTGAGGTTTTCCTCCCCCAAACCCAGAACTCCCGACTAGTCATGAGAAGAACAGCACACAAATCCCAACTGAGGGATAGTCTACAGAACGCCTGACTAGGACTCCTCAAAGCTGTCAGAGTCCTCGAAAACAAGGAAAGTCTGAGGACCTGTCACAGCCAAGAAGAGCCCAAAGAGATATGACAGGTAAATGTAATGTGGTGTCCTGGGTGGGATCCCGGAAAAGGACTTTAAATAGAAACTAAGGGAATTTGAATACAGTGTGGGCTCTAGTTAATAACAAGGTATCAGTATTTGTTCACTAATTGTGACAAGTGTATCATATGAGTGTAAGATGCTAATAATAGTGAAATCTGGGTCTGGGACACGTGGGGACTCTCTGTACCACCTTCATAACTTTTCTATAAATCTAAAACTGTTTTAAAAAAATTTTTTAAGTTCGTTTAAAATTTTTAAAAAGTGAGTGCCAGGAAACCCTACTACAGCTGTTTTCCTGCCATAGCCATGAAAAACCACTTTGTCTACTGAGAAATTATTACTCTGGTCTTCCCCTTACACTCATTTATTTTACTTACACCTGTTCCCTCTACCTTTCCTCATCTCAGAGTGATCATGTCTCAAGAACAATTCTTATATTACCTTTTTAACACCACGCTTTATGCTCCTCTAAGAACATGGACCAAAACAAGAAATAATGCAAAAATTAAAAGCTCTTATACCTCTGTGCTAAAACAAACATATCCTTAGACACGCATGCATACACATACACACGCACAGGATTCAGGAAACCTCTCACCTGGTTTTCACTGGGATCACTACTTTTAGATTTTCATATCACGAACTCTATTATTAACAACAGTAACTTCCACAGAAACTTATTTTCATCATATTTTGCCCCTTTTCCATGTCATCTCAAAATATTCTGTACAGAATCTGTCAAATATATTTGAAAACTTCACCAAATGGTAATAGATTAGAACTTCAAAGGACTATTAATCCAGAAAGATTTCCCATTAACAAAAAGGATTTCCTGTGTAAAACTCCCCAGAATAGTTTGGGTAATATAGTACTTCATACCACAGTTCTGGAGATCTGCATGTGGAAGAGTCTGAGAACTCCCACAGTAAATCAATTTTTCTCATTTGGTTTAATCCAACATCACCCAAACTGCTTTGATCTGGAAATGTGTTTTGTTTTCATTTTTCTTTTTCCCTTTCTTGTCTATTATGAGTTAACTTCTTGTGGAACTAGTGATTCTTCAACGGCATTTAGATAATGTTACACTCAAAAAGTGGTAAGTTAAATAATTTTGGGTTTTTTTTTCACATATTCATAGAGAAGAGAAAAGAAGAAAGAACCTATCTTTTTTCCAGTCTTATTTTCAAAAATTAGACACTCATCTTGAAATTAGAAAAAAAACAGTTTGGGTTATTTTTCCTATGTGTGTTTGGGTAAGTTATCCTATCTGAGCCTTGGTTTACACATTTTATAAAAATAGACTAATAATAATACTTATTTGAGGAGCTTGTTGAGTGGATTCAATTAAAAACAGCCTGTATAATTACCCCTCTTCCTGGCTGGTGGAGACCAGTGCAGAACATCTGGGCGACCTGGCAGCTCAGTACTGACTGAACAGGCTAAC
Organism: Phocoena sinus; assembly: GCF_008692025.1. NCBI lineage: Eukaryota > Metazoa > Chordata > Mammalia > Artiodactyla > Phocoenidae > Phocoena > Phocoena sinus. Next base: position 94,680,675 of record NC_045771.1, read on the forward strand.
CCTGATGATTTTCATTAAATCAAGAACGCCAATCTCAGGTAAGAAGCAAGAAGATTGGTCCCTGGTGGTCAACAAGGGAGGACCCTGGAGGGAAAGCAAGTTAGGAAGTGGGGTAGAGGGGTGGGTGCAGAGAGAGATTTATGACCGCCCACCCACAGGCCTTAACACCTGTCCTCAGAGCTGACATTCATTGATCACGGACTCTGTGCTGAGCACCGTGGTAAGTGCTTTTCTGCAATAGCTTATCTAATGTTCATAGTAACCTGTTAGACTGGCCCCCTGATGATCCCCATTTCACAAATGAGAGTGGTTAAGAAACGTGTTCTTTAATGTGAACTGGTGCAGCCACTGGGCAGAACAGCGTGGAGGTTGCTTAGAAAACTGAAAATAGAGCTCCCATACGATCCAGCAATCCCACTCCTGGGCACACAGCCAGAGAGAACCATAAATCGAAGGGATGCATGCACCCCAGTGTTCATTGCAGCACTATTTACAATGGCCAGGTCATGGGCAACTTAGGGGTCCCTCGACAGAGGAATGGACCGAGAGGATGTGGTACATATGTGTGGTGGAATATTAGCCATAAAGGGCAACGATTTAGTGCCATTTGCAGCAACATGGATGGACCTGGAGAATGTCATACTGAGTGAAGTCAGTCAGGCAGAGAAGGACAAATATATGATATTGCTTATATGTGGAATCTAAAAAAAATGGTTCAAATAAACTTATTTACAAAACAGAAATAGAGTCACAGATATAGAAAACAATCTATAGTTACCCGGGGTGGGGAAAGGGGGGGTGGATAAATTGGGAGATTGGGATTGACATATACACACTACTATATATAAAATAGATAACTAACAAAGACCTACTATATAGCACAGGGAACTCTACTCAATACTCTGTAATGACTTGTATGTGAAAAGAATCTAAAAAGAGTGGGTATATGTATAACTGATTCACTTTGCTGTACAGCAGAAAGTAATGCAACATTGTAAGTTAACTCTAATAAAAGTTTAAAAAAGAAGAAAGAAAAAAAAGAAAGAAATGTGTTCTTGGTCATTAAGTGGCAAGGCCACGATTCAGATTCAAGCAGTCAAACTCCGGAGCCCAACCTTGTACCACTGTATTAACTGGGTGTCACTTCTGTCAACCTACTTTTTTTTATTAGACTGAACCAGTGACAGCTCTCTACTGCTCTCCTCCCGCCCTCCTTCTCCTTTTCTCTCCATCTGTTAGGATGTCCTAGTAAAGGAAAGTCTACTCACCTAACCCAAGGCCCTTTTCCAGGAGGAGCCAGGACACTGGCATGTCCCCTGCTAAGCCTATATTTCTGATCGAGGTGGAGAGTAAGACCTTTCCATACACAAGGCAAGATGTACCTCATCTCTCCAAGTGTGGTTACCTGGGGACCACTCTCATTTACAAGTAGCACTAGCTTTGCAAACAACTCTGCCCATTGGCACCTACAGCCTCGGCTACCAGCTGCCATGACCATTGGAAGACCTGCCCCCTAAGCAGCCACCCTCCCCCTCTATACCCCTTAGGAAACAGCAGACACGTGGAGGGAGGTTCTGTGAAAATCAGAGAGCCATTGCCAGGCTGGAACCCTAGGACCAGCCCCACCACTATGCCTGGCTTTCTTCTTAGGGGACAAAATGTCCCCACCTTCCCAACACCCACCAAGATGTATCTTGGCAAAGCTTGTGGTTGGCTATCCAAAGGCCCCGTAAGAACATTTTCCTTATTGAAGTCACTACAGTTTGATGTTTGTTCCTTAGCTTTCTTGGCTCTTCAGGGAAATACATTTTTGAAAATTACTATTTGTCTTTATTTTTATTGTTTGGTAAGTACCTTCAGGATGGATGCATGTTACCTAATCTCAGAGACTGATGCATATATAAAACAAAATAGAAATATACCGTTTTACATTTAAATGTGTCATGGCCAGCAGGTCATTACATCTAGAATGGACTTGCCAAGGTAGAGCCCATGGATTCCTGTCTCCCTGACTCACCTGGTTCTGATTCATATTTTTTCTCTTATTTTTCCTTTAAGCTCAACTTTGCTTTTTTTCTAATTACAAAAATATGGTAGAAGAATCTAAGAAACATATATTAGTGGGAAAAAATGAAGAAGAAAATAGTGATCTTTTATAATCCCACCATTCTGCAATAACCACAGTTAACATCTTCCAGACATTTTAATATGTACACTTGTATGCATAAGCCAGGTGTCAGCAGGGTCTCTGCTCCTTGTGATCTAGATAAGAGGCCTTGGTCCTTCATTTCATTGCTTTCCTCGGGATTTTGGCAACTTCCCGGGGTCTCACATTCTAATGACTGTGACTGTGACTCTAACTTCCTGCTTCTTCTCAATTCCATTCTCCACTCTTTAGCTTACAGCTGTTCCTTTATTTTGCTTTGGCCATAGACCCAAATGTGGAAATAAGGCTCTTTCCTTGACTGGTGAGTAACAACAAATTATCCAAACAAGGATTTGTTTGATGCGTAGCTGACTTCAAGTTCAGGATGTGAAGGCCATTACACTTGAATATTAGACATCCTTTTCCTTAGGGGTCATCGGTTTTTAAGCCATGTTACTCAGCCATGCACTTTCTCCCCTCTTCCCAATCTCTTTTTGCTTTCTCCCTCTCACAAACAGAAATCATATTCTTCACTTTTTTTTTCCCCTCTAACAAAACAGTTCAGTTGACTAAAGACCTTTCCCACAAACTTAACTTCAGGAATTCCCTTTCTATACACAAAGTCTCCCCCAAAGCTTCGACACTGACATTTTCAAAGGGGCTGGAGTTATTGGATAAGGGCCGTTCACATCCCCAGATGTGGCATGGAGTTTCCACTGAGATACAGATATGCAACGCATGGCAAAGACAAGGGAGTGAAAATAAGACATTCCACATGGTGGGGGTTTCAAAGGGGATGTTAAAAAAATGCGTTTCATAGTTCTTAGGCCCCTTCCTCACATCAAGTATATAAAGAGACAAGCATGGAGATCGAGAAAGGTTTTAGAAGGACTTCAATGAATAGAGCAGTTAGGGAGCTATAAGAATCCTCATCCCAATATGGGGCCTGGGATGCTTTCCATTCCACGTCAAGTTCTTGATTAAAAGAGAAAAGCTTCTGGGGCTTCCCTGGTAGCACAGTGGTTGGGAGTCCGCCTGCCAATGCAGGGGACACGGGTTCGTGCCCTGGTCCGGGAAGATCCCACATGCCGCGGAGCGGCTGGGCCCGTGAGCCATGACCACTGAGCCTGTGTGACCGGAGCCTGTGCTCCACAATGGGAGAGGCCACAACAGTGAGAGGCCCGCGTACCGCAATAAAATTAAAAAAAAAAATAAAAGAGAAAAGCTTCAAGGACCACTCAGAATTGATTCGATATGTGTTCTCCTCTGTGGGGGAGATACACTAGGCTGATGTCTGACTTTTGCTTGGAAAACTGAAAAGGGAGCTGGGCACTTGGCTGAGCCTACCCGCCCTCAGAGAAAAGGAAGGTGGATGTTTCTTATGGACCAGATGTGGCCTCATAGTCAGGGAAAGCTGGTCAGACCATCTCTAATGCAGCCCAAGAGGATTTCCTGGGGGCCTTGGGACTTGATAAAGTCTCTGTCTAGTGGGCTGCTGTGAAGAGAGTGGCCAAGTGGTAGGAACACATGACAGAATCAAGAGAAATGCAATTAAGCAAGTCCAGTGGTGGGTCTCAGGAAAGGCCAGCAAAGGGCCAACCAGAGAAAGACAGCTTCGACCTCCAAACAGGCTCCAGGAGAAGGGCTCCTCTCATTACAGAACCAGTCAAAAGCTTTCCTGTTCCCTCCTCCTGCCCTCCCTGACCAAAACCCTGAACAGTTCAGGAAAATGGGGGGAAAGTGAGGAGACAGAGTGGAGAATGAGTAAGAACCACCAGCCCTTTCAGACTTTTTGCCTGCAGAGGGTCCGAGTTAGAGAAGTTTTATATTAAAACCAGGTGCTAAAACAAAAACAAAAACCAGGTGTTAAGATTTGAGAATTACGTGCTAAGAATGGTTAAAACAAAACATGGGGGGGGGGGGGGGCATCCGGGCTTCTCTGGTGGCGCAGTGGTTGAGAGTCCGCCTGCCAATGCAGGGGACGCGGGTTCGTGCCCCGGTCCGGGAAGATCCCACATGCCGCGGAGCGGCTGGCCCCGTGAGCCATGGCCACTGAGCCTGCGCGTCCGGAGCCTGTGCTCCGCAACGGGAGAGGCCACAACAGTGAGAGGCCCACATACCGCAAAAAAAAAACCAAAACCAAACAAACAAAAACCATGGGGCTCCCTAAGTTTCCATCTGGAGAATTCCCCCTACCTAATAAAGTCAGAAGAAGCTGTGGAAGACAAAAATAAAGATGCTAACTGAAGAATTTCCCTGGGTTTCATGCACTATATTGTAACATGATTTTGAAATTACTAACAATTACAAATAATTGTGAACAAGTATTAACAATTCTTTAACCAGCATCATTGACCTTTGGTTATTTTTTATTTTTCTCTATAAACAACACTGATGTGATTACTTTGTATATCTTTAAGGATCTCTTTAGCACAACGTGCCAGGTTACTGGATCGAGGTTAAGATTCATGATGAAAACTTGAGCAATAAATTGCCGAATCACAACAATTTACATGTCATCCACGCATGCACCTGTCATAGATACACTGGAACCGTCAAGTTCTGCCGTCCTAAAGTGACTTCGCTCTCCTGACCCTGATCCCTTGTGGGTTGATTTACAATGTGACTCTCAAAGGACTAAATTGTCACCCAGTGTTTGAGCTGGTCTTCCCTTCATTCTTCTTCCTATACTTATGAATGCATTTCAGAGATCCAACCTGTTCATGTATTAGCAGCTGCCTTAACGCTGTTTTTGTAGTTTTCAGGATTACAAGAGAGAATTGAAAATGCACCATTATTTGTATATCTTGGATAGATCCCCTATACTTGGGGTGGGAAAACAAATTCTGCAGATCAAATTTTCCAACCTCATGTTTTCCTTCTGAGAAAGATGTGACTGCTTCTCTTGACCTCACAACCTCAGCTATAGCTGTAATTAGGGTTGATTCAGTAAATATAGCTTCTGGCTGAGGGGGTGTTATTGGTAACGGTTCTTGTCTTGAACGGTGCAAGGAATAGAACTGCTATGGGTTTTCTGGGGGCTTTGGCTATAGGAAAACAAACACATCTCTTAACAATCTGAAGGAATATTTCAAAACAGGATTTCAATGAGCAGTAATCTCCTCTGTCTATATTTGGCTATGAAGTACCTTCCCATGAAATATAATTCCTAGCTGGCTGTCACTTGTCATTCTCCCTGTGTTCAATATTCACCAACATAAGAGTCCTATTTTGCCAACTCCCAGCACTTAATTTTCATTGTCATTCATCTTACCATTTCTCTTAGAGTGAAAATAACACTCAATTGTCAAGGGGATTGAATGGATTGTAAATAACAAATGTTATCTTACTCCCTGGAACTTATCTCAGGTTATGTTATGGATTTACCAGGTCCCACAGAATATCAAATATATGAGTCTTAAAGGGGAAAAGTCTCCATACTAGTATATGAAAAAATTCCTAAATTCCAGAAGGGTGAATGAACAGATGGACACTTTTGGGACATGTGTGTGTGTCATTTTTGTTTTACATTTCTTTGGCTCTGCAAGAGAACGCATTTTCTACAAAGTATGGTAGCTGAAGTGAAGGATAATATTAAACTAAACCTGGAAACAAGAAATGAGAAGTAAATAGTTTAGCGAAAGTGTGGTTCCATATGTTAATTTTGAAAAGTTTCGTTATCGAAACACAGGTTTAAAACAACGTGGCCTTGGATTAACACACAAAAGGTAAAAGCGACTGATGCAATGGAGAACACTTTTCTTACCTGGAGGTGTAGATGCCATTCTGACACACTCACATATGTATTTCCAGGTTTTCGTCATTATGAACATTCAATGTTTTAATAAGCTTCTATAAAAGTAATTATAGGTTGGCAATTTTTTTCCCTGAGCAGTGACTTCTCACTTAGAAAACAGAGCACCGAGTGGTTCTAGCAACGTGGGGCACTGAACTATTGCACCTTTCGCCACAACATAAGAATTCTGGATAAGTTATAACAACACAGCAGTTTCTAAAACATATCAAGGGGAGCAAATAAATATTAAAATGAATCTCTAGTTGCCAGAAATGAAAAGAGAACTCCCGGCCAGCACAGACCTGACGTAGAGGCAGCCTGATGTGGTAGTGGGGTAATAAGATTTAGAAAGGTGTCCTACCATTCATGGGCGGAAATACTGGTGCTCACACCCTGACAGGAAACGTGGACTTTGGCCCCATGAGACTTTGGCCCCATGCTTGAATTGAGACTGGCATTGAACCCTAGAAGGTTACTGACTCTGTGAAAGACCTTCACAGAAAAACCACCAGGACCAACCTGGCATGCTGCACCTAGCTTGCTCTGCCCAGGGCTCAGGGAAGAACAGAAAAAGAAAGAAATAAGTGTCCAGCCTGCCACATGCACAGTGACAATCAAATGAACACTTGTAGCTAGTGCAGAATCTCAACTCAGAAATTGACGTGAAAGCTGCTCTCGCCCAGGTGAAGTGCTTGGGTACCTTAAAAACACAAAACCACTAAGGACTCAGGGCTAAAGAGACGTACAGAGAAAAAAAGAGATGCCCTCTATTCTTCCCCCTCAGATAGGTTTTTAAAACTGTGCTGTTGTTACAGTTTATCCAAAATTTTTGTATGTTTGTGTTGAAGGTGAGTCTGCAATACTTTGGGTCTACATGTTGCTAGAATGAGACAATGAGTTACTTTCTATGTAAGAAATCACCATTCAGGAGGAAACATGCCAATCTGAAAAATGTCAAGATGCACCTGGAAGAAAAACATTGCACATAATACAAATAATTACTCACCACAGGAAGGTCAACAGGGACAGTCAAAAGAGGATGAATGTCTCCCGTCCCTCCAAGAACCAGAAGAAACAGAACAATCTGAAAGAAACCAGAAAACAAGATTATCTAAAATTATTAGATATTTTATTTAAAAGAAATAGAAAACATGATGAAAGACATGATGCTGTGTAAAAGAACAATCTAATTAAACAAAAGAACTCACTGAGCTTCTTTCTACAAAGAGAAAAGAATACAATAAAAAAATTCGAAGGATAGACTAAAGACCACATTAAATATAGTAGAAAAGAGAATCAACAAACAAAAATATAAAATCTGGGAAATTACTTGTAATGCAGCATCTGGAAATACCTGAAAGGTAAAAGAGAAGTTAAGCAAAAAGCAGGATAGATGTAGGCAGTCTAAAATATGTCAAATTAAAATTTCAGAATGGGGGACTTCCCTGGCAGTCCAGTGGTTAAGATGCCGTGCTTCTAATGCAGGGGTTGTGGGTCTGATCCCACGGTTGGGGAACTAACATCCCATATGCCGTGTGACATGGTCAAAAAATTAAAAATAAAAATAAAATACTAGAATGTGGAAAAGTTTTAAAAAATAAAATTTCAGAAAGAAAAAATAGAGTGAAGAGAGGCAACATTCAAAAGGATGGCAGAGGATTTCCCAGAATTTGTGAAACACATCAATTCTCAGATGTAGGAATCCCAGTGAATCCTAAACAGGATAGATTAAAAGAAAATCCTCACTTAGACACGTTGTAGTGGAGCTATGGAGCAGCAAAGACAAGGAGAAGGTCTGAAGAATAGCTAGAAAGTAAAAAAGGGGGCTTCCCTGGTGGCGCAGTGGTTGAGAGTCCGCCTGCCGATGCAGGGGACGCGGGTTCGTGCCCCGGTCCGGAGCCTGTGCTCCGCAACGGGAGGGGCTGCGGCAGTGAGCGGCCCACGTACCACAAAAAAAAAAAAAAAAAAAGTAACAGTAAGGGAAATAAATAGAAAACACAAATCATCCCATATATCAGCATTCATAGTAAATATAAAATAAACTTACCAATTGATACTCTCAAACTGAATTTTATTTTAACAATTCAAATACAACTTATGATAGTTATTAATGCTGTTCACTAAATATTTCTTACTCTCCTTCTGAACTCATGGTTTGGATTTCACTTGCCTGCTCCCTAGGAATGAGAGGAAGGTGCTGGTTACGACCTGTAAAGCATACGCTGGAGGGATGTGTGCCACACTGGGGTGGAAACCTTCACATCCAGTGCGTGATGTTATCACTTTCCCCCCTTCTTCTGCTACAACCATTAGCATTGATTAGGAGAGTGACTGCTCTGAACCCCAGGGGAAGGATGAAATGGAACAGAGCTCCCCATGGTGCCTTGTGAGACTTGCAGCTTGAAAGAGAGAGATACATCTTTGTTGTTTTAAGCTGTTGAAATGCTAGAACTGTTTATTACCACGGCATGACATAACCCATCCTCACTGACATATGTGAGAAAAGGTGTAAAATGTAAAGAAATATACTTTGAAAGGAAAGAGATGAGACAAGAGATAGGGGAAAGCATTAATCAAAAGAAAACCAGCATATTGATATTACTGTTAGGTAAAACAGTCTTTAAGACAACAAACAATTATTAAGGGGAAAGAAGAAAAATAGAAAATATATTCTTATATCAGAATAAAAGGAACAATCTGCCGGGAAGATAATCATCCTGAATCTTTAAAGTTCTAACAGCGCAGCCCCAAAACATATGAAGTCAAAATGGACAACAGAATTACAAGGAGAGATGGACAAAGCCACAATAATATGTCGATCATTGCAATCTTATTTCTCTTTGCCAGGTACAGGTGGATGGCTGTCTATTTCACCCACAACTGAGCAATGGCATGTAAAGAGCAATCCCTACCAGGGCTTCTGGGAAAGGATAGGTTTTTCCTAATAAAAATCAAGGGATGCCTTTTAAGTCTCCACCCCTCGTTCTGTCTTTGAATGGGACTTCATGAGAAAGTGATGGTTGGAAGTAGAACTAGCCGTTTTCCTTCAGACTTATTATTATATGGCATTTTATAAAACCCCATTTCTTCTGTCAGTATTAGTGCAGCCCAAAACATCCTAACAATACAAAGATGAACTTGCCTTATTTGGTATGATCAAGCTATGACAATTAAAACAGCAGCGTATTAGTGAAGAAACACACAAGCTGACCAATGAAAGACAACCTACACATACGTGAAATTGATATATGACAGAAATGGCATTACAAGTAAGTGGAGACAGAATGTGCGATTAAATAGATAATCCTGAGAAAACTCCATTTGGAAAAAAAAATGTTAGAAATACTAACTCAGAAATATTACATCCTACCTAATAGAAATATTACCTATTTCTGTAATACAGAAAATTACACTCCAGGAGGATTAAAGACATAAATATGGAGAGTAAATTTTGAAATATTTCAAAGACTATATTGGAGAGATGCTAAATTTTCTCTTATGTGTACTTTACCACAATTTTTTAAAGAATACATGTTTATGGACAAATACTTAATAATCCATATAAAATTATGAAGTTAAGTTTAAACAAAAGAACACATTGGAGAGTATCTTTATACACATGAATTAGAGAAGAATTCCCAAAACAAGACACATAAACCACAAATGGTAAAAACAAAGAATGATACATTTAGTGACAAATTAAAATCTGCTGTATAACACAAGGCAATCCAAAGTGAAAAAGCAAACCACAGACCATGAAAAGACATTTGCTACACTTACAACCAACAAAGAATCCATATTCAGCATATAAAGAACTCCCTCACAGTAGTAAAAGAGAGAAAACAATCCACTTTTTACAAAAGTGACAAAGGATATAAACAAGTGTTTAGCAGAAGAGAAAACCCTAGTGACCAATAAATATATGGAAGTACAGATCAATCCCATCAGTGGCAGGGAAATGCAGACTCAGTCAGCAATGAAGTGTCTCTTCACACCCACTGGCTGGACCAAAAAATAATGTCTCATCATAACAAGTGTGGGCGAGGATGTGAGGCTTGGGAACTCTCAGATCTGATGTGGGGAGTAAATGGGAACAGCCTCTGATGGATATCACCAAGCTGCTCCCAACTTGCCGATGTTCAGACTCTACCACTAGATACAGATCCTTGAGAAATGGACCTGCTCGTATGAAGACCCAAAGAGCAGGACCCTCACTGCACATTGTTCACAACAACAAAAAGTCGGAAGGAAACAGAAAGACTCATACATGAGGCATCAATAAATTTTCCTTCATATGTATAGGGGCTTACTAAACAGCAGTTAGAATGAATACTCCTTGATCTACTGTATCAACATAGATCTATTCTACGTTGAGGGAATAACAAAACAACTTGCAAATATATGATTTTGGTAAATTAAACAGAAAAAGAAAATAATAGTATACATCTACTTAAGTGTCCAAACATAAAACTTCCTTTTTTTTTTTTTTTTTTTGTGGTACACGGGCCTCTCACTGTTGTGGCCTCTCCCGTTGAGGAGCACAGGCTCCGGACGCACAGGCTCAGCGGCCATGGCTCACGGGCCCAGCCGCTCCGCGGCATGTGGGATGTTCCCGGACCAGGGCACAAACCCATGTCCCCTGCATTGGCAGGCGGACTCTCAACCACTGCGCCACCAGGGAAGCCCAAAACATAAAACTTTTGATGGGAAAGTTATAAAAACTTCAAGACTGTGGTTAATTCTGGGTAAAAGAGAAAGGAGTATATGGAACATTTCAAATATATCTGCAAGATCTCCTTCTTAAAACAAAGATATGGATCTGAAAGAAATAGGTCAGATGCCATCATTTATTCAATCTAAGGTTAAATATACTTGGAGGTCTGTATATTCTATTTGAAATGTAATTCTTTTGCATGTTTAAGAGAATCAACGCATAAAAATTTTTAAATGAAACATTAATAACAAATTATAAAATAAACAAAAAGTTAAATATACAATGAGGTATAAAAAAAGGTGAAAACATTTAATACTATGGTTGTAAGACATCCATTCTGTTTTAGAATGGAAGGACGAGAAAGGAAGATGTGTTAGGTCTCTACCTTGAGTCTACCTATGTGCCCGCAGCTTCTGGAAAAGTTCCTTGCCAGGTTATCAGAGACTCAGGTGCAGCTGAGCTCAGGCTCTCTGAACAGGTGTGCATTTGTAAGTCTGAAAGCAGGTGGTAGCGGTGGAGGGTGGACCCCAAGAAAGGCAGCAGAGGACGGGGCCCTTCAGTGCTGACCCCTCAGCAGGCCAGGCCACCTCCTACAACATCCAGGCTGGGCCTTCATCTGGGTTTAAAGGTCTCAAGAAGCGAGCAAGCTCTAGTCTCTGTGCGCTGCTTTTGTCAACTTGGCCTGACATACCCGTGTGGCCAGGGCTGGCTTCCTGGGCCCCCTGACCTGCATGGTCACACTCTGTCCCGCACTGAGAAGGGCCCCGTGCTTGGTTTCATGCTCTGCCGTTGCCGTCTTAACAAAGGCCCCTGCGTTTTCATTTTGCACTGAGCCCTTCATATCACGTAGCCCAGGCTGCTCGTGGCACCAACAGAGTGGTGACGGCCTGTGTCTAAAGGCCTTCGTTCCTCTCCTGGTCACCACTGCTACTGACACTCACATGGCATCTCCCGTTTACATTACTTGCCAGGTCTCTGCGGGTCTCTGCACTGGCTGCCTCTATGTTACAGCTTTGATCTTTCAGATCCATCTCTGTAACACTAAAGAGGGTTTGGAGAAAAGCTGCCCTTCAGCCACGGAGCTCTGGGAAACTTTGGTGTCTGGGGCAAAAGACCACATTCAGTTTGATTTTTGACATGCTAATTCTGTCTATCTTCAGTGAAACTCACAACAAGAACTTAAAGTAAAAGTCGAAGAAGAGATTCAGTTATGGTATCTCAGAAGTGATTATCTGGGCTGTATTTAGGTAAATACGATCTGATTGTATTTACACAGCATTAACACACACACCTAGGTGGAAAGTCACATACAGTCCGTATCCACGTCAAAGGCACCTTCCTAATGCTGGCTTTCATAGATACTGAGTATCTGATTCTTAGGTTTTATACTTGAAATGTTTTTTTTTTTTTAAAAGCTCAATATTATTTCCAGAACCCAGCAGAGGTTCACTTTTGGAGCTGAAGCAATTCTGGAAAAAGAAGTTCAGGCCTTCCACCTAGGGCCTTAAAGGGCTGGTCCTCTAAAAATCTCCAGGCTTCATCCTTTGCCACTGCCTTCCGTAGACTTCTCGGGGAATTTTAAGGCAAGAATCCCAGGGAAAGGAGGAAAGGATGGCTCTGGGTGCCATGAGTGGAGGAACCAGTTCCAGAAGGAAGACCTCTCCTGGGGCCGGGCTGAGGATGGGCCCAGGGCTTTGGTGCTCCCGGTCTTGGTGGCTCTGTCGTGCTCGTGAGCAGAAAAATGCTTATCCTGCCTTGTGGCTGCCTAGGTTTGAAGCTTGTATTATATTGGGGGGAGGGGGAGTTCCCCTTTGCAGACTCATTAATTCCTGGGTACACATAACATTCTGTGGTATAAGAAGCATGACTGGAATGGAGGGGACAAACATACAGGAAGTTTGTCTTGCGTTTTGCACACACTGTGCTCTGTGGTTATGAGGGCATCGGGGGCATTCAGGGCAATGGCACCGTCACTCTTGACATGCCGCAGGGCACCTGGGGAATATAACGTAGCTGTCTCCCGTGGAGACGTCTCGAACTCCCACTGGGAAAACATTAGAAGAAAATAGACATAACAGGGACATATTTGATTTTTTTAGTGTCATCTAAAGACCACAGAGAGTCTGCGACATGAAAGACTGACATTCCTCCTTGGTCTGCTTACGCTGAGTAGATACACATTATCACATGTGGAACTCAAGCATCTGGAACACGTATATGTATCACTGAATCACGTTGCTGTACACCTGAAACTAACATGACATTGTGAATCCACTGTACCCCAATAGAAAATAAAAAGTTTAAAAAAAGGCAGATTGACAAAAAAAGAGTCTGGAACAGCACAGCTGTCATCTCAGTGCTGCCACGCCTTCTGCCCCTTTGCAAGGCAATGCACCTCTCCAAGTCTCACTTTCCACATCTGTGGAAACGGGGGTGATATTGGGATCTTCATCATAAGGTTTCGGGGGTGAGATGAGGACCTGCATGAAAAACGCTTAGCTCTGAATCTGGCACTCGGGAAGCCTTTGGTGGATGATTAGGGCACAGGCTGTCAGGCAGGGGCCTCGCATGTCTGGACCCTTTCTCCTGCCCCTAAATTCAGTGTGGAGGGTACCTATGTTACAGCAGTAGACCTAGAATCCAAGAGAAAGGAGGTAAGCTTTAGTTCCTCTGAGGCTTGAGAGCCTAGATATGTGGGGAAAACTAGCATGGAACAAAGGAAGCAGGGGAGGTCTAAGAAAGGCCTCAAGAAAAGAAAAGCATTAGGATTTCCTGTTTCTGTTGAACACTAAATAATCCCCGAGAGGACTAAACTCATCACGGGCCATCCTGGGTTACTAATGGGGAAATCAATATGTCTAATCCACTCAGCTCTCCAGCTCTGGACACAGGCACCCACAGTGTGCTCTGGCTGGGTGCCTTAGGCCTGTCCCTTCACCTCCTATAAGCCCAGGTCTCCTCACGTATAGCATCGTGTTATCACTCGTGCGTCACTTGTGGGCTTATTGAAGTGCTGAATGTTCAGTCCTCGGTAGTGGTAGCCTGTATTCTCCTTCGCTTGTCCCCAGAGAAGCTCTATGCTCAGAGGACACAGCAGCACCACAGTCACACTTGCGGCGCGTCTCTCAGACGATGGATCAAAGGGTTAGCTTTTCTGATTGTTCGCAGCCCGTTTCTGTCAGCCTTTCCTCTTGCCCTCCTCCCCTGGGGTCCCCAGAGACGTGGGAGCCCCCATGAAGACTCCTCAGCCAGCCAGCCAGCCTCCATGCTGTGTGATGACCTGAAAACCCAGTCATCTGAAGACTCTGACGTGAGCATGAGTCACCTCTCTCAAAATGTTACACTTACGAGGACAGCGCTGTTAGCACGGACAATGGGGTCACGTCTCCTTGAAAATTCCTAGTCACATGTTAGAACACCCCCAAGTCAGAGGGGAGAGCTTGCCTCCAGATTCTGCAGGGGACTTATCGACCCTTACTCGACCCTTATCGAGTCAGCAGTGTTAGGCTGCCACTGAGTGAATGGACGTCCATGAAACTGTCCCTTAGCTTGGGAAGCCCCTGCCTCTGCCAGGTCCACCACGAGCATCTGAAGCTGCTTACCTCCTCAGTATCCAGGTGTCTTTTCTTCCTTACTAAAGCTTCCCAATGTTATTCAAGGAGACAGTGTTCCAGATTTTTAAAACAAGATCTACCTTTATCACATTCCCTTGCAACTGAGGCGGCTATTACAGGCAGTTCTCACCAGTGAGAAGCAGAAGATTTCTGGGGATTCAGGGGAAGTTGCGTTTTCCTGACAGAAGTGGCACCTTTCCTCCTTGTGCTTTCCCTTTTCCTCTTTTGGCCTGGAATACAGAGGGAAGGTGAGGATACAACCCCCATAAGGGTGAGGCTGCATTCTAAGGAGGGCAGGTCAGAAAGACAGAAGGAGCCTTGGATTTTAAAAAGGTGGCAGCCCCTACCTGCAGCTGTGTCATCGGATGAGGAAGAGAAACTGGTTAAGCCACAGCAGACTTTGTGTTCTATGAGGAGCTCAATTTCTAAATGACCCAGGGCTTCATCTCCAGGCTCCTGAAGTGAGTGCGTTTGAATGGGGGAGCATCTAGTCATTCAATATTCCAGGCCCACTTAATCCCACCACGGTGGGGACATCCTACTAATACACGTTCGGAAGTTGCAGGAACTCAGATCAACAAGTACAGACCTTTCCCCCCTCACCCTTCCTGTCGCATCTGCCTTTGCCAGCATTCCTTCCCCCGTTCACCCTTACCAGACTAGCTCCCTCTTTTGGCCTTTGGGCGATGAGGTATGGCCACTTGAACTTCTCCAGTTGGCCTTTTGTGGAGAACTGGATATGAGAAGCTCACATACACAGCAGCAACTCTATCATCCACACACGTGTGTACATCTCCCAGCTGAGACCAACTCGTAGAGCATTCCTTGTCCTGGAATTGCCAAGTCTGTATGATTTACAAACTTCTCGTATAGCCCTGGGAGGCCAAATGCTGTATCTTAGCAGGTTTTGTCCTGTGTGTGTGTGTGTGTCTGTGTGTGTGTACGCAGAGGAATAACCTGGGAAACAATTAAAATGCTTATTTCGATTTCCCACTCCTGGAAATTGTGATTCAGTGAGTGGAGCCCAGGATTTAAACTGTTGACACACACCACATGTTTCAGCTGCAGGCGGTCCCTGGATCAGACTTTAGGGAACTCTGACCCACGGTGGGCCTGTGATGGCTCTGTGTGAATAAGCTGGTCCTCGCCCGAGAACAAGGTTCAAGGAACAGGAAACTGAAATCGAGC
This sequence comes from Phocoena sinus, assembly GCF_008692025.1. NCBI lineage: Eukaryota > Metazoa > Chordata > Mammalia > Artiodactyla > Phocoenidae > Phocoena > Phocoena sinus. The sequence continues at coordinate 94,696,133 of NC_045771.1, forward strand.
CAGGGTGGGGGCACGGCTGGGGGTTGCGAATAAGGAATGTGGGAAAAGAAAATGGGCAGGAGGGAGGGGGAATGAGAATACTAAAATGAAAGGATGAAACTGTCAGAAGACAAAGTGTCCATCCCTGCAGAGGTTTGGACCTGTCATTCCTGTCCTTGTACCTTCCAGGGGCAGGATGTTAGTACTGAATTGTCTGCTTAGCTTAAGGGCTGCAGACTTATCATCATAGGTGTTAAACCAATAGAACACAAGAGACAGAAGCAATTTAATGATACTATTCATTTTGCTTAAAGCGTTTACTTAGGCTATAGTGACAGGGTCCAGCTTCTCACTCAGAATCAAATCACGTGCATTCAGGAGACTGAGTGTAAGTGTGTGCAAGGGGGAGGGGTGTGGCGTGTCCTGATTCGTGTCACGTTTGTGCCGTCGACAGAATTCTTATTTTAGAGAAAGATGAGACAGACTTAGAACAGTTCATTGCCTCTGGGCCACAGGCTCTTTTTTCTTGGGTCAAACCAGCAAGAGTTTTAAGCCAAGTGTGAGCTTTGAGAAAACAAGGTTCACAGCGGGGTGCTTAGACCCAGGATCAGAACCCGGGCTGGAGCTGGAGGGGCCAGAGGGCTCAGAGCCCCACCAAAGCCGAGCTAATGAGGATTAATTGGGCCTTCCTGGGCACCAAGCGGAGGGTAATTGGGTCCCTGGACGAGCTGACCTTTTTGTTGACTCACCATTTAACGGGAGCTTAAACGGTGCCACATTTGGAGCAGCAGACACATTCTTCTGCGTGTCCATCGATCCTTCTTCCCTGCTTTTCTTTCTTCCCTCTTCCTTCCGTCTGCCCTTCTTCTGGCCTTTTTGGGGGAGGCAGAGTAGCCGGTTAGTGGACTTGTTCTGCCAGCGGAAGACGAGCATTACTTGTTGTCTGGCCCTCTCTCTGTGGATGCTGGGGGGCACCCCTTAATGGGGCCCCGGCCACAGCAATGGAGCTAAGAGACTGAATAGCGTGGCTCTGCCCCTGGTTGGTGGCTGCAGTTTCCCTCTCCCCTGCTCTCAGCTCGGCTTGCCAAGTGCCTACCTCCCTGCTCGTGCCTGGGGGCAGTGGCCCTGCTTCTGCACCTCGGTGGCTTGCTTTTTTTTTTTTGCCACGAGCTGCCTGCTGGGTTAACTCAGTCTTTCCCTTCAGCCAGTAGAGGGCTGAAGTCCCCACCTACGCAGGCCGAGGCTGATTTTGCATTTTTTTTTTTAATTGGGTATAGTTGCTTTACAATGTTGTGTTAGTTTCTGCTGTACAACGAAGTGAATCAGCTACACGTATACATATCTCCCCTCCCTCTTGCACCTCCCTCCTCCCCCATCCCATCCATCTAAGTCACCACAGAGCACGGAGCTGGGAACCCTGCACTATACAGCAGTTTTGCCTGGACCTCTTAAGGCTGCCGTTTTCCTGTTGCTGAGATGACAAAGTTTCTGAAATGATACCTCTGGCTATTGAGTGCAACCAGGTGGCCTCCTGGGATCCAAATAAGAGGAAGAGCAGGTGGATTCAGCTTTGCTCTTTCAGGCTTTAACACGACCATTCATATTGCATCCCGCCTACTCCTACAGCAGGGTACCCCGACCTCTCATCCAGGAACCACTGCCCCCCTCCCTTCTTCTTTTTTTTCTTTAAGATTTTTTTTTGTGTGTGTGGACCATTTTTAAAGTCTTTATTGAATTTCTTGCAATATTGCTTGTTTTATGTTTTGGTCTTTTGACCGCAAGTCATGTGGGATCTTAGCTCCCCGACCAGGTATCGAACTCGCACCCCCTGCATTGATTGGAAGGCAAAGTCTTAACCACTGGACCTCCAGGGAAGTCCCCCGCTAGTTTCTTAAATAACATGCGAAATACCACACGTGAGGGTGTGTGCTAGTACCCACAGGGTGACACAGAGAGGCTCCATCGTTTTCATTATACTCTCCAAGTGCTGTATGAGACCTGAAAGTTTAAGACCCCCCCAATCTGGACTCTAATCTCTGTGCTCTCAAAGGGGGTTCATACTTTATTATGCACACGACAGGTGATTTGTAAGATATACCAATGGATATTTTTTTACTTTAACATCTTACAAAAGAATAAATAACCACTGACCAAAACAGCAATTTTGTGGATTTTTTAAATTTGAAGCTAGATTATTTTTAAAGAGTTGGCATAAATAAATATAGCCCTCAGATAATTATGCAGGTGCATGCTGGTATATCAAAAAATCAGGAAGAGGGCAGCTTCTTGATGCTTGAGAACTCACTCTAGCCCACTTGGGCTTTTTGTGGCTCCACATGCTACACTGTTCCTGGCCCTAAGCCTCCCCTCACAGGACTGCCCCTGCCTGCGGTCCCAGCCCCAAAGGGAGTCCACACAACACCGACTCACCACTGACACTCAGATCCGGCCACTTCCTCTCTGAATCTTTTCTGACCTTCAGGAAGAGCAACCTTTTGCCCTCGGTGCCCCTGGGTGCAAACACCGTCTTCCCGCACGCCGCCTACCACAGAGAAGTGGACATCTTTGTGGTACATGTTTGTTCTGAGGCTGAAAGCTCCTCCAGGGAGGAATCAGGTCTCCTTCACATGGGGATCTTTGCTGACTTGCCTGATGTCAGGCTCATTATAGATGCTCGAAGAAATACATGTCTGTGGAATGAATGAACGAATGAATGAATGAGTGCGTGGGTGAACAAGTGATGGATGAACAGCTCATGTCCACCTCATCAGGAGGGTAATCACATTAAAGCCCCTTTCTAGAAAGTTTTTGTAACTATCAAACCTTTTGTGACAATTTATGTTAGCAATCTCTCTACATCAGGAAAAAAGTAATATTTAAGAGCGTGCTGTTATGAGACAGACAGACCTGGGTTCTAAATCTGGTTCTGACAAACCAGTTTGATGATATGAGGCAAGTTTCTTAACAAACCCTCAGTTTCCTTATTTGTAAACTGGAGGTAACATCCACAACAATTCATACTGGGAAAATTTAAATAGCCCGTATATATAAAGCTATTAACACGGTACCGGGCACACAGAATGTGTTTGAAAAAATTATCTACTTCAATTGTTTTTCTTAGCATGCCCATTCCTGTCTTCATCCACGGAATGGCTGCTGTCATCCTGTGTAAGCTCTTGGCGGCACTTATGGCATTGGCTGGCCCTGTTCATTCCTGAAGACTCTCCTCTGTCTTGGTGTCCATGGCTTTGCCTCTCTTTTTACTGCTTCAGCCACTCCCCCGTTTTCTCTGTCTGTCTTCGGGCTCTTCCTGTGGCCCCGGGGTTCTATCTACAGCTGCTTTTCTCACCACATGCCTGCCCAGGACAATCTCACTCACTCTCACACATACCCCAGCTGTCACCAACCTGCCCATGCTCCTGAATCTCGCCCCCAGCTCTCTTCCAATCCCAGGTCCTTATTTCTAGCTCATCTATTCCCACGTGTACCTCGAGCTTGACGTACTCAGAGCAGAATTCATTCCTTTCACCTCTGACCAAAGTCTGTTGGCCTCCATCTAGATCTAACTCCCAGACTGTGACTTAGATGCCTGTGCCAACCGTGCTTTACGGTTTTGTGACCCTGGACACGTAACTGTCTCTCGTTGCCTTGGTTTCCTCACTCATAACGTGGAAAGACTAATTCTGTAAGACCTGAAACCCACCTGTTGTGTGTGGATGAACAGAGGTAAAGTATGTAAAATTGGAGGCACAAAGGAAGCCCCTTCACTTGGGAATGACTTCTTCCCCTTGCCAGCCAAGGGCATTCATCTTTATCCTTTTTCTCCAGTCTGTCCTGACTCCCTGAAGCAGACTCATTTTTCCCCACAGAGACACCCCCTTCCTTGAAGCATGGATTCCGTACCTCCACAGATCTCCCTTTGCAGGCTGCCTTCCCCTCTACATCGTGACCTCCTGAATTCACACTGAATCTCTGAATTTTCACATCAGGCGTTCAACAAACCGGACACACTTAGGCATTCGAAAAACGTTAGGTAAATTGCATTGGGTAGAATGCAGCTTTTTAAAAATGACAAAATAGGGGAAAGGGAGGTGGTGAGATGAATTGAGAGATTGGGATTGACATATATACACTACTGATACTATGTATAAAATAGATAAATAATGAGAACAGACTGTATAGCACAGGGGACTCTACTTAATCCTCGGTGCTGACCTAAATGGGAAGGAAATCCAAAGGTGAGGGGATATATGTATACATATAGCAGATTCCCTTTGCAGCACAGTAGAAACTAACACAACATTGTAAAGCAACTAGACTCCAATAAAAATTAATTAAAAAATGACAAAATACACATTTTCAATAAGATTCTCGAAAGAAGACAATACAGTGCATGTTCTTAGATCTTTTTTTTTTTTTTTGCTTCAAAGTGCTGAATTCCAAAAAATTGAGTTTGCTAACAGGGGAACAGTGCAAATTTCTTAACCAACCTGGGAAAGTTCACTGATTAAGAGGGCTATTTCAACTGCAATCCCAGGAAGCTTTCTGGAGTTGGCTTCGGTGTTCTTGGCAAATCTCTAGGCAGGCCCTCCCATCCAATGCGGAATTGGTGGAAATGCCTTTGTTATCCGTTCACTGCCGTGTGTGCACTTTTTTTTTTTTTGGAAAGATAGGTTGGAGGCTCCCTCCAACTTTTCTTGAGAAAAGCTGAAAAGATGGAAACTTCTTAAGTAATTGATTTAGCTTCCCTGAAGCTCCTGGTTCTTGGCAGGTCGGATATTGGAAACTGCAATAAGATTCCTTTTTCTGTTGTGTTTTCAACATTTGGTTCTTAATCCATATAAAAGTGCAGTTGCTATGAAGGAATGTTGTCGGGTCACTCAGAACACAGGAAAGGAAAAGAATTATCTTATAATCCATACACACCCTGCAAGGGAGGCGAACGGTTCTTCTTATCCTTGTATTTTTCTTCCCAAGAAATCCTGAACTGGGGGGCGAGAGGGAAGGGTTGGGAGAAGACCTTGAGAATTATACAGCCCAGGTCACCAGGATGCCAGCCCGTTGCTGGGACAGGAGGAAAGGGAGGTGGAGGTGAGGGAAGAATAAGGGACAAGCAACACGCAGAAGGCATCGGGGGGAAGTCCCCAGGAGTCCCTCTTCCCTCCCTTCGTCCCCTTCTGTGCTTCCTGGGTGAGAGCAAAGGGTTGCTGCAGGGCTGTTTGGGGGTGTTGAGGGACTCCTGGAGACTTCCCCCTGATGCCTTCTCCTCCACCATGCTGCAGACAGTAAACTGAGGCCCTGAGAAGTTAACCCTCAAAAATGGCACCTTGGCCAAAAGCCCAGGTGAGGCTTCTTGTCTCTGACCCCTCAGGGTACGCCCCTCACACCTATTCGTACGTGGGATACGAATGACACTGCTCTGAATAGGCCAAGCAGGCATATTTTACTCAGTAGTTGTGGACTCACCCCTTCTGTGCTCAATAAGGGTTTCAGAAAGAAGAGGGAGAGGAGTCGCCTCTCTCAACAGACCTGTGCAGTGTGACTGTGCTTTAATAAACCCAGACTGAACTCCCCCAAAGCTGGGTCTATCCACAGAAGGAGAACAGGTTAATCAAAGGAGGCCAGATCTCTGCCGGTCAGACCCGACCTCATAGTTTCCATAAAAGAGAGCATATGGGTCTCCTCTCTCTCCCCTTCAGTTTCATCATCAGCAAACTGAAGACGGTAGCATTTACCGTGCAGTGCGGTTATCAGAATTAAACGACCTAGTACACAGGCCCCGTGTGAGGCAGAGCAGGGAAATACAAACTGCTCTTTAAAGCATAATTATTAAGTCCTTTTAAAAAGGTTTTATTGTTTTACTTTACCTCTATTATTTTGCTCACTTCTTTGTTGGCAACTCTTTCTCTACCAGAGACCCCTGTTCTTTTCTTTTTCACTTTTTATTTTATATTGGGGTAGAGCCGATTAACCGCGTTGTGATAGCCTCAGGTGCACAGCAAAGCGCCTCAGCCAAACATATGCATGTATCCATTCCCCCCCAGACCCCCCTCCCATCCGGGCTGCCACATATATTGAGCAGAGGCAGAGATCCCTGTTCTAATTCCAAGTCCCCCATGCCTCTCTGGCTTATCCCAGTGAAGGTATTCTGAGGCCACCTGTCAATCAAGTGTTTGCCATTGACAGCCAATCTTTCAGCATCCCCTGGGTGAGCAACACCCGGGGAGCAGGTGCTTGTGAGACCAGGCTCAAGACAGGAAAAAGGGAGACGCATGTGTGCATGTGTGTGTGTGTGTGTATGTGTGTGCACACGTGTCTAGGGTTTGTTAAGGGTGGAGGTGGGGGGAGGAGAGGGTTTATTTAGAAGCCAAGGATATCTTGGAAGGAGAGACCACAGCGATGATGAACTGGGAATACTTGGGAAGGAGAGAGCTTCCGGGGGTGGGAGAGTTATGGAGCAGAGAATGCTCCACCGTTTGCCTCAGACTACCTTAGGAAGCCTGCCGGTGCCTTAGGACAATACTTAAGGTTAGCGCTGGGACCCTGAGACGTCTCTGTAACCACCACCTGGGTTTCTTTTATTCCCATCACTGCTGTTCTTGTCTTTTTGCTCATGTTTCCTCAGCTCTGGCATTACGACTGGTCTCCAGGCTCCCATGGACGCTCTTCCACCACTCTCTTCCAATGCGCTAACATAGTATTGTCTTTTCTCGTATTTCTTCAATTTTATTTTTTTTAAGGAAGGAGAAAAGGTTTCCATCTCCACTCCACATATCCAGCCACAGCACCTTGGACTGAAACAGGTATTTCCTACGGAATTTGGTGTTTTTATTCTGTCAGGCTTTAACCCTCTGCCTCTAAACTGAAAACTGGAGAGGGAACTCCATTTTTTTTGAACTGCCCCAACCCTCTATGGAGCTTCCACAAATCTCCTGTTTACTACTGATATCTTCTGCCCTGCTGCTCCTGGACTCCCAATTTTGAGGCTAGGAATATAGTACAACTTCCATCCAGAGCAGCTCAACTAACAAGAAACTCAGCCAGGACCCTGAGTAGGGATAAGACAGGGGAACAAGGCAGGGCTAATTCTAAAGTCAGCTGACCTAACTTATGAAGGAGGGGACAACATTTTCAAATTCTTATGAAACATGATCCTCTCAAACTGAAAGATGGTTCTGACATCTATACTCATTGATCCTAAGCAAGCGAAGTAGTTTGTATGTTTAAGAACTCCATTCCCTTTCTGGATTTTTAATAATCAACAGTCATTATTATTATTATCTCTTCAAAACAGGTTTTTTGATAGACAAAGCAACCTTCACCAAGAACAAAATTGGAGGTCTCACACTTCTTGACTTTCAAAACTCATTACAAAGTTACAGTGATCAAAATAGTGTGGTACTGGAATAAAGACAGACGTATAGACCAGTGGAATAGAAGAGGGACCCCAGAGAAAAACCTTTGCATATATGGTCAAATAATTTTCTATAAGGATGCCAAGACCATCCAGTAGGGAAAGGACAATGCTGGGAAAACTGGATAGGCACATGAAAGAGAATGGAGTTGGACCCTTACTTTACACCATATACAAAAAGTAACTGAAAATGGATCAAAGACCTAAACATAAGACCTAAAACTATAAAACTCTTAGAGGAAACATGGGGAAAAGATTCATGACATTGGATTGGACAATGATTTCTTGGATACAACATCAAAAGCACAATAATAAAAGAAAAAATAAACTGGACTATATTCAAATTAAAAACTTTGGTGTATCAAAGGACACAACCAACAGAGTGAAAAACAGCCTATGGAATGAGAGAAAATATTTGCAAATAATATCTCTGATAAGGGTTTGATATCCAGAATATATAAACAACTTCTAAAATGAAACAACAACAAATAAAACACATAACCTGATTTAAAAATAGGCAACAAGGGCTTCCCTGGTGGCGCAGTGGTTGAGAGTCCGCCTGCCGATGCAGGGGACGCGGGTTCGTGCCCCGGTCCGGGAAGATCCCACATGCCGCGGAGCGGCTGGGCCCGTGAGCCGTGGCCACTGAGCCTGCGCGTCCGGAGCCTGTGCTCCGCAACAGGAGAGGCCACAACAGCGAGAGGCCCGCGTACCGCAAAATAAATAAATAAATAAATAAAATAAAAATAAAACTAGGCAACGAATTTTAATAGACATTACTCCAAAGAAGATATACAACAATCATATGAAAAGATGCTTAGCATCACTAATTATTAAGGAAATGCAAATCAAAACCACAAGATAACGCCTCACACCCATTAGAAAATAACAAGCATTGGCAAAGACATGGACAAACTGGAACCTTTGTGCACTATTGGTGAGAATGTGAAATGGTGCAGCCTCTATGAAAAACAGTACTGCAGTTCCTCAAAAAATTAAAAATAGAATCATCAAATGATCCAGAAATTCCACTTCTGGATATATATCCAGAAAAAAATTAGAGCAGGGTCTGGAAAAGCTCTTTTCACACAGATGTTTACAGAAGCATTATTCATGATAGCCAAAAGAAAGAAGCAATCCAAGTGTCCATTCATAGATGAATAAACAAAATGTGATATGTACATATAATAGAATATTATTCAGCCTTAAGAAGGAAGGAAATCCCGACACATGCTACAACGTGGATGAAATCTGCAGACATTACGTGCAGTGAAATAAGCCCATCACAAAAAGATAATTACTGTATGATTTCACTTATATGAAGTCCCTAGAGTAGTCAAAATCCTAGAGACAAAGAGTAGAATGGTGGTTGCCAGGGGATGTGGGGAGGGAGAATGGGGAGTTGTTGTTTAGTGGGTAGAACATTTCAGTTTTGCAAAATTAAAAAGTTCTGGAGACTGATTGCCCAACAATGTGAATATACTTAACACTACTGAACACTTAAACACGGCAGAGATGGTAAATTTTATATTATGTGTATTTTAACATAATTTTTTAAAAAACAACCGAAAAGACAGGTCTTTTGTTGAAAGCAATGGCTGGATGCTGTTCTGCCTCAAGCAGGTCCAGGATTGAATCTTATCACATCACTAATGTTCAGTAGGTGGCTCGACCTTGGTTAAGCCTATGCTTCATCTGTTAATGTAGGACATTCCTTACAGGGTTGGAGTGAGGATTAAATAAGATATCACTATGTGTAAGGTACTTAGCACAAAGTCTAGTACGTCGAAGGTGCTCAATAAATGTTTGTTCCTTTACTTAATATTCATGAACACACACCAGTGAGGGCCAACTGGAAATGAGGTCTATGTGGAAGGTCTCATGTGAGGAAGGAGTGTACCTTGTGGACCATCCCTGGCAATTACTGTACTTGAGAGAGAGGCCAGTGATGTTTCGAAGCTGTGTATCTTGTGCTTCCATGGGGCTCTCCTAACTGACTTGGCTCCTGACCTGTGTTCAGAAGAAGGCAGACACTCTCCCACACAAATGTGCTTATTTTCCCCTGGAGATGATGGCTGGCGGGGGGGGGGGGGGGCAGGAAATTATTTACATGTATGGTCAACATACTGCCATTTCTTTCCATAGCTGGTATTTCCTAGTTTTACTCAGAAGTTCTCACTATGCTGTGGCTTTTGCTGGAATACTGGTGGTTTCCCAGAAAAAAAATCTCAGCTTCTTTTCTAAACCTCCGCTTGGCAATCGCAGGATCCTTGAGTGACAGACTGGGGTTAGGGTTTTCTGTTCTTAAACCTTAATATTTAGACATTCAAGAGGAAGCATCAAATTTTGAGGAATGTATTTGACCTACCACCAGTGCCAACTTGTCCATGCTGGGTTGGATATCATGATAACTGATGCTTTGTCTATTGCAAAAGGGTCAGTCAAAGCCGTTCTGGAGTGCCCAGGTCAGTACTCTCCTAGGTGGGGAGGGGAGGGGGAGGGGGAAAGAAGAACAGATGAAAAAGGGACTTGAATTCTGCGGTATTCATGGGCCAGGTGAAGGCAGTGATCTTTTTGCTACGTAGGAATATTGACTACATTTTATTAGCCAAGAAATTCTCAGACTTCCAGTCATCTCACCTATAGGAGAGGTATGATTTCAAAAGCATTATCAATCCTTCCTTCCTCCAAATCCTTTTCCACTTCATGACCGAAAGTGCCTGAAATAAGTTCTACCATTGGATTTTCCTCATTTATATTAAGTAATAGGTAGTAAATTAATGGCTTGTCTGAAACTTTTCCCTGGAAGAGTTTATGAACTCCCTCTCTCTGAGTCTACAGTTGCAGAAGGAAGTAAAGGCTCAGAGTGGGTGTGTCAAGTGACACAGCACAGAAAGGCAGTGTGGCCCAGTGTGGGTGTCCCCACGGAGCAGTCCTTGGGCCAGCAGCATTGCCCAAGGATGCTAACGTCCTGGCCTTCCCCAGACCTACAGAATCAGAAACTCCCGGGGGGCAGAGGGGACAGCAATCTGTTTTAAGAAGCCTCCAGGTGATCCTGATGCACCGGTGAAGCTAGAAACACTCCTTTACTGTCCACAATCCACAATTCCTGTGCTCCAAGTACAGACTGGGCTCCTGGCTTTGTCCTAGACTCATATATTTTATCTACTATTTACAGCAGTCCTTTGAGGTTGGGAAATCTGGTTGTATACCCGTCCTGTCCGGGGATGGAAAGACAGCCCTGTGCTGAGCCAGTGGTTCAGACTTTTCTCCCAGGACCAAATAGATGTGATGAAGGATCTCTTATCGGCTGTGACTGTCATAACCTCTGTTTCCTAAAAATGTCACTTATTTTGGTTAAGGCCCTAAAGTATGAATATATGAGCATACTGTCTGCCTGACCCTTGTACTGACTGACACCACATGTGATTAAGAGATGATTTAGTTAATTAATGCCCAGGATGCACTTAGCATGGTGCATATTCTGGACACATTATACTCTTCCCTGTAATCCCCCCCATGCCTCAAATTTTTATTCTTAGACTTCTTTTTCAGGCTACTTTTTCCTCCCTAAAAGGTCATTTCTCTAACAATTCCTTCCTATGTAAACCTGACCCGTGTTTTCAAGTGCAGCTCGATTTTACGTCCTCTGGAGCAGTCTTCCAGTGCTCATGCTGGAAGGTTCACATCTTTCCCTCTGCATTTCCATAGCGCTTCATCCTTACAACTCCACCAACCTCATCTTACCCTCGGACAGCCTAGGACCCCACAGACAATCCAAATCATTTGTTCAGTGTAGAAACAAACATCACAGTGAAAAAAAGTATAGACATTCTAGAACTGTTTCTCTTATTCTTGTCACTATACACAAGATGTGAGCGCTATGCAGACGTTCTAGCTCATATTCTTTCTCCAGGTATATTCAAAGGCTCTTTATGAAGAAATTAGTCTCATCTCTAATGCTATGTATGTATGTATTTTACTCTTCCTTGTCAAGTGCCTCCTATGAATAGTCTACAAAGGCAAATGGCAAATAGGTTCCACTTTGTGTACCAGTCAAGCACTCTGTTGTGCAGAGCTGAGTCCTTTGCCATCTAAACACAACCAGAAAACCTCTCTGATCATGGATAATATCCGCCGTGGACGAGGACTCCAGGGGCAGCTATTCACGTGCCATGTGTTCGCTGGGCCTTGTCTGTAGTTGCCTCCACTTTCTTTGATTTACTACATCTTTATCAGCTTCTTTAACTACTCATCGTCAGGAATTTATTCATCAATTCCCCAGTGGGCATACAGTAGCTGCCTACTATGTGCCAGCAGTTTCCTTATTGCTGGGTTAGGGGATTCTAAGCAGAAAAAGCCCTAGGAGTAAGGGCAGAGGCACAAAACAGCTCCAAGGGTTCCCACTGTCTGCTTAACCTTTGCCCACATTCATGCCCAGAAATCCCTGCTCGTTCAGCCTTGGGAGCCTTCCTGATGCCTGAAGGTGGTACTGACCACCTACACTATGTCACTGCCCTGTGCTTCAGAAGATCCAGATCGTGGTGCCAACATAATTGTGCATGTTTGCTTGCCCATCTTCATCTACCACCCGGCCAACCCATCAGCGACGGGGACTGTGTCTTCATGTCTGTGCCCTGGGTCTCACTGTTTCCGGCAGATCCCGCACTTAACATGTTTTCCAATGAATGGGTAGATGGTTGGAGACACGAGTAAAGAAATCTAAGTTTTGGCCAATGAAGGATGGTGTATCATGATTATACAATTCCAACTTAATCTATCAGTTTGCTTGAAAACAACAGAGCTGAAGTACTGTGAGTTGGGGAAAATGTGTGATTCTCATTCGCTATCGATGTACTAAATCTACCTTATTTCAACAACGGACATTCTAAGGGTTATCAAGAAAGTGAGTGGGTGGGAGAGCTGTTTCTGTCCACTTTTCGTACAATCCAAGAATGGCAGGGTGTAGACACATGCCATTAGGGCAGGGCCTTCCTCTGCAAAGCGGGGAGCATGGGTGCTGTTAGAGGCAGGACTTGATTTCAAGTAGCAGCTGAACCTCGGTGACGGCCCCTGGCTCTCTGTGCCAGGAGAGAGTCTCAGGAATTACAGAGAGCAATGGGCTCGGAGAGTGAGTCATTTCCTCCTTCTTGTTCTCTGCGGGGTTGGCCTGCAAGACTGATTTGGAATGGATTTGGAGTGACCCCTGATGTATTCTTACCCGTCACAAAGTAGCCTTAACAAATATCTCTGTGTCTAACCGGATGTGAGTTAAACTAAGAAATGACTCTGTGCTCGCCAGTAATGTAGGTCATCAAGCCAAGGGGCGGGGGCACAGTGGGTGAGGGTGTTTGTGTTGTCTCACCAAAAGTGCCTCTTGGGGAGGGGAGGAATGTCCGGGGGCACACCCTCGGAAGAGGGGCAAGCTTAGCCCTTGGCCAGAGTTTCTTAGAACAGCTACTGAGGCCGTGTCACTTCGACTCCTGCACTAGTGGGACCCATGGGAAATGTGGAACCTTGTGGGAGAGTGGGACACACAGGTGCACGCACACAGGCTCGCACGCACGGACACCCCCAGGGTGGGTGTGTTTTGTAAAGGGATGCCTTCTCTGTCAGCACCTGACAACTGCTGAACCTGAAGATTAGCAGGGTCAGCAGGGCTGAAGGTGTGCGGAGGGGTGGATGGAAAGCACCTGCCCCAACACATTTCCTTGGTGACAACAGGTCTTGGTGACAATGCACAGGCTTCCTAATCGGCTGAGCGTATCTGTGGGGTAGGCACTGAGAGCCCACTAGGGAGAAAAAGCCAGAGGGAGAGAAGGAGCCAGCTCCAGTTTGCTAAAAGAGAGATTAAATTTCAGCCCCTGGAGGAAATCAAAAAGTGGAAATGAAAACCGAGTAACACTAAACGCCAGGTTGATTTTTCACGCATATTTTGTTTTTTTAAAATGCGTCCCTGTCTTTTGACCACTCATGAATGACAGACATTGTGTTTTGACCGCACCCAGCCACCAGGATGCTGCCAGACACGGTGGACATTGCCCTGACCTTTCTTTCTGGACAGAGTGGTGACAGGAGAGGGAAGCCTGACCCTCTACCTTCTGTCTGATCCAGCACAGATGCATTTTCCCATTCCTGAGAACCAGACGAGTTTCCTGAGCCCTGGGTTGATATTCTGTACCATCTTTGGTGCAGCTGTAAGTTTTAACAGGGGGAGCCGACTTGAACCTCTCAAATCCTTACTCCAGACCCCTCTGGTGTGCATGCGTGTGTGTGTTTTTAAGGGGTTTTCAGCTGTGCTTCTGAGAAAGTGGCTCCAAAAACAGTTTAAAAACAAAAACAGTAAAAGAAAAAGAGGGGAGGGTGTTAGGGGCACATCTCCCCTGAGTCCAACCACAAATTATTTCTGTAGCTTTAACATTTACAACAGCAAAACTAATTATGCTATGCTCACCTACATATGTCTTTGAATTCCTCTTTCCTTTTCTGGGGTCGAATGATGGATACCATGCCCCTCTTTCTGCTTTGAACCATGGAAGAATTAACCCAGAATTAAAAGTGTAAGATGACTGCAGGGCTGGGGATGGTGGAGGGGGGTGAGGTCTGGAAATCAATTGCAACTAGTCTCAGAGTTGCACATCCAACTTTGAATTTTTTTTCTCAAGACTTATATTTGGGGATTGGAAGGGAGCTGTTTTATGAATGGATATAGGCCTGACACATGAAACGCGTGGGATCTGTCTGAGGCCTCGTCTGGGTCAGCTGTGACATCTGGCTCTTATGAATCTGGTATATTGTGATTCACGGATACGCAAATAGTAATCCCTGATAGCGGCCACTTGTGATGCTGACAAACAATGTCAAAGGCCAGGGAACCGCAGTGGCCGCCTTGGCTGAGCTGCTCGGGCCACTGCGGCCCCTGCTGCTGTCAGGGAGAGTCACCAGGCTCCAGGGCTTGTGTCCCACTAGGACCCCAGGAAGCCAGCCCCGAGCCATTGGCTGGACAGTTTACAGCCTGGCTGACTCCGAGCTTACCCCGCAGGAGAGCCAGGTTGAGGGCATGCGACTCTGATGGCAGATGGTCTGCATTTGAACCTGGCTCAGCCACACCTCTGCTGAGAATGTAATAAGTTATTTAACTTCTCTGAGTCTCAGTTTCTTCATCTGTTTACAAAAATATGTCGAAAGGTAAAACTTCAAGTAATTAAAGGAGCTAACATCGACTGAAACTTCCTTTGGGCCAGGTGCTGTTCTAAGCATGATACAGAAATTATTTCAGTTTAATTTTTAGAAATATGTGGTGTGTACATTTGCCAGTGAGGAAACTAACCCACAGCCATACCAGTAGTGTTGAAGCTAGGATTCTTCGTGCTTTTTCTGAGAGTCTAGAGCCGTGATCCTTCACCAGGGGTAACTTTGCTCCCCAGGGGACATTTGACAATGTCTAGAGACATTTTTGGCTGTGACGACTGGGACAGGGGAGGGATATTACTGGTATTTACAGGGTTGAGTAAGGGACGTTGCTTAACATCCTACAATGTACAAGACAGTCCCCACAACCAGGAATTACCCAGCTCCAAATGTCAACAGTGCTGAGGTTGAGAAACCCCACCCCAGAGCCTGTCCTCTTAGCCACCACTAAGAGACATCTACACTAGATGTTGTCTCTCACTAGATAACATCTATAGGAGGGGTTTGGGAGGATAAAATGGGATGATGCATATAAAGCACTAAACACAATGGCTGGCACATAGTAAGTGTTCAATAAATCAAGCTGCCATTGTTGCTGCTGCAGCCATTACTAAGTTTTGCATCCCCAGCCTCTTGCCTCTGTTAACAGCAATGTCTCCAAGGCTACCTGGATCATCATTTCCCTTTCCCAGAAGGGCCTGTGAGTTATAGTAAGAAAAGACAGATTTCCTTTTCCTTCCTAGGGCTTGCTGATGTGGGTGCCTTCCCACCAAATGTGGGAAGGATCCCCACGGGGATCATATGCCTGGGTTCACTGGGGACCTGCAGCTTGGGAGCTCTGTTGGAGGGTGGCTCTCACCTATGCTTCTTGTGAAGATCACCTGGGACAGCTGGATTCGGTCCTCTCCAGTGATGGAGAGAGAGCAGTTTCATACAAGAATGGGTGACACCAGTTGCCTGAGGGGTTAAGAAACTGGTGTAAATGAAGAAAGTTTCACAAATTAAGACTCGTAAACGAAGGACACATGTCTTCCTGTTATGTGTCTCGCCCCCTGCTCAATCCTACAACATCTCTGAAATTCTCTTTTCCCCTGGAAGTTGAGTGGGTCAGGAGCAAGTAAATTAAAAACTCGAAGGATCAGCAAACACTGTACAATAGAAGATAATTTGAGGGGAACAATGATTTGAATTTCCTCTTCTTTGCACCTCCTTTCAGTCAGGAGAGCAATTCCGAGCCCCAAGTGAACATTTGTCTTTACTGAGAGCTGCCCGAGAACCTGTGGCTAAAGTGTGCATTGTGCCGTTGGCGGCCGGCAGCGAGGCCAGCTGACACCCAATCCCAGGCTCCGCGGGGCTCCTCCATCGGCCACTCCATGGGGTCAGAAATGGGGAGCTATAGGCCGAGAAGCTTAGAGCACTAGGTAATAACCACAACTCCGCAACTATAGTGCCTCTAGTGACTGTCTGCCATGTGCTTGGCACTCTTCCAGCCGCATAACATGTATTAACTAATTTAACCTTCATAATAACCAGATGAGACGTTCTATTTTTAGTCCCATTTTAGATCCGGGGAAACCAGGGCACAGAGAAGCTAGGCAATTTGCCCACAGCACAAAGATAGGAGGTGGCAGAGCTAGGAAGTCAGCCCAGGCAGTGCCAGAGGTCACATTCTCCACCACTGGGATGAGCTGCTTCTACCTAGAAGGGGTCAGAGGTCATCTAGCAAAGGTGGGCAAAGGTCCCAAAGCTCAACAGATCAAGGAGGTCAAGAGACAAAACTAGTAACTGAAACACACACTTAAGTCACCTGTAATTTTATGAGCTTTTTTATAGTCCCTATGAGGGGCAGAAATTGGTGAGTGGGTACATCTAGCCATGGATGAAGGAGACTTACACAAGTGTGGTTTCAGATGGGAGGAGAACCAACCAGAAGCTGTCATCCTGACTGGGGTATGGGGAGGGAATCTGGGGTTACAGAGAAGGTCTGAAGTGTTGATCTTCAGCTGTGGACTACATCTCACCCTAGCCAGGTATTTAGAAATGCACACTTTCCACGAACCACCCGACACATTTTCTAAGTGCCTGCTGTGTACCCAGGGAACCAGCCAGCCCACATGGGTATATCAACACACAGGCATCACAACTGCTACAGGAAGCACTGACCACATACTCTCTGAAAATAAAGGTCAGCCTGTTCAGAGAGGTGTTTTGAAATATGGAGTTGCTCTATAATTCTGTCATATGTTAGAACTGCTTAATCTACATTTTAAAGGATCCAAGGATTTGTAGAGACTGAGTTTGGTAGAGAAACTGAGTTGAATCGATATCCCTGCAAAATCTCTTGCACACGAGTGAGGCTCTGGAGTTCTAGCCATCTCTGAATATCACATCTCATGCCTCTTAACTGTAAATAAAGGATTCCTGACCATTCGATTACATCATCTGTCACCTGAAAATGCTGGTATTAGTCATCTACCAACCTGCTATCTGACACCAGAAAAGGGATGGAGAGAGCTTTGTAAATACATTGATGTTCCTAGGATCATCAATGTGTATTGATCTTTAAAATTCTTACCTTTCTACATTGAAAAGAATCTGAGTCCTTTCACGTTCTTGGGGCACACATATCTGGCCGTGTATGTGTGTCTTTGACAGAGACAGGTTTAAGATGAAGCCAGAGACTAGAATGATGCTCTATACTCAGTGCGTTTCCTGGGCATTCACGTGGATCTGCCTTTACACAGAGAGCGTCCCAAGCTTTTCTAATCCCTTTTGTAACTAAAGGCCATGCAGTTGCAGAACAAATGCCAAGATTACTGTGATGATCTGTGTGGCTACAGTCATGGCCATTTGCCTAACAGCCTTCTACCAACTCCCAAACTCTCCTCTGCTGTCTACTTTCTCAACATGTCACAGCAGCTGCCTGGGGAGAACCACCATTTTGCCAAATCTAGTGGATGTGTCCCAATCCCTGTCTACAGGATTCCCACGCTGCTCGACATAGTTGTCCACTCACCCTTCCTTAATCCTTACTCTGTTGTTGACTTACATGACCCTCTCCGATGGGTCATTCTTCTACTTTCCAGCAGGGATTTCTCCTTTCAGCCTCAGACTCCTTCACATATATGAGGGCTGGCTGCATATATATACTTGGAATTCCCGTGGTAATTTCAAATGTAATTTGTCCCACACTTAATTCGTTCTGTTTCCACCCCATACCTGTTCCAGTCCATGAGCTCTGTATCTCCATGAACATCAATGCCAACTTCCTAACAATCTGGTCAGATAAAAGGGAGTGAACGGAGACTCAAAACTTTGCTTATCCCCCCCAGTCCATGGAACTACCAAGTCCTACAAATTTATCTTTGAATATATCTTGACTCCACTCCCTTCCCACAATCACTTTCTTGTTTAGGTCATTGTCATTTCACTCTTGCACAACTGCAACAGTGCCCTTTGCTACTCTTCCTGCGTCCAGCATTTACCCCTTTGAAACCATTCACATCTGGGCTACATGTGGTCTTGAGGTCAAAGGCCCTTTCATTCTAGATTCCAAAAAATGTTGTTACTGTTTAAAGTAAAGCATGATCACAGCATAGACTGGTATTGGCATAAAAAACAGACACACAGGGCTTCCCTGGTGGCGCAGTGGTTGAGAGTCCGCCTGCCGATGCAGGGGACACGGGTTCGTGCCCCGGTCCGGGAAGATCCCACATGCCGTGGAGCGGCTGGGCCCGTGAGCCACGGCCGCTGAGCCCGCGCGTCCGGAGCCTGTGCTCCGCAACGCGAGAGGCCACAGCAGTGAGAGGCCCGCGTACCGCAAAAAAAACCAAAAAAACAAAAAAAACCAGACACATAGATCAATGGAACAGAACAGAGAGCCCAGAAATAAACCCATGAATATATGGCTAAGTAATTTACAACAAAGGAGCCAAGTATATAATGGGGAAAAGACATTCTTTTCAATAAATGGTGTTAGGGAAACTGGACAGTCACGTGCAAAAGACTGAAACTGGATCACTATCTTACACCATATACAAAAATTAACTCAAAATGTATGAAAGACTTGAATGTAAGATTTGAAACCACAGAACTTCTAGAAGAAAACATAGGCAGTATGGTCTTGGCAATGATTTTTTTTTTTTAATGTGACACCAAAAGTGAAAGCAATAAAAGCAAAAATAAATAAGTGGGGCTACATCATACTAAAAAGCTTCTGCACAACAAAGGAACCCATCAACAAAATGAAAATGCAACTTACTGAGTGGGAGAAAATGTTTGCAAACCATTTATATGTTAAGGGGCTAATACCCAAAATATATAAATAACTCATACAATTCAGTAGCAAAAAGAAGAAAAAACATCCAATTAAAAAATAGACAAAAGACTGGAATAGACATTTTTCAGAAAAAGACATACAGATGGCCAACAGGTACATGAAAATATGCTCAACATCGTCAGTCACCTGGAATGCAAATCAAAACCACAATGAGATATTACCTTATACTGGTTAGAATGACTATTACCAAAAAGACGAGAATTAACAAATGTTGGTTAGGATGTGGAGAAAAGCAAGCCGTTATGCACTGTTGGTGGGAATGTAAAACGGTACAGTCGCTGTCAAAAACAGTATTGAGATTCCTCAAAAAATTGAAAATAGATCTACCATATGACCTAGCAATTTCACTTTTGGGTATTTATCCGAAAAAAAAAGAAAACACTAACTTGAAAAGATAAAATGCACCCCCGTGTTTATCGCAGCATTATTTACAATAGCCAAGATATAGAAACAACCTAAGTATCCATTGACAAATGAATGGATAAAGAAAATGTGTGTGTGTGTGTGTGTGTGTGTGTATATATATATATCTATATACACACACACACACACAGTAAAATATTATTCAGCCATAAAAAGGAGTGAAATCTTGCCATTTGTGACAATGTGGATGGACCTTGAGCCCATTATGCTAAGTGAAGTAAGTCAGACAGAGAAAGACAAATACTGTGTGCTCTTTGTTATGTCTGGAATCTTAAAAAACAAACAAACAAACAAACCTTAAAAAACAAACACACAAAAGCCAAGCTCACAGGTATGGAGAACAGATTGGTGGTTGCCAGGGGTGGGGGGCAGGGTCAGAGAAATAGGTGAAGGGGGTATAAAAAAAAAGACACAACCTATGTCATTCATTTGGTTAACTGCAAAGTACCATTTCAAGGAAAGTGATGCTCGGCATTTCCTAGCTAAAAAAATTATTTTTTTAAATTAAAAATTAAGTAAAGCATGGTCACAACATAGAATCTGAGGTTGTTACTCTGGATATCTGTGCATCTTTGTGTGTGTGTGAGTGCACACATATGCACATAGACGCGTGTATTCCACACCTTCCCCAACTACACAAGAGTTAAAGTGTCAGTTTGCAAGTTTCTAGAAGCATTTGGTGTTTTTTTTTTTCTTTTTTGGAGGGGGTACTCTACGGTAGAAATTGAGAAAATCAGACAGGCAGTTACATGGAAATTAAATTAAAGTTAAATTACATTAAATTAAAATGTAAGCTCCTTTAAGACAGCTGTTCGTGATCCCTTGTTACGCCTCAGAACACTTAGCAAAGTACCTTGTTTAATGTGACTGGGTTCAGACCCAGGAAGGAGGGAACTTGCATTAATCAAAAGCAGATGAGGGCGGTTGAACCTCTACAGGTTAAAATATGCCAGTCGTCAAGGAGAAAATGGAGTGGATTTCAGAAGCAAAATATTTGTGTGTGATGAGTTGAAGTATGGGGAGTTTTGATTTTTTTGATTTTTTTTTTTTTTGAATGGAAAGAAAGAAGCCCAAAGGAGCCAAGAAGACACTAACAGATGAAATGCTTTGCACATATGGGATGGAAAATTGTGCTCGATTAAGTCAAAAAGCAGCTCCTGAAGAATGTATTATGGCTGCGGCTTCACAGGTGCCTGACCCGCTGGCCCTGCTATATCACCGCTCCATGTGTGTGACCCTGGTCCTCCACTCCAGCCGCCATGCAGGAAGATCATATTCAGGGAGGCAGAAGCTTCCAGAACTGCTTGGAACCACTGCTGGGGCCAAAGAAGATCCCCTCCTTCTCACCCTTTTATCCACACACAGGAGCATTAAAGAACTAAACAGTTCTCATCTCAACTTCCTCCCAACCTCACTCTTTTGGCTCATCCGCCTCTGAAGAGCAGCTGTTTTTCAGCTGATGTTTAAGCTCACATACTCTGAGTTCAATTACCCGATTTCTTTACAAAGGAACGTGCTCCTTCTCTCTGCTTTGCTTTAATTTCTCCTAAATATTGTTCCTACAGGGGTACCTCACTTTACACGTTTTTAAGCCTCCTCAGGAACATATGGTTTACGCACTGCAGTCTAAATCCAATATTTGCAAATTGAATCAGGGTTGAAATTCACCAAGAAAGGCTACCATTTAAACAGACCATGTGGGGAATCCTTTTCAATTTTTTTTTTTACTTTTTCTTTTCTTTTCTTTCTTTCTTTGTGGTTTCTTTTCCCCGTGAAGCAAAGAATCCTTTGATAATGCAAATGTTGATTCTCTTCACTCTTTTTCCAGAAAACTACACTCCTTTTTTTTTTTTTTTTTTTTTTTACAAGATTAGCAGCTTTTTGATTGATGTGTATTGGGATTTCTCAAAATGGGACACCCATGTTCACAGGCAAGCAGCAACTCTTAGGCCTGGGGCTAGCTTCATGTGTCTCTTCTTCTTCCCATCTTGTTCTTAACTCTTTAAAAAGTGGTGACTGGGTAGGAATGTAATATTTAATAAATATATTTGAGAAAAGAATGTATATATATGTATAACTGAATGTCTTTACACAACATTAACACAACATTGTAGATCAACTATACTTCAATTAAAAAGAGAAATTTGAATTCATAGATCCAAAGGAATGCCAACCCCTCCAAGTCATATGCTGAGACAACCTAAAACGTTCTGGCAGGGTACTTTGGGAGTTGTTTCTAGTTCCAGTTTGGAAACGACACTAGAAGGACAGGCTACCAAGCCTATAGTCACAGCACGCCAGTTCCAGGGACAGCTAGAGTACTGCTGTGTCCTCGGGCCTAGTCATCAGAAAAGCGGATCTTCAACGACAGGACCAATGACACCTTCCCTCACACCAGTCCCCTTGTCTCTGCCTTTCCTCTACTTTAGAAGTATCAGCAGCTAAACTTAAATATCAGTAGTACCTATCAGATGCCAGGCACCATTCACACCACTTTACACAGTTTCATGCTCACAGTAAGTCGATGCAGAAGGTGCGTGGTCAGCATATCCATTTTGCACAAAGGGAAGCTCAGGCACGGAGGGGTACGGGCCACGCAGGGGCGGAGCTGAACTGCAGGCTTCTCCCGCACACAGCATGGCCTGGGGTGAGAAGGCGCCCTGTCCGACCCCACCCCTGACCGTGAGCCCTGTCAGTTTGTCAGCATCCTGTCACAACGATAACAGCTTACGTTTACTTTGCACTTAGCAGATGTGAGGCTTTGCTGCCTTATTTTATTCAATCCTTACAATACTTCTTACAACCCTTGCAGTTATCATCATTTGCACGTGAGGAAGCCAGGTACGGTACGTAACGCGCTCAAGGTCACAGAGCTGTCTTGTTGAGAGGGAGAAAGTTCTACCCACAGACGTTCCCCACTGTGGTGCATATGGCTACGCTGAACAGAAAGAAAGAATCGAGTCGCCATTAACGAGATTCCAGAGCAGTGGGATGGGTGAGAGGATGGGCTTAGAAGCCCACGACACTTTATCAGGCAAATTCGACTCTTCTTATTGGACCCACCCCCTCCCCTCACACACACATACACATGCATGTGCACCCATGCACACCTGTGTTCTGGCACACACACATACACACGTGCACATATACCAGAAGAAGCTGCTTCGTGAAATAAGACTGTCCATTATAAAATGCAGGACTCTTACAGCAAGCTAGAATAAGCTGAGCAAACTTCCATGCCTAAGAAGAGTCTGTTAGGATTCCCTCCCTTCGTGAGGCAGTGCTTGGCTGGCTCCGTTGGGAGGTGGGTGGAAGCTCAGGGCTCACACCTGCCGCTGGGGGGAGAAGCGGCTTGTTCAAGTACAGCTGCAGGGAAGGCCCTGCTCTCTGCCTTGGAGCACCTCAGGAATCCCCCACAGTGACCAAGAACACCATGTCAGCCCCCAGGGGAGTCCCACTGCTATTCACGTCGTCCCCCAGTGTCCTCTAAGCCAGCAGGGGGCTCTCCCTCCTCCCACGTGCCAGGACCCTGAGCCTCACGGTCTGCTTCCGTTTGAACTTCTCGCTCACCCCCTCGGCTCTCTGGTCACTGCCCTTCCACTTGTCTGCATTCTGCTGCCCTGGGTCAGACCCTGCCTTGACTTACCCGGCAGGAGTCTCCCCGTGCTTTTGCCATTTTAGTCTTCCGAACTGCCTGCTCCTACAGTTTTTCAAAATATGAATTTATTTAGGTTATTTTCTTAGAAACTTACCAAGGCTTCCCGTTCCTTATAAGAACACACCCCAATTCCTCGGTTTATCACTCGGGGTCTTTGCTAATCTATTCCAAACTTAAATCCCCTGCTCACTCTAGCTCACTTTCCTGCCTCCATGCACCCAACTCTCTTGTCCTCTGGGTGACAATTAACTTCGAACATACTGAGAACTCTTATTCCTTCATCACTATGTCCATGTGTCTTCCGCGGCCTCCAGTTTCTCTTCTACTCTTGAGTTCATTTGTCTGAGGCATGGCTTACACATGCTTCTTCTCTGGGGCCTTCCCGGTACCTGCACCCAGACACCATCACACGAAATCCCTTTCAGATATGAGACGCAGCAGAACAGCAACATGTATACTTCACTGAGTGTGGCCAGGGCCTGTTCTAAACACTGCGTGCCTGTCAACTCCTATCAACTCCTAGCACTCCTCTCAACAGTGCTATCCTCATCTTATAAATGAGGAAACTGAGGCACCAGCAGGTCATGGACCTCAAGGTCACACGTGGAAAGCGGCAGAGCCAGGCAGACTGATTCTGATTCAACCTCCTTTTTAAAGTGCTTACCCCTGAGACTTCCCTGGTGGTCCAATGTTTAAGACTCCGTACTTCCCCTGCAGGGGGCACGGGTTTGATCCCCGGTCAGGGAAATAAGATCCCACGTGCCGTATGGCCTAAAAAAAAAAATAAAATAAAGTTCTTGCCCCAGTATCAGGCAGTATGAAGTCTGAGGAGGGCAGGAAACGGTCCACATTAAATTTTGTATCTCGGAGCTCCTCATACGAGGTGCTGGGGTGCCTGCTTATGACCGAGGGAGGATGTGCCGATGCCTAATACAAACTTAGGAAATAATGAAGAAAGCTTTCTTGATGAGTCAGATCATTCCAGTTCCTGCTGCCTCGGGATGGCAGTGAAAAACCAGAGAGGGAAACATGTTCTTGATGATAGCTTTTGTCTGACATTTACTTTAAACCAAAGAATGCTGATGGAAGAAATTATGACTCTGGGAATCTCTATCAAAACAGATCTAAGAGTCATCCCGAGCTACATGGGGTATCTTTAAGCCTCATTCCTTAACTTCAACGTAGACTTCACTCTCAAAGCCCTGCACGATCCAAGCGACTCATCAATTTTCCCTGAATGCACCACGTTCACCTTGGCATTTCCAGGTGGCCAGGGTCACAGCAGAAGCTCCAAGGTTCACCTGGGCCTTCCTGGGAGGCGATAGCCTGCGCTACGCTGCATAGGTGTGCTCTGTGTGGGGCTGAAGTGACGGTGGGCCCCAAGGGGAATTCATCAGTCTTCATTTCATTGCATAGAGATAATCAAGCCAGAATATTAATATCGTGGTAATTGCTTCCCCCCCCTTCATGTTTACAGAGAGAGAGAAAAACAGCTGGGGTGGCTGACATCTGAAACAGGAGCGGCTGATCGTTACTTGCGCAGCAGATGGGCTTGGGTTATGAATAAGCAGCAAATGTGAAAAAGAGATTCACAGGGTTGAGCCAGGCTTGCTTCGTGCAAAACCGGTTAACCCTTGCTGCTTGCCACTGCGCCAAGGTTTGGGTCACCAGGCTGCTTCTTCTCATGGTCAGAGATCTGATAGCACTGGGTGTGACAAGCCCTGGAGCAAAACTGCGCTGGGGAGAGTGCAGGAGAAGAGCCAATGCGTGTTTGAGGAGTGAGTTCAAGGCAAACACAGACCCTACCATGCACGGTTGGAAAGGAAGCTGGAGGCCTGTATTCAAGCTCCTGGCAGGTGCGTAAATCCACACCTCCCAGGTGGGGCAGCCTCGTGAGGAACAGGGAGTTCGTCAGATGGGGATCCTCGACATGATGTGATTTGAGGGATGTCAGAACGTCCCCGTTTTCCACCAATACGTCCCCGGCTAACTTCTCACTTATGCCTGCAATTTTATATTTGGGAAAGTATTCCTTCACGTTATATAACCGAATGAAGCTCATTAAAATGCAATGTCCTTGAGAGGGGTGACATGTTGAAACTTATCAGCATTGAATGTTAGCATATGTAGATTAGTTCGTCAGATCCTTTTCAAACTTCATGTTCCCAGCGCTCAGAGAGCAGCTCTCTCCGGAGCTGGGCAAATGATGGGGAAGACGTTAAACTATGGAAGGACTTTGAGCACCGTGAATGCCTTGAGCATCTGTTCTTTTCCAGCTCTGCCACTTACTAGCCGTGTGCTCCTGGGCCAAGTCGTGACCCTGGGACATGTAACCTTCAGGATCTTCACTTGGAAAAAGAGTAGTAACAGGTACTATGAATAGGTCATAGGAGGTTGTGCAGGTCAAATAGGGTAGAGATTGTGAAAGCACCTTGAAAACTGTGAAGTAATATACAAGTATAAGGTAGCAAAGTTGTGGTGACGATGGTTGGAGTGGTGGCGTAGGCAGCAGTAGTCCTCATAATGGGAGGTACGTATGGAACATTTCAGTAACTACGTATAATATTGGGGGATGGGGGTGGTGGTAGAAGACCTTGAACCTCTTTAAAGCTCAAATAACTAACACCTTCACTAAAGGAGGTATAAAGTGGCTCAACATAAACAATTCCCGAGTTGCAGTTATTGAGGGGATTCCTGCCAGCATTACACAAAAAGGGGCATCAAGTTCGTATTTCTGTTTAGTATCAGGGATGCTCTGACCTAACCCAAGGGGCAGAATTTAACTCCTTCCTTGGCCACCAGCAGCAGAGAATACAAAGCAGGAAACTCAGGGCTAATTTGGAACCACACAGAAAGAGGAAGAGCTGGAGGGGAAATGGAGAGAATGCCAATCCCTGGGGCCCCAAGCAGAGTAGACTGTCAATATTTCCAGATGGGATTGGCAGGAAGAAAAAGTATTAGCCATTCCTGATGAAGACTGTCCTGAAAGTTAACTTGGAGCAACTTCGTCAGCAGGAATTACGAGGAAAAGCCCTGACACAATAAAACGGAGTCTTGATTAAAGATCTACTTGTTAAGAAGAGCACCGCCTAGGTGGAGGAAAGTCAGCAGAGCTTGAGAGCAGACCACCCCCAGCGTATGAGCTCCCAACAGCTCCTAAGTGAAGAAAAACTGCAAATTTCTACTAGAGTCACTTTTACCACTTTTTTTTTTTTTTTTGCAGTACGCGGGCCTCTCACTGTTGTGGCCTCTCCCGTTGCGGAGCACAGGCTCCAGACGCGCAGGCTCAGCAGCCATGGCTCACGGGCCCAGCCGCTCCGCAGCATGTGGGATCTTCCCGGACCGGGGCATGAACCCGTGTCCCCTGTATCGGCCGGCGGACTCTCAACCACTGCGCCACCAGGGAAGCCCTAGAGCCACTTTTAAAAAAATCATTGAATGATTTATAGTATATATTAATTGCATTGACTAGTATATTAAAATATAATTCAACAAATCTCTTCTTTTATTGTCATAAGACCTTAAGTTAAGGAACACTTGCAGGTATTTTTACAGGCAAACACGTGGCCTGGTGGGTTGGCATGGCGATTATAGTCAAGACGTCAATGTCTAGAGTGCACAATTGCAGGCCAGCAGCTCATATAATGGAATATGATTTCAACTGGGCTGGCAAGTCGGTTTGCTCCACAAGGCACAGGATTACAACACGAGCTCTCTGCCAATTCCAGCTCTAAAGCCCTCACCATTTTTAGCCCCAAGTCTTCACTTTATGGCACTTTCCTTATAACTTCACTCACGCTGCTCCCCACCTGGCATGATGTATACATGACCTCTTGGGTCTCTTCACTGCTCTAAGAGTGACAGTAATTGCTCTTGGGTTGGGCTTTATTTTGGATCTCTTTCTAAACTCCTGAGTGAATGAAATCTCAGAATGCCTGCTGATTCCTACACAGTACAAAGCTGAAGTTCTTACCCCTTAGTTCATTTTTCTTTCTTTCCCTACTCCTTTTCTTTGGACTTTTTCTTGTCCTTTTCCTTATCATAGCGCATGTTTTAGTGGCTCCTCTTACACCTGCCGGTTTAGGGCCCCAGCCTTTCCCAAAAGGCTGCACAATCAAGTCTTAGAGTCATTGTAGGGTTTCCGTATGTTCTTACAGTCCATTCTCTTCAGGCTTCAACCACCCAGTATCCTAGCCCTCTCCTGCTCTGGCTCATCCAGTGTCACCTCTTTCACTCCCTCTGATCCCTCACATGGGCCACATTCACTATGAGGCACCGACATCCTTGGGGTGCTAAAGCTTAGCTCTGTGGTAAATTCCCCATATGCCAAAGCTGCTAAGGGTCCCTCCCAGTAATTAGGAAAATGCTTCTCACCTTACTTTCGTGTGACCATGAGAGGAGAACCAAAGCCAAACTTTTGGTGCCTCAAATTATTTAGAGTATTTAGCAAACAAACACCCTTTCCCACACCACCACCACCTCAACACTGCCTCTGCAGAACTGGACAAAATATGATACCGACTGTTTGCCACACTTATGGCCCCCATCCAAGGCCATGAGCCATGGCAATCCCTCATGCATAAATGAAGCATACCATGTGGTCCCACTAGCTGGTCTCACCTGTGGGCCAGGGATGGGCATCGGGGCCAAAGGCAGCCATCTAGATAGAGGTCAGCCAAATGGCAGACGAGGGAGAAGCTCTGGTCAACAGGACACTCTATACTAGATAGTGACTAACGAGATCATTCCTTGGGGAGTTAGAACCCAAGCTACATAGTAACTTGATGACTTGACTGCAGAGATAGGGAGACGACACAGCACCCTGATAGCAGAGCCCTGGAGTAGAGAAAATCACAGGCAGCCAGGTCTGTGCTTTGTCCTACATGGCATTTCAAACCCTGGTAAAGAATGGTCCCTTCCCACATCTTCTTTATCCACTCATCTGTTGGTAGGCAAATATACAGAGGAATATTACTCAGCCATGCAAAAGAATGGGAAAATGCCATTTGCAGCAACATGGATGGACCTAGAGATTATCATACTAAGTGAAGTATGTCAGAAAGGGAAAGACAGATATCATATGATATCACTTATATGTGGAATCTAAAAAAATGATACAAATGAACTTATTTACAAAACAGAAGCAGACTCACCGACTTCTCAAACAAGCTTACAGTTACCAAAAGGGAAAGATGGGGGGAAGGGATAAATTAGGAGTTTTGGATTAACAGATACACACTACTATATTTATAATAGATAACCAACAAGGACCTACTGTAATAGCCCAGGGAACTCCACTCAATACGCTGTAAAAACCTATACGGGAAAAGAATTTGAAAAAGAATAGGTATCTGTATATGTATGACTGACTCACTTTGCTGTACACCTGAAACTAACACAACATTGTAAATCAACTATACTTCAGTATAAAAAAATTAAAAATTTTTTAAAATTAAAAAAAAACCCCAAACAGTCCCTTCCTTTCTCATCCTTATAAGAAGTAGCTCCCAACTAAAGGGACTGGACTACATCTGTTCTCACCTGAAAGGTTCAAAAGACTCTGCCTCTTGTTCCATTATCAAGGGAGGAGAGTCAATGTCCCCCTCTCCACCCTCCTGCTCGAGTGACATAGGAACCTATGTGTCCTCAACTGGGTTGCTTCTGGAAAAGAGAACTCCTTGCTTCCTTCATTCCTTTGATGCCAGAAATTAGAGCTCACAGAGGAAAACGAGAGCCTCAGACGCACCTAATGCAAAGCCAGTCCTAGCCAGGGTGCTGTCCCTACCCTCTCTGTGTGGGCAAACTCCCCACCAAAGCCCTGGAACCAGGAGCTTTGGGTTTAAGTAATGACAGCAGAATTGGGCCCAAGCTGAGTCAGCCGCAGCCCTTGGCATGTCCCCCAATGAAAGGAACAGCAGGTTGAGGGTTACTCAAGATAGGAACTTTTTAAACCGTCTCCTGTTGGGGATGCTTTGACAAGCCAGCCAAAGTGCCTCCCTTCCCTTGCCCTGCCTCATCCCAGCAAACGACAAAGTACAGGCTGTTGCCTCCAGGTGAGCACAGTTCTGGGGAAACAAGGGAAGCAAACAAATACTCAGTGTGGCTGACGGGTTCCCAGGCTCCATTTCAAAGGCAGTCCCTTACGGCTTTGTTTGTTCCTGTTCTTCCCAGCATAGGTGTTTGATATCACACAGAACTATTCTGAGGTTTCCAAGGAGAGAAGTATTTAGTTTACAGTGAGTAGCCAAGAGTATCTGAGTTTGAAAAAGGGAATAAGTTACCTATCCACCGGGTATATTTAAAAGCCCCCAACTGTGCTGGTATCAAGGTGCTGATGGGACATGAGAAAGTTCAAAAAAGCACCTACTGTAATGGCCATTTCCTGGACAACTTAGCAGCAATGGACGTTGGCTAAAGGGCAGCCTCTTCTCTGGGAAGTCACTCCCCTTGCCCAGCCTCCAGTGTGGCAGGAGAAGGTCAGGCCATGAGGTGATCGTCTATGCTGGTAAATCTGGAAAAGATTAAACAAATTTTAGAGAAAACAGAAAGTGAGATTACTATAATACTGGGACTTGCTGATGTTGGGCACTCTCAACACTCTTCCCCACTTTGTCTCTGACCCAGATGTGGTGAAAGGGTAAGAGGACCTTTTATTTTGCTTCCTTAACTCTAGCTTAGGCAGGGACCAAGATGTGCAAGCGTCCGGTTTTATGAAGGAAATAAGAAAATGTCTTCAACCATGAGGAAGAACATACAAACATCCCTAGGGCCTGCCATGGGTCACAGAGGGACAGGGATGAAAGGGGTGGAGCCCCCGAGAGGGGGTGCATGCAGAGGGGGCTACACCCCTGTGCCCTGTGCTGCAAGGTGTGGCCTGGACCAGCCATGGGAGATAAAGGGCAAGGTCTTCAGCCCCCTCCCAATGTCCCTCCCCAGTGGTGGGCTACATCCTCACCATTTCCTCTTGTCCGGAGACTAGCACCACTTGCCCCAGTAAGCCTGCTCT